>NC_137620.1:19605695-20063195 GCF_963280865.1 Gymnoscopelus braueri
TAACCATCCTAATAGTTAGGAGGATGGGTTAAATACAGAGGATGTATTTACCCACAAGGATTAATAAAGTAGTGTGTGTTACTTCTACAGAGGCACCTGTGCCTGTTCTCAGCAGACACCCTGACTGGCCTGTTGATTTCCTTGGAGAGACTCTTATTCTGAAATGTACGATACAGGGAGGAGGTGCCTCTGACTGGGAGTACATGTGGTGGAAGTACTCTTACGAAATCAAGAATTACAGAGAACATGAATCTGTAATAAGTCCTTCTGAAAAGAATCCCAGTGGTCAATACAAGTGTAGAGGTCAACGCAAGCAGGACCAGCAATTATCCAAATTCAGCAATCCCATCACTATGACTTTTAAAGGTATGGATACTCTGTATAATTTTGATGATTCTATACTGTGCTTTCTTCACACAACTGCTTCCATTCCTCCACCTTGTTGACTGCTCACAATAAATCACATAAAGTTTTTTCCTATATCAGCATTTGTATAGATTCGTCACTTCGTAATTACAACAGAATAGGCTATAGGATTTTAGTACTTTTAATGTACTGTAACTCAAGCATGCACAGTTACAGGAAAGAGAGTAGGTACAACAATGTTATGTAAAAAATAATGCATTAACATACAGCTGCATATAGCTGCCTGTGAACAGCAATTACATTGTGCTGGACAAGGAAAGGAAAGGGAGAAGATAAAGAGGAAAATAATAAGAATTCATCCTCGCCAGCATGAATGCATTTCGTTTTCAATTTTCTTGACAATATAGCCTTAAAATATTGAGATATCTTATGTGCAAGCAGATATTTTTGCCTAATTGGGTCATCAAAATCAGCAGTTGATGGAGATGTATACATCCTCCCAACCACTGTCCAAGCCACAGAGCCCCACCGCTAGGGGGAGCTAAAACATCATTTAAGTTTAGGTATTATTTGGAATGGGTTAATTAATTAATTAATGGTCATTCTGTTTAAAGTGCATCTACTTTTAAAAGGGACATTCCACTCAGATGCTCTCTTTCTACTCTGTGTATTCATGTTTTTAAATGTACATTCTCAAATGGTTTTCTTATTTAGTCCGTTTTAAAGATATATTCCACTAATGGTGAAAGCTAGCGCACGGTTTCCCCAGGAAGTGCATGATGTAGTTTAAAGTTTTTCTTCCTAATCTGAACAACAGATCAACCAAAGGCCACACTGAAAGCTGACCAAACAGACATACCTGAAGGGGGCAGTGTTACAATGTCCTGCACTGTGGAGGGGTCATCTGGATGGAAATACTACTGGTATGAATCATGGTACCAAGTTACCACAAAGTCACTGATCAAGCAAGATCGTACAGGACGAATCATGGTGTCAAAAGGAGGATTCTACTTGTGCAGAGGAGGGAGAGGAGAATCAGTTTACTACACTCAATACAGTGATACAGTCACCCTGACCAGAATCTGTGAGTAATTTAATTTGCTATTATATAATAATGTTATTAAAAAAAAAAAGCTAGCTTGCGAAGATCGCTTGAGCCTACTCAGCCCCGTCCGAGTTATGTACCGATAGGCACAAAATCGTAAATTATCGCCCCCCCCCCCCAGGCAATTTCAGCGCCGAGCTTTATTTTCCACCACAGAGTACTGTCCTCGTGGCCACGCCCCCCGCTACTGCGAGTGCGAAGCGATAGTAAAATGCTGTTCGCATCCAGAATAGGGTCTGTCTGTGTAAAGTACACAAGTCAGTAAGTCATGCCATCCTAGTGAAACTTGTGAGGAATGTGAAAGCTGTATTAGAAGTAGCCCTAGAATGTCTGTGATCTTACCAGTGGTGGAAAGTAACTAAGTATATTTACTTAAGTACTGTACTTAAGTACAATTTTGAGGTATTTGTACTTTACTTGAGTATTTCCAATTACCAATACTTTTACTTCTACTCCACTACATCTCGGAGGCAAATATTGTACTTTTACTCCACTACATTTATTTGAAAACTTTAGTTACTAGTTACTTTTCAGATATAAATTATTACATCATGAAACATACATCTACCAATTCAGCCCTATTTTATACCAAGGCAATTTGAAAATAGCCGATCTACAAGCTCACAACGCGTCGCAACGCTATTTTCAAATATTTAGTACTTTTACTTTTCATACTTTAAGTACATTTTGATGCCAATACTTTTGTACTTTTACTCAAGTAAATTTTGAATTCTGGACTATTAACAGAATTGACTGTAACAGAGTATTTTTATATTGCAGTATTGGTACTTTTACTTAAGTAAAGAATTTGAGTACTTTTTCCACCACTGGATCTTACATACATTTCAAGTATTCCAAATACACAGTCATAGATCGCTCTCGGAGCCCCACTGTGTAGTGGCGATCTGCGCGGACATAAACGTGCTCTAAACTCCGTCTGTACTCACCCAATAATTAATTCCTAAGAGTTGGAGTCATATTTTGTCCTCTAGTTTCATATCCATTTGAAAGTTCTGCCAGAAAACGTGTGTTTAGTCAAATATCTCCACTTTTTCACGAGTTGCACACGGACGACTCTGTAGGGAGCTAGGGGGGGCGACTTGAGTGATGGACCGTTTGGGTACATTCGGTCCGTCACTCAAGTCGCCCCCCCTAGCTCCCTACAGAAAGACATTATTGGGTGAGTACAGACGGAGTTTAGAGCACGTTTATGTCCGCGCAGATCGCCACTACACAGTGGGGCTCCGAGAGCGATCTATGACTGTGTATTTGGAATACTTGAAATGTATGTAAGATCACAGACATTCTAGGGCTATATTAGAAGTTAAACTTACACATGTATAACTTTGTTGGGATTTCTTTTTCAGTGAATCTCTTAATTATACATATTTCTTGGATAGCAGTTTTGTACTTCTAGGTGTATATATAAGGTAGTATACATATATGATATTTATAAAGATCACTATCCCTTTTGGCTGTAGGAGACAAGATTGTCGCCACACTGCCCAAAAGCAACCAGTAGTCTGTGACAATGATGACATCTGGATTATAATTTAAACAACTAATAACTAGCTATCATCAACTAAATATTGGATAGGGATGACAGGTTAGACTCTTGTGTTTTGTTTTGTTTAGAATGAAGCTACTAGCCAGACAGTTCTATATGCATCATTTTGCATTCTAATTTGGATTTCTTAATGTAAACAGTGGGCAGTAGGTCTGATGTGATCCTGCAGTCCAGTTGGCCTCAGATATTCAGTGGAGAGACCATCACTCTCAAGTGTGAGATACAGGGGAGAGGTGACACTGAGTGGAATTATGAATGGAAAACAACCAGTTCATCTTCAGACAGACCAGTAAACCAAGCTGAATTCAGGATCAACAGTGTCTCTGTGTCTCACAATGGAGACTACAGGTGTAAGGGCCGTCCCACAAATGATCTGCAGTCTTCAACATTGTGGAGTGATGCTGTTAAATTGACTGTGTCAGGTAAGTCAGAATATATCTCAGTTATATAGAAAATATTGTGAATATCTTTTGTGCAGCCTCCAGAAATTGCATGAAACATCAATATCTTCAACAGCATGTCCTGTAAAACAGTAAACAAAGATACTGTACGTGCTTTCCAACAGACAACCCCCTGTCTGTTCTGAGTTTGTCTCCACAATGGTTGAGTCCTGGAGCCTCAGTGACTCTGAGCTGTGATGTTAAAGAATCATCTGCAGGCTGGATGTTCTACTGGTACAGAGCTGTTCCTACACCATCACACAACTCCTACACTTATGAGCTCTTATCTGGTAGCCACCATGGGACTGTAGAGGGTTCCTACATCATTCATGGTGCTACAGGCTGATGGTCCATTGTGGAACCTTGGGCCGTCAACCTTTACTTTATAGAGTGCAGTCAGAAGACAGGCCTTGATAGCCACAGCGTTGATATACTGAATGTAATAGATAAGAACTTCAGAATTCTCCAGGCGCTCAACCGAACGCTTGTTTGCATGCAGACTTAGATGTGGAGCGAATTGCCTTCGTGATATATCAGGTCGTATTGTTTTAATATCATTAATTTGCTGTTCTTTTATTCACATAGTATAGAGGGAATCTCCCTTGTTTGTCAATAAAGATGCCTTGCGCATGTAAAAGGTAATTTCTGTGTATGTCGTCTATAAACTGGACTTTAGGGTTTATTGAACCAAGAGTGACAGGTCTGTCACGGCACATCAGCTGGTGACCCCGACCGTGACCCTGTCCAGTCCAGACGACCGCTGGATCCATAAGATCCAAATAACAATTCGCCCATACACTATGTGCTACAATTCCTTGGGGCCCCAGGAAGGGTACACACGGTGCTATATGTGAATTGTATTATACCAAATTTAGGTCAATTATTAAAGACAATGTGTAAATATGATTGCATACATGTGAAGTCACCACTGAACAGCAGATTGAATGACCTTTGTGTTTAATACTTAGGCTCTGTACTCCCCATACCCCAGTTTGCCCCGTCAGCGTGGCTGGGTGGACCGAGTTGATTCTCGTTACACTGTTTCTCTGTATTCTATGATCCTATAGTTTACTGAGACACTACACTGTCTCTCTGTATTCTATGATCCTATAGTTTACTGAGACACTACACTGTTTCTCTGTATTCTATGATCCTATAGTTTACTGAGACACCACACTGTTTCTCTGTATTCTATGATCCTATAGTTTACTGAGACACTACACTGTCTCTCTGTATTCTATGATCTTATAGTTTACTGAGACACTACACTGTTTCTCTGTATTCTATGATCCTATAGTTTACTGAGACACTACACTGTCTCTCTGTATTCTATGACCCTATAGTTTACTGAGACACCACACTGTTTCTCTGTATTCTATGATCCTATAGTTTACTGAGACACTACACTGTCTCTCTGTATTCTATGATCTTATAGTTTACTGAGACACTACACTGTTTCTCTGTATTCTATGATCCTATAGTTTACTGAGACACTACACTGTCTCTCTGTATTCTATGACCCTATAGTTTACTGACACACTACACTGGTTGAGTTTGCACGGCTCTCTATTCAGCTAACCACGCCGGGTCCATAAGAGAAGATAGCGTGCAGCCTAAGTTGTCTCGTCATATGTCGTTGTTTGTATTTGTTTGTTTGTTTGTTTTGTCTTGTATGTAACGAACAAGGTTTAGACTTAAAGTGGAGTCTTGAAAAAAATATACACTGCGACCGAGTGAAGGTTTAGACTTAACGTGGAGTCTTGAAAAAAATGTACACTGCGACCGAGTGAAGGTTTAGACTTAAAGTGGAGTCTTGAAAAAAAATGTACACTGCGACCGAGTGAAGGTTTAGACTTAACGTGGAGTCTTAAAAAAAAATGTACACTGCGACCGAGTGAAGGTTTAGACTTAAAGTGGAGTCTTGAAAAAAATGTACACTGCGACCGAGTGAAGGTTTAGACTTAACGTGGAGTCTTAAAAAAAAATGTACACTGCGACCGAGTGAAGGTTTAGACTTAAAGTGGAGTCTTGAAAAAAATGTACACTGCGACCGAGTGAAGGTTTAGACTTAACGTGGAGTCTTAAAAAAAAATGTACACTGCGACCGAGTGAAGGTTTAGACTTAAAGTGGAGTCTTGAAAAAAATGTACACTGCGACCGAGTGAAGGTTTAGACTTAAAGTGGAGTCTTAAAAAAATATACACTGCGACCGAGTGAAGGTTTAGACTTAACGTGGAGTCTTGAAAAAAATGTACACTGCGACCGAGTGAAGGTTTAGACTTAAAGTGGAGTCTTAAAAAAAAATGTACACTGCGACCGAGTGAAGGTTTAGACTTAACGTGGAGTCTTGAAAAAAAATGTACACTGCGACCGAGTGAAGGTTTAGACTTAAAGTGGAGTCTGAAAAAAATGTACACTGCGACCGAGTGAAGGTTTAGACTTACAGTGAAGTCTTGAAAAAAATATACACTGCGACCGTTTGTTTGTTTGTTTTGTCTTGTATGTAACAAAGTTGGGATATTGTGTCATTGTTAAGTGTACATGTTTGTATCTACTGTAAGCAGGAGGTGTGCTGCACACAGACTGCTGGTCCGTTCTGTATATGTTCGTTACGCCACCGGACACATCCCCAACTGGTTTTTACACTGAACGCCTGACAAGTGGTGACTGACCGTGTGACTGCTGCAGCTGTATGTGTGTCCCACTTTGGGGTAAGTGTTGGAGGTGAATGCTTTGGAAATTGTGAGCGTATGAATGACAGGCGCACCCATTTTATACATTAGGGCCGTGGTTCAACATATTTCATATGTGCCCCTCGATCGTTGCCGTTCCTGGGTCCACATATGTAATTGGGTTGGGGTGGCCTTGTAGAGTACTACTGATTCTGGTTACTGTGGTGCATTCACAAGTGCATGGCTGCGTACCATTTTGAGTCTGACTCAGTAGGGCACAGTGATTTACTTCTGAGTGAGCGGCGTGAAGGCCTGAGGACTGAGACACTAGGGGAATATTTTCCAGGGGGAGGAGAAAGAGAAAGAAACTCAGATATACCCCACATTCACGTAAGGTGCATCCAAGACACCTACTACTGTTCTTTTTTGCTGGATTGAAAAATTTGAGTTATATTGAAGCCTATACCCCTGAGAATTTACATACTGCAGTGATCTAACGTCATTAATTAACGTATTTAAAATAAGATGAATAAATAAACAGTGGCCACCAGCTTCACATACAGTAGAGGGAGAGAAATAGTCTTCCTTCAATCTATTAAAATAGACAGTTGAAAGAATGGGGGGGAAGGAAGGCGCTGTGACCTTCACCCATTACCAGATGCCTGTAGCAGTGGCACACACACACTGATAAGATTCCCACAACACTGTCAGTGGAAAAGGAAAACAATTTTTTTTTTTTTTTCATGAGAATGCTCCCAGCTAAAATGTAGTCATGGACAGTGGAAGTAAATCTGGTTGAAATTAGTGACCCAACATAAGTGTGTAGATCAACTAAATTCTCTGTAGAATAATAAAATAAATGCAGACATATTGTACTGTGACCAAGCCCGCCTATATCCTTAATACTTCTACAAGCTTGTAGATCTGCTATTGTTGTTGCAGTTATGAACAGTCTGAAATGTGCGATAACTATTTAGTAATCCCAGAAATTAAGGACACTGATAACTAGGGAAGGCCACCCTTAGATTAGATGATTGGAGTCAGTTTTAAAAAATAAAATAAAAAAGCGAGGTCAGAAGAGAGTAGAAATATGACGTTCAAATAAATTAGTTTCTTCAGATAATTCTGCAGAAATATAGAGAAAACAGTAGCTTGCATACAATAATATTCAAATTAATCTGTATGTTTAGGTATGGGCCAACTAAATAGTGTAATTATATTTTCACTCAAATCAATTAAGTGGTGCAAAAAGTCAGTGTATGAGTGAGTGACATAACTAATTATAACTTTAATAATAATAATCATAATAATAATAATAATAACAATAATACGTTTAAGAATGTAAGTGGGCAGAAAGCCCAAACGCTTGTAGTGTGAACTCTTAATTCCTTGTTTCATTAACACGGCCAAGCTGCATAACATATACTGTAGTGGAGAGTGACATTTTGGAGTGCAGTGATCATAAAACATTAGTTGTTATAGACCAAACATGGCTTGCACGCACACATGAAGGCCAAGAGCAGAACAGAGGCCTTACTGACATCACATGCACCATAGCGAGATTTGCCACACAGACTGCAGTATCAAAATACATTCAAGTGCCACAGACACAGTGCCTGTAGGTAATCCATACACTAAGTGACATATTCCCAAAATGGACCTTCACAGAAGTTAGAGATGTATTGATTCCACATTCGACGCTAACTTACAGCATGAGTGGCAGAGGTTCACTTCCAGCTGTGACCTGATGGGACATGGAACTGTACTGTGTGCGCTACAAGTGAAACACCACAACATAAACCATCGTTCTGGACATGACGTAGAGGGCCAGCAATAGATACAAGCTGTGACGTGGTTGAGACTCACTTCTGATGACACCTACGGGGAACAGACACCAAGCCTTGGGGAAGCTTGGGTTACTCAGACTTTGAATGTTTCAGAGACTTTACACAAGTGCACTACTATGCTATGGTCACGGACACATGACCTCTCGTCTCTTCAGCCAATGGAATATACGCAGCCGGGGTTGACCTCTTGCCCACTCTCTGTTGTTGTAGCCTCGACATGTGCAAATACATACATTTCTATCGATCTGGAGAGGACACAACACGATTTACGTTTATAGATACAATAGCGAGGGAGACACACACACCAGAGCTATTAGTGCTTGGTCGTATCGTTATCTAAAACATAATTCGTTCTGTTATGAACTTACACAACAATATGACTAAAACAATTACAGAGTGAACTTTAATAATGTAATAAGTGAGAAAAACAACCCTGTTGAGGGAGGTCCAATGGACTTAATTGACAAGTGACAAACTCTTGGAATTATTGCTAAATAGAATGCCACATTCAAACTATATTTTTCTCAAAGTAATCTAAGTATGCAAGGCCTGTTGTTTTTCAGTTTTTCTAAAGCTGAAACTATGAAGGCACATGTAACGACTAATTAAGTTATAAGTGTGAACATATTATATTTGTTCAAAACCAAAGACAAGACTTAAGTGAAAAATTAAGGGAGGACATTAAGATGATTTTAGTGGCGAGCGGCTCTAATTTTTTCCATATCGACACTGTGCAGTAGATGTCCTTTCTTATCAAGATGTTTACAGTTCAGCTGTTTCACCCAATTCAGTGGCTGTGTCAACAAGACAGGCACAGATGAACGAGACTGAAGTGCACAAGGGAACCTCAGAGTTGTGATAATAATTAAGTATAAGTGATTGAAATGAGAATTATTGCCTAGTGATAGCTAAAATAGGGCTTAAATAGAGTTAAGTGTTTTATGTTTTTATGTTACGTGAATAATAACATTATTTAAGCGAAGAGGTTTGCATTCCAACATTAGAAGTGATAGATTTTTTTGGAGCGATAAATTGATCACACTGTGGCAGGGTGGACAGGGTGAACCATAGCAAGATAAGTTTATAGCAGAAACACTAGATATCATACCTACTGGGGACATTTAGGCCCTTACAAGATACCAAAATATCTTATAAGTGTATCTAAATTTGTTACGTGAATTGAAAGGTAGTTGATTTCTGTTGCAGTTGAGTTAAGTGGTTGTCAAGAGACTCACGAGCACGTTGGGTGATGCCTAGCAGAACATTTATGACCACGGGGGTAGCTGCACGGTCCATGGCCTCAGAAGGGTGCACACTTCGGGGCTGTGCGCGTGTTGGCTCCTTTTGTGCTCTGGCTTGATTTGATTCACATACAGCGAAGTGAGGTGTTTGTGTGTGCTGCTGAGGTTAGGGGGTAGGCTCCCCAATCCCTTGGCAGCAACAGGCGGCAGCGGGGTCGCAAGGCTCCCAGAGCACGTTAAAGACCACATATAGTGCTGGGGAGAGACTGAAGGGCCCCCGTGTTCTGTCAAGGATGAATCAACATCCTAGCTGTGTTTTCCGTCTAGTCGGTGTGCCGACTGCCGCTCTCTCCTAGGGTTGGCAGCACATGGTGCGTGGATGACAGTCCACACCTAACCGGACGGGAGTGCGTGACTCACCGGTTACAGGCAAGGCGGGTGAAAACGGTTAATATTCTGGTTCCCGTAGCCAAGCGGGGCCAGGACAAGACCGTCGGTTTCCTGCCTGGGGCGCCAACCACGCCTACGGGTAAGGGATCGCTATCGACTGGGTCACCCGCCGGTCGGATCGCAAAAAGCATTAATTCCATGGCGTGCTCCCCGACAGGAGGCGGGTGTGGTCGCTGCGTTCGGCTCAATGTACAGTCAGGCCATCACAAGCTGAAAGCGACCGCCGGAGTGCTACAGTTACTAAGCGAGTGATGCTCCTGTGATCGGTGGGCTTTGAAAAGAAGACGCCGGGAAGCAGGAGACTTGAACTCTCTATCCAGGGTGACCTGGGTGTAGACCTCAAGTGGAAAGGGGTCTAGCCTGGGACTGCGCCCCGGTGGGGAGGTTCGAAAGACTTAAGTGCAAAATATCTCCCCCTTATGGTAATGGTCAGTGCGTTTGGTGTACATTATGAGAACATGCCGGGTTTTGGGTGCAGAGTGGATGTCAAGTGATTTCATACATTGCTGACATTTGCTTTACAGTTTATTGCCAGTTGCGGTGGGCTGACTGAAACCTACACTAGTGTCAAAAGAATGCATACTTTACATCATCGATTTTGGTGCTAGATGTATCCAATTACCTTGCTCATCATTGACCTAACGTTTATTTCAATTACCATGTGACCACTGATTGACCAAGGTGTGATTAAGGTTATGTAATTTTGCTGTCATTAACCTTCCATTTCTCTGAAACAGGTCATGGGTTGCAGAAGAGAAGTGTACAATTTTGTACAGCCCGAGGATAATGTCAATTGACCTGTGCATAAAGCACAGGAAAGTTGTTTTGTTGTGTTTCCAATTACATTTTGTGTATGGTATGTGTTGTTGTGTATGTCAAAAAGGGTAAAGGAGGGTGGCACCCTGGCCTCTGCACATTCCTATGCTGTGTGCCCTGCCGGGTGTCAGGTCAAGGAGGGAAATAATATAATAGCAGATTGATATTGAGATACATAGTATAATGTTAAGTGACTTGTAGAAACTTTCATGTCGAAGTGTTGTAATGTTGCCGTTAATTTTTGTTAAATGGATATGCTTAGACTTATGGCAGAGTGACCAATACAGAGACACTTAAGTGTAAGGAAGGAGAGACAGTGACACGCACACACTCTCATACACAAGCACGCCACAAATTAGATAGTATAATAGTACAAATACAGTCGATAGTCCAGATAGTATAATTAAAGTCCAAAGCATAATACGGGCCAAAGACCTAAGTGAAAGACTTGCCACTAGACAATATTTACTACACAATTTTTTTTTTTATATCAAGGAGGGTGACTACACAATAAATTTGACTAGTACCCATATCACTCTCAGCCAGACAGGAACATACCATTGTTTCATGGGGTTTAATCAGAGTGATTCTTTAGAGACAGATGTAGTATTGAGAGACCAAACAGAGAGATTTTTACACGGCCCGACATCTATGCTGCCCAAGGCCACTGAACGACCCCAGAATACATAATAAGTTTGATTTTGATTTTGATAGTAATGTTGGGGGATGTAATCTGATCGTAGCGATCTCCCTGGCAGCTTTAGGCACATTAAATATGGGCTATCCCAATACACACCACAGAAACATTATATTGCCACCTGGGCCCCAATGCTGAACTTGACGAAGAACACCCCTGCACGATATCTACGCCCGACCTTTGACCTCAAGGAGGGTACGGATCTGACTGGCGCTTGGGGGTTGGGGCCCCTGTGTATAATACGGGGGGCTCCGGTCTCAGGCCCCAGGAGGGTACGGACCCGGGGGGCTCGGGAGTGGGACCTCCGCCTCTTAGCTCATTCAGTGCCAAGTACATTCGTTAATGGCACTGGATGGGTTGGGGGGGGGGCCTAGTCTTGGGCTCTGTCGGAACCTCCTCCTCCGGGCTCGGAAAAGTGACCACCTCAACCAGAGGAATTGGAGAAGAAACCAAAAATGCACACAGAGAAATAGATAAATGATTTTTTTTTTAAAATATATATATTACACATGTTAGAATAGTTGCTTGTAAAGGAAAACTCAGTGGGAATGCCCCACTGAGGGACCCTAAGTTTAGCAATGCAATATGGAATCAAATGATGTAATTGTCCCCAATAAGAGCTCATGTCCAGATGGTAGGTTTGGGACTGCCCCAGCCTAGTTCAGAGTTTCCCCTTCAAAGAAAAGGGTTTTCCTCGGCTCACATGACTCAAAAAGAGAATAATGGGACCTGATTTTTTTAAACATGAAATATGTTATGCAAGTGGATAATTTCTATAAAGTACTGTTTAAGTGTTTAATCTTGTGTTGTTGTGGGTACTAAATTCGTACCCAAGGAGGGCTTGATGGTCCATTGTGGAACCTTGGGCCGTCAACCTTTACTTTATAGAGTGCAGTCAGAAGACAGGCCTTGATAGCCACAGCGTTGATATACTGAATGTAATAGATAAGAACTTCAGAATTCTCCAGGCGCTCAACCGAACGCTTGTTTGCATGCAGACTTAGATGTGGAGCGAATTGCCTTCGTGATATATCAGGTCGTATTGTTTTAATATCATTAATTTGCTGTTCTTTTATTCACATAGTATAGAGGGAATCTCCCTTGTTTGTCAATAAAGATGCCTTGCGCATGTAAAAGGTAATTTCTGTGTATGTCGTCTATAAACTGGACTTTAGGGTTTATTGAACCAAGAGTGACAGGTCTGTCACGGCACATCAAGGCACAGGAGGATATGTGTGTAAAGCTGGGAGAGGAGACCCAGTTTATTACACTGAGGACAGTGAGCCTAAGTTTGTGTGGTCTGGTGGTGAGTGTCACTCATAATGAATCATTCTTAAATATTCTGGGTTGTTTTCTTAATAACAATCCACAGGACATTCTATTTGTATATATATATTTTCTCTGAACATGTTCTTACTTTTCTTGAGTTTAGTTTACTTAAAGGGATATTTCACTTTCAAAAAAACTTTTGGTCATTTTATCATCTACTCAGGCTTTTGTGAGCCCCGAAGACCTTTTTTAAGTTGCTTGATTCAGTATTTAGATATTTGATATTCATTTTATCAGACACGCCCCCTTCCTATACAAACCCATTATAACTTCAAACTCCATTTTTAACATGTTAGATTCA
Source organism: Gymnoscopelus braueri (assembly GCF_963280865.1). Classification (NCBI taxonomy): domain Eukaryota; kingdom Metazoa; phylum Chordata; class Actinopteri; order Myctophiformes; family Myctophidae; genus Gymnoscopelus; species Gymnoscopelus braueri. Next base: position 19,618,527 of record NC_137620.1, read on the forward strand.
TCAAAAACACCCGTCCTTGGTTCTGGTGACTCACCCTGCCCTCCTATACGCGAGGGGGCCGTGTTTTTTTCGATAACTTCTTTCATTTATTTTTAATATTATTTTTTGAAAATGAAAAAAAAAAATACAATAAAAAAAATATATAAAATAAATGAAAAAAGTAATCGAAAAAACACGGCCCCCTCACGTATTAGGAGGGCAGGGTGAGTCAGCAGAACCAAGGACGGGTGTTTTTGATGAATCTAACGGGTTAAAAATGGAGTTTGAAGTTATAATGGGTTTGTATAGGAAGGGGGCGTGTCTGATAAAATGATTATCAAATATCTAAATACTAGATCAAGCTACTTAAAAACGGTCTGGGGGGCTCACAAAAGCCTGAGTAGACGATAAAATGACCCAAAGTTTTTTTTAAAGTGAAATATCCCGTTAACACTGCTCTTTGTTTGACCTCTACTATCTGCTGTGTTTTAGATCTTCATTCTTCAGCTTCTCTCACAGTGAGTTCTAGCAGAACTCAGCACTTCACCTCTGAGTCTGTCTCACTGAGCTGTGAGGGAAACGCTACTGAATGGAAAGTGAAGAGTTACACTGATCTCATCCAGGCTTTCAATGACTGGATCTACATGGAGGATCAGATATTTACGTAAAAGTGACACTGGAGTGTACTGGTGTGAGTCTGAATTGGGAGAGTACAGCAATGCTGTCAACATCACAGTACATAGTGAGTCCAGTTACATCATTCACTACCTAACAATACTGCAGCATTCCATTCAACCCATTAAAAGCGTGTTTTTGTATTTTCTCAGTGTAAATTCTAACATGTGGACTGTTACTGTTTGTTTTACAGATGGTTCTGTCATCCTGGTGAGTCCTGTCCATCCTGTGACTGAGGGACATCCTGTGACTCTCCAATGCAAACATGAAACAGACTCATCACTCTATAATGTGGACTTTTATAGAAATTATGAACTGTTCCAAACTAAAACCAATGGAGAGATGATCATACCTGCTGTATCTAAGTCTGATGAAGGATTCTACAAGTGTAACTATTCTGGAGGAGAATCACCACAGAGCTGGATGACAGTGAGATGGCAGAGTGAGTATACTGACAATAATTTACATTACCTTTGTTTTGTTTTGCTTTATTCTTTTCATGTATTACACAAACATTTATTTAGCAGCATTACTATGTAGTGTACGAATTAGGCGAAAAAACACATTTTCCTACTACCATCACACAGGTTTTAATCTTGACGGAATACAACCTTAAAAGGAAACCCATTAAAGTGTTCTTAATTACTTTTTTTTTTTTTTTTTCAGCTGTAAACTATTACACAGTCAATATCAGATATGACAGCAGTCTCCCAGGTTTATAACAGTTCAATCAAAATGTATTGAGGCATACACTATAGCCGTCATGTTAAATGATAAAATGACTTGTTCTAATACTAATCTATTTTCATTGCTGTCATACTGTCTTATCCTTCAGTGTCAAAACAGAGTTCTACACATGTTGTGGGACTGATTGTGGGACTTCTTGTTGTTGTTGACTTCTTGGTGATTCTACTGACCATCCTTCTGCTCCTGCTGTGTCGATACAGAAACTCTAAAGGTGAGAACTACTAACATTAGATGGATTACATCTAAATTACAATCACTCACCAAATGTCCTTAAATGATACTGATTACCATGGCATAGCAATTTAAAGGTTAACAAATATGTTTTATTTTTATTTACAGATCCATGTTGTGCCAGGTAAGCAGTATTTCTCTGTCTATTCATCAACATGACAGCTGTAGATTCCATCTGGTTTTCTACTTCATTTCTGATAAATATGCTTTAATTACAGACACATTCAGTCTCAGGGAACCAATCAGAGCTCAGCTGGAGACCAGCGGACCAATCAATGTGGGGATCCAGATCCAGATGATGTGTACTACCCACTGCAGCATGGTCAGTCTTTGAACCGAACCTATCATGTTGGTTAAGGACACTGATAAGTCCTTCAGACAAGGATAACTGGTTCTAATTTGAATCTAAAGACATTTAAAACTGTGTGAAATAGGTCTACTTGATAGCAATCATTGTTATAGATTGTTCGTTCAGTAACAGGGGTCTCCCCATCTCTCCAGCTCTTTATGGAACAGAAAATGCATTTTCAGTTCGGGATACCGATTTAATCCAGTCAGGAGAGAGAACTCAGGATACAGTATAAACAAATTAAATTGGAAGTGATGACACAAAGAAGTCAGCAGACACAATTGGAATGGGAACACTATAACATTTTAGGTAATAAATGGGTACTCTCTCCTGATTGGATGGATTTGGTTACTGAACAAACACTCTAGCAATGATTAGAAGTAAGAAGTAAGACATGTTTGAAGTAACACAAATAAGTAGCCTACACATTAATACTATATTCTGTTTACCTCTAGGTGACACAAGCGTTTATGGAGACATCAATCACGACTATGAAAATGGTACGGTATGTATTTTTAAAGCTTAAGTCTTATGCTTTCGTTTGGTTTTATAGTGGAATATTAATGTTAAGAATGTAATTTTGTCAGGTTAAAATGTATCACTAGATTGTTTTTTTGTTTTTTTCCCCATTCAGTGGGATGAGGGCTTCATGGCCCTCTGCAGATTACTCTGTTCACAGGAGAGTTTTGTTTACTGTGTGTCAATGCCACCACCTCGTTCACAGGAGGTGGCATAAACATTAGGCTTAAATGTTTTTACTTTGAACTCCAGACTCCAAACAGATATCTGTTCCATTAATTCAATCAAATTGGGTATTACATTCATTTCCAGAGGCAAATTAGTTATCTGAAATGGTTTAATTATCTGGGATACTAGGAGAATAGTTTCCCAAGGGGAATTTGTTTATTTTTGTTATGTGTTGCTTTTTCCTAAATAACTAAATTGAAATGCATGTTTGAAATTTCACAAATAAGTACCACATTAATGCTATATTTTGTTTACTTCTAGGTGACACAAGCGTTTATGGAAACATCAATTACTCAGATGACTATGAAAATGGTACAATATCCAGTATACTTTTTAGAATGATTTGATTTGGTATGTTAGGAGGGTCATTTTATCAGGTTAATATCACTAGATTTTTTGTTAGATTTAGTTTTTTAGTCAATTACTCTGTTCACCCAGGAGGTTTGAAATTTGGAAGAAAGCTGTATCTTAGACGGAAATGTATAGGTCTATAATGACATGCCCAAATTGGGATGCCCTGGTTAAAGTGGTAAAATATATATATATAAGGCCTGGACCTCTGGCGTAGCCGTCGGGATTGGGAGTCTAACCCGCGACGGATCCCGACGGCCTTTTCTGCATGTCACTCCCCTCTCTCCCCATTTCCTGTCAAATAAATGCAAAAAAGCCCCAAAATAAATATTTAAAAAATATATATATAAAACAAGATTTTTTAAATAAGATCTTCAGTAGGCTGGATCTTTAAACTTTGATACATTTTTTGGTTGTGTAGTTACCTTACCATGATGTAACACGAAATATTGGCAAGATATATTCAATAGTTGAGGATACAAAATAGTCTCCCCATTGACTCATATTCCATTGAGAAACTTACCTCAAAGTGACACCTAATAGCACACAAACAAACGTGAACAAAGTAGATTCTGCCAAAGTATAACGTTACATAACCGTGTTCAGGGTTTTTATGCCTCCGCCGGTGAAAGCCATTTACTACATACTGTATACTGTAGCTACTATATGAGTCTGGACAGACACAGATGTAAATGACAACTGGTTGGTGAAGGCATACAACCACGATGCAGTATTTCTAGTTTAGAAAGAAACATTTTAACGTTTTAATACTATTTTAATTAGGATTATCTGCGACCAAATGTTAATGTGTGTGCAACATAGTATCTTTATCAATCACTGTAAATAGATCGGGGAGAAAAAAACACAAACCAAATCTCTACCAAAGTTTAATTCTGCTTCAATTGTTCTCATATCCAATTGTTTGTATGAAAATACAGCAAATTAGCATCAGAGTCCATAATTAGCCACAGAGGCCAAGTGGATGTTGAGGGAAATTCTAGTGAGCATAGATATCTGTGCTCTTAATCAGTGAATGACAAAACTGAATGAGATGTGAAATACACTTCACTTGTTCCAGGAAAAGCAGTGGATAAAATATGTTCTAGCATAATGTTCAATGACAGAGTTAAGGAGTTAAAACGTTCCTACTCAGAGTCACTGGACTGGTGAAGATGGGGATGGGGACTCAGGAGGAGTTAAGAATTCAGAATCTTGACAGTGAAATAGATTTAACTGTAATTCTGTGCTCTGTCTCATGACCTTATGTCTGACTGTAACTGTTGGGCCAAACAGTGTGTGCAATCTGTGCATGATTAGTGCATGTGAGTATATGATCTAGATCTGTTTGTCACGTACACGGTGTCTCAGAAGTCAAGGGTAGCTATTTTTGATCATCCTTTGTGTCACCCTTTTCGCCAATCTACGCTCTTGTAAGGGCCTGGTTCAGCTCTATGCGTCCTTCTCTGACCGCAAACGCTTCACGTCCTTTGTACATTTTCTGTGAAGACTACAGGAAAGAGACAGAAGAGAAAACAGTGTAATAAGCTGTATGGGGGCAGCATAGACGGGGCATCAAGGCCACTGTGGCGTCAGGGCATACAACTTTTTGAGGGGCAGAAAGGCCAAACTGAGGGACAACGGCATCATGGCCTCCATGAAATTCCTGTAAAAATACCTCAAAATTGTACTTAAGTACAGTACTTGAGTAAATACTTAGTTACTTTACACCACTGGTATACATGCACTGGCACAAAAGCTCATGCACACAAACATAGATACAAGTGCATACACAGTATTACACACCAAAAATGCGAACACCTTATTTTACAGTTGCCTCATTCAAGAGCATTAAATTGTACTGTACAAAAGATACTTTTTTATGGAAACTGTGGTTTTACATATCATTATATTTAAATGTTTTTAAAGGTGTTATAATGTACTAGATTTTAAAATGTAAATGTTTATTGTATATTTTATAGTTTACTGTGTACTGTAAGTTTTACAGACTTTTGTATTACATTTGAATTGTTTAAAAATAATGATAATGATTATAAACGACAATGATATTGAACAATGATTAAAGCAGCACTATGTAACGTTCCTCTTCTACCCTGGATTTGAACCCGGTTTCCTGCGCAAGTGCTGACATTTTTACCATTGAGCTAATAGAGGCCAAAGGTCAAAATTCATGTCAGATCCTGTGTCTAGGTGAGACATGACCTTTGACACGATCTAAATGTCTCAATAGAAGAGCAGGGAGACAAAATACAACCACCCCAAGTTATATTGTATTAACATACTCTACCATACAGATTGCACAAAATTACATTTTATTCATTAATAAAAAGTTACATTGTGTGTAGCGGCCAGCTGCGGACTCTGTGTGGGTGTATGGCACTTTAAGGGTTGTACAGGAACTAGTACAGGAAGTGACGTGACCTTGTTGTTCTGGGTGTGTCTGTCTGCCTCTAGAGATTAACGTGTGTGTGGCTACGTTGAGCCTGATTGTACTCTATGAGAGATATAATAAAGAAGGAACCTAAACGGTGGATTACGTCTCAGCCTCCACTTCCTGGGATCGTTACACTGGTGTCTGAAGTAAAACTACAAAATAAAAAGAGACTTTGTCGGTAAGGAGACGCTGTTTGTCGGGCGCTAGCTAGTTAGCTTCAGTCAGTGAGTTAGCTAGGCGAGCCGGTTAGCATGGATAGCTCCGTTGGGGTGAAGATAAAAGTGGAGCCACAGGACACGGATGCGTACGGGAGACCGGGAGGGATGGACATGCCGCGGCTAGAGGAAACCCCCCCAGCGTGGATGATTAACCATAACCACCGGGGAGGACACGCTGCGGGAGCCGGCAAGGTTAGCATGTCTCCCGCCAATTTTACCGCGTCCAGCGGTTACCATGGCGACGCCGACGCGCCACCGTCTGCTGGCTCGGTGAAGACGCCAAAATACACTGGGAGCTCAGATTGGGAAGCATTCCATGCCCAATTCGAACTGTTAGCTGATGCTAGAAGGTGGACAATGAGGGACAAAGCACTGCAGTTGGCTTTGTGTCTGGAGGGAGATGCTCTTTCATGCCTCCTGTTGCTGGACCCCGAGCAGCGACGATGCTACGGCGCCCTGGTGGGGGCGCTGAAGAGGCGGTTTGGGACGTGGTCTCAGCCAGCGCTCCTGAAAAATGAACTGAGAGGGAAGTGCAGGAAGCCTGGTGAGTCGCTCCGAGGGCTGGCAAATGACATTGAGAGCCAGGTGCGGCGGGCATACGGTCACATGCCTGCCGAGGCACGGAATGAGCTGGCTACTGATCTGTTTGTCGGGGCCATCTCTCCCCCTGACCTGCGCATGCAGGTGCAGCTTCAGCACCCGAAGTCACTGCTCGAGGCGTTGGAGGCAGCTACAGAGAGGGAGAGCCTGCGGAGCGCTGCTGCCAGCGGTGGACACGAGGTGAGCCCCCATGCGGTGAGGTCGGCGTCGGGATGCCCCGCCAGGGAGGAGGCGCCAGCGTGGGCGACGGAGATGACCGAGCTACTGAGGGCGGTGACTCTGCAGGGACCACGCGGACAGCCATACGGGCCGCAGGTCTGCTGGGGGTGCGGCCAGCCCGGGCACTTCCGCAGGAACTGCCCTGCTGCTCGCCAGGTTCAGGAAAACCCCTCGGGGTCCGCATAAACGGGGATATGCGGACCCCTCTTCTCACCGCCGCCCCAACGTCGCCAGTCCAGGCCCGTCATCCAGCGGGGGGAGCCCGACAGCACAGCCGGGAGGGGGAGACTCCATTCCCCCCAGAAGTAGATGACAGCATCATGCCTTCTTCTCATCTTCATCAGCTAGAAGTATATGACGGCACCATGCCGCCTTCTCATCTTCATCAGCCAGAAGTAGATGACAGCACCATGCCGCCTTCTCATCTTCATCAGCCAGAAGTAGATGACAGCTCCATGCCGCCTTCTCATCCTCATCAGCCTGAAGTAGATGACTGCGCTACTCCACCTGTCGTGGTGGGGTGGGTCCGTGGGAGCTCCGGTGGTGGGGGCTCCTGCCACGTCGCTGTCTCCGTCCAGGGGGTGCCTACTGTGGGCCTGGTAGACACCGGGTCATCGGTGACGCTGGTGAGACCGGACGTTCTTCCCAGCGGCACACCACTGCAGCCTACAGCGGTGCAGCTCCGCACGGTCACGGGCCAGCTGGCTCCCATGGTGGGGAAGGGGCTGCTGTGGTTATGTGTGGGGGCAAACGCTTTCGTCATCTGGTGTGGGTGGCGGATGTGCAGGACTGCTGCATCCTGGGGCTGGACTTCCTCCAGGACACGGGGTGCCTGTTGGACATGGGGAGGGGTACACTTAACTTTCCGGGGGGTCCTACAGTTGCCATGGGCCCTCTAGCTACCGGCCCTCTGCCCCCTGCCCGGTCTGTCCAGACACTGAAGCTGCCCCTCGTCGCCCCCGCCCTCCCCGGCTCCTTCCCCTACCCCGACCCCCGTGCTTTTGCTCATATCCCACGGTTCGCTGCCCCGGTGAACCTTCCCATTGCCTTCCCCGTCCCTACACCCGCGTTCATGTGGCCAGGTTACCCCCCTCCTACCCCGCCCCCCCTCCCCCAGCAAGGGGGGAGACTGTGATGTTTACTGCTGGGGTGGGTCAGCCCCCGGCAGCACCCGTGGCCCCGCCCAACGCCCCCCACCTACAGCTGTCCCCCCTGGCCCCTGTGTTTGCCCCTACACCCGCCCCCATGCCCCCCGGTTCCCCCCCTTGCCCAGTGTGGTCTCCCCAGGTAGGGGAGGAGACGCCAATGGCCGCCGGGGACCCCCGGTGCCAGTTAGCTGCTATAGCCCTGCCCGATAGTCCAACGCTCCTGTCCCCTCACCTGTCCCCTGTCACTCCTGCCCCCCCCACCGGTCTAGACAGCATACAAGTTCCGGCCCCTTCCCTGCGGTTACGGGGGGGGGCGGTGGAGGAGAGCTGCCCCGGGGAGGAGGGTTGTGGAGAGAGGAGTACGGGGACCTGGAGAAGCAACAGCAAGAACAGCTGAGACAGCTGCTGGTGGAGTTCCAGGACAGTTTTGCAATGAGCGAGAGTGATGTGGGGAGGACTCACATGGCAGAGCATGTGATAGACACTGGAAGTGAGCGCCCCATCAAGGGCCACCCACGCCGTGTCCCTCTCGCTCGTCAGCAGGCTTGTGACAAGGCCTTAGATGACCTGCTGCAGGCAGACTTCATTGAGCCGTCCGACAGCCCCTGGGCGTCGCCTGTGGTCATGGTGGCAAAGAAGAATGGAGACTGGCGATTCTGTGTGGACTACAGACGGCTGAACGACGTGACCACGAAAGACTCGTACCCCCTCCCTCGCATCGACGAATCCTTGGACTTAGTCACAGGGTCCTCGTGGTTCACCACATTGGATCTTAAAAGCGGCTACTACCAGGTGGCCATCTCCCCTGAATCACGCCCCAAATCGGCTTTCTGCACTGGCCGGGGTCTGTGGCAGTTCAAGGTCCTCAGCTTCGGGCTTTGTAACGCCCCCGCCACTTTCGCCCGGCTAATGGACAAAGTGCTGGCTGGTATCCCTCGCCAGGAGTGCCTGGTATACCTGGACGACATCCTGGTGCATGGCCGCTCCTTCGAGGCAGCCCTGAGGTCCCTGAGGCGAGTTCTGGAGAGAGTGAGGGAGGCAGGTCTGACATTGCACCCGGAGAAGTGTCACTTCATGAGGAAGAAGGTGACTTTCTTGGGACACGAGTTGGGCGCGGAGGGTATCGGCCCCATGGACGAGAAGGTGCGGGCTGTGGAGGAGTGGCCCACCCCCCGTGATCAGGGTCAGTTGAAGAGTTTCATCGGCCTGGCCTCGTACTACAGGAGACATGTGCGAGGTTTTGCCACCATAGCGTCGCCCCTATACCGGCTGTTAGAGAAAGACAGAGACTATGTGTGGTCCGAGGCGTGCCAGGAGGCATTTCTCGGACTGAAGCAAGCCTTGTGCAAGGCTCCGGTCCTCGCCCGACCCCACACTGCCCTTCATACTGGACACTGACGCTAGTGGTGTGGGGGTGGGGGGTGTTCTCTCACAGCCGTGGCCGGAGGGAGAGAGAGTGGTGGCATACTTCAGCCAGAAGCTTAATAAAGCTGAACGGAACTACTGTGTCACCCGCCGGGAGCTCCTGGCAGTAGTACTTTCTATCAGACACTTCAAGTACTACCTGTGCGGCCTCCCCTTCGTTACAAGGACTGACCACTCAGCCCTCCAGTGGTTAATGACTTTCCGGGAGCCAGAGGGGCAGGTCGCCAGGTGGCTGGAGGAGCTACAGGAGTACGAGTTCAAGATTGAGCACCGGCCTGGGGCTCGCCACTCCAACGCAGACGCCCTCTCGCGTCGGCCGTGTGCGGCAAAGGGATGCCGCTACTGCGAGCGGAGAGAGGCGCGGGAGCTGGAACGGCGTGCGGAGGGGGAGGAGTGCGCGGCCGTCAGACGGGTCGAAGAGGTCGTCTGCAGGGAGCTGCAGACAGTGACAAACGCTGAATGGCGACACGAGCAAGAGAGCGATCCAGATCTACAGCCTGTCTTGCAGTGGGTGGAGGCCCAGCAGCGTCCACCATGGGAGGTGGTGGCGCCCTTCTCCAAGGCGACAAAGGGTCTGTGGACCATGTTTGATTCACTGTGGCTGTCCCGTGGGGTGCTGCAGCGGGCGTTCAAGACAGCAGCCACCGGGGAGGAGCAGTGGCAGGTGGTGGTCCCTAAGGGCCTGCAAGATGCAGTGCTGAAATCCATGCACGGGGCGGGCGGGTCTGGGCACTTTGGGGTCACAAAAACACTTCGTCGTCTGCGACAGAGCTTCTACTGGGGGCGGCAGAAGAGGGACGTTGCAGATTTCTGTCGCCGCTGTGACCTCTGTGTTGCTCGCAAAGGCCCCACTGGACGCTCGCAAGCACCACTCCAACAGTTCCCTGTGGGGTGCCCCATGGAGAGGGTGGGGATTGACATTACGGGGCCGTACCCACGCTCTGACGGGGGCAACTGCTACGTCCTCTCCGCTATTGACTATTTCACTAAGTGGCCCGAGGCATATGCCATCCCAAACCAAGAAGCGGAGACGATCGCTGATGCCCTGGTGGGGGGCATGATAAGTCGGTTTGGAGTAATGGAATCCGTACACAGCGACAGGGGGACAAATTTTGAATCCCGGTTGTTCGCTGCCGTGTGCGAACGCCTGGGCATACACAAGACCCGCACTACCCCGTTGCACCCTCAAAGTGACGGGTTAGTGGAAAGGTTCCACCGGAACATGGGAGATCAGCTGGCCATTGTCACCTCCCGGCACCAGCGAGACTGGGACAAACACCTGCCCCTGGTGCTCATGGCGTGTCGTTCTGCGGTACAGGAATCCACAGAGTGCACACCGGCACTCCTCATGCTGGGAAGAGAGCTGCGCACCCCGGCCGAGCTGATCTTCGGTCGCCCACCTGATGCCCCGGCGGTCCCTGCAGGGCCGGAGTATGCCAGGAAGCTGCAAGACCGCCTGGATTCAGCCCATCGCTTCGCCCGGGAACAGCTGCAGGAGGCCGCCGTGAAGCAGAAGCGTAACTACGACGTGAAGTCTCGGGGACGGGACTTCACACCAGGCGAGTTGGTCTGGGTCTACAACCCGATCAGGAAGAAGGGGCGTAGCCCCAAGCTTGACAGCAAATGGACGGGGCCCTGCAAGGTGCTGGAGAGGATGGGAGAGGTAGTGTACCGTGTGCAGATGCCTCCCCGGGGAAGGAAGGTGGCGCTCCACAGAGACAGACTGGCCCCCTACAGGGGAGGCCCTCCGGCCCCCGGCACAGATGCACAGGCAGCCTCTCCCCCTTCCCCGGCTGCCCAACCCCCTCCTGGTTCCCCGCTCACGCCACAAGGGGACCCCCCGCCCGTGTCCCCCGGCCATTCACCGTTGCCCCATGTCCCCTCTGCCCCCTCCCCGGGTTCTGTCCCACCGACCGCCCCTGTTCCCCTGCCCCCGACCCCTACGGGGTCTCGGCCGAGGAGGCGGACAAGGCCTCCGAGGCACCTGAGAGACTATGTGGTGTCCTTTGGGGCACAGGACTGATATGGACAATGTAAACTGTGAGTGAAAAAAAAAAAAAAACCAAACAAACAAACATGTACACTGTATTTGGGATGGGGGATTGTGTTTTCGGGGTTCTTGTTGATTCACGCTACTATGCTACCTCAGGTTGTTGCTCTTGTTGCCTATGGGCTGTGTTTTATTTCCTTACGGGCCTGTCCTCGGGGTCGAGGACTTTTGTAAGGGGGGGGTAGTGTAGCGGCCAGCTGCGGACTCTGTGTGGGTGTATGGCACTTTAAGGGTTGTACAGGAACTAGTACAGGAAGTGACGTGACCTTGTTGTTCTGGGTGTGTCTGTCTGCCTCTAGAGATTAACGTGTGTGTGGCTACGTTGAGCCTGATTGTACTCTATGAGAGATATAATAAAGAAGGAACCTAAACGGTGGATTACGTCTCAGCCTCCACTTCCTGGGATCGTTACAATAGTGAGGCTTTAAATATTATTTTTTTGATATTCAACTCTTGTTTGTAGGCCTACTAATTTTTACCTGCTGTCTGAAAACTACTTTCATTAATCTTCAACATTATTTTTCAATGAAGTTCATGCTCATGTTCATGCTTACATGTTGTTCAAATTATGTGATGTAAATACATAAATCTTTATTTTTTAGAATAAACTGCTTCAGAGAACATAAAATGTTGTCATATGTCTCATTGGTGCATCAGATCTGTGCTTGTATTAGCAGTTCAATCAGAACAAGTTTCAAGTGTCATGATGCATATTACATCGTTTTGAGATCATTATCATTCACATTTTAATTTAGAACTCCGCTAAAGATTCCTCATGTCACCCCCTAGTGACCTTTTAGTGTCACTACATTTCTACAAAAGGATGGATGGAGGGTGGACAGCCAATTTTTTTTTTTTTAAATGTTACATTTTATAATGGAATCGATGGCACTTGGGCTGATTCCTTGCAAAATATGGAGTCATACGTCATAGGGGACTGAGATTATAGACTATCCACATGAATCCACATAAAGCCACGCCGGTATTAAACCCACACATTTAATGTTACGATTTGTTTTTGGTTGTTCCAATAGCACAAAAAATAACCAAAAAACTATTAAGAATAGTAGAGAAGAAAAAGGATAATAAAGAGATACATATCAGAATATGTACCTCATGGCAAAGCTTGAGGTGGTTGAAGGTGATGTATGCATGGGTCCTACTTATAAATATCATAATGTACTGGGCTTTCACCCCCATATAGCTGAGGACTTACAGGTACTTACTGACAATACATCTGTATTTTTATGCCAGTCAGAATCGAGAGGTATTTCCTTTGGAGTGGGAACACTGAGCAGCCTGCGGACAAGCTCTTTAAAGGAGAATTCCGGACAAATTAAGTGTTATCTTTGATGTCTCGTTACTCACCTACCGATGTGAAAAGTAGCGTTCTTTTTTTTCATATATTCCCCTGTCGTCATTTTTTAAACCACCTCCGTTGTCATAATGGGAGCGCGTGGCTAAGGGAAATTCGTCTATTATAACCGACGCAAAGTTGTTTTTTTCACTACTAGTATTCATAGTAGAGTCTCATGATAGTCAAACATGCGTTGAAACTATCTGCGAGGCTGCCGTCAATGGCGAACGATTTAACACTGGTTGCTTGTTTCTTCCAGAACCTGGCAACTCGTGTTGCCAGAATCTGGAAACAAGCAACCAGTGTTAAATCGTTGAGACATCAAAGATAACACTTAATTTGTCCGGAATTCTCCTTTAATACCACAGAGACACTAAGGCCTTGAAGGAGGGAAGAAAAAAGACTCTAAAATATCAGTTTTGTTGTTACCAGTTTTTGAGTCTCAGACTCAGTGAGATATTCATCAAGGGATGAATATATACCTGTACATGCTCACAGAGTGAGCATGAGCCCCAACCCCACCTCATTCCCTCATAGCAAACCTTTTTTTAGCAGAGCAAGAACTGTCCCTTTGCTGCAGCCCTCCAGACCCTCCCTGGCTACTTGCTGAGTGTTCCCCCCAGCATGGCTTGAGGGCGCCACTCATGGGCTAGATGTTGCTACTGCACGGTTGAAAATAAATAAAAGGACACATGGGCAAACATTCAAACACCCTCCCTTCCCAAGGTACAGGCTACTGAACACCAGTGCACACACAACTCCAACACTTGAGCTTTACACATTAGAGTTTATGCCAAACACACAAATAACACACTCTCCCCAAGAGCATAATCACAAAATACCACACCCACAACTAGTTTAGTCTCACACTGTCGAATGGCCCACTGGCCCTTGTCAGTCCCTCTGTGTGTGTGTTACTGCCTGGGCCATCTTAAATCAAAGAACAGGTATTTAGGGACCATTTCAGGTCCTCAGCGATGTGAAGACAGAGGAACATGTAGCTTATCCCAGGCGGTCTCGTTGTCAGATATCCAGCCTACCACTGTGGTGTCGTCCGCAGATTTAATGATGCTGTTGGGATTTGTGGACAGGCACACAGTTGTGGGTGAATAGGTAGTATAGGTGCAGTGTTGAGCTGAGGCCAAGATGGTGTAGTTTTGTGACAAGCTTAGAGGGGAGGATAGTATTGCATGCAGAACTGTAATCAATGAATAGTATTCGTATGTTCTTGTCCTTTTGGATCAGGTGAGTGAGAGGTGGACAGGGTGAGTAAATGGTCGTCTGATGGTGGCAGGGTTTTGACAGCTATCTCTGTGTTGAGTCTGTCGAAACAGGCATACACTTTACCCTTTTACTACGTTCCAAACGTTATCATAACAAATATTACTATGCAATAACTTGTCAGATAATAAGCTTTTTAATGCATTTTGGATCGCTCTTTTGTCTAATACACAACAGTGTTAACAACACAGGACCATGGCTAGGCAGAGAAGAGATGAGCAAACCACAACAGGATGCGCATCCAACCACACGTGTCCTTGCTATTGTCATCTACTTTTGCCTACTCACAAGGCTTAGACAACTGCACTACTACTTACATACATTATATGTTGCCAATGTTTTTTGTTATGCCTTTGCTATTTTTATGCCTTTGTTTTTAAACCCTGTAGCACTTTGAGATTTGTAAAAATGTGAAATGTGTTACAAATAAAAAGGATTATTATAATTTTCATTATAACATAACTTTTACCAGCACAGCACTGAAATACCCTGATTGATGTACATAGACATGTCAGTTTAGACACTAACACTATGAACTGCCACAACATACCAGTGCTCACTGCTTATCATCAAACACATTTACTCTGCTCTGCTCATTACTGTCACGTCACAATTACTGCTCACCTATTATACAACACAGCCTAAGTTAGTACCATAGACTGCATATACAGTACATTCCATTGACTTGCCCCTTGTCTTTCCAAAGCTGCTACACCTAACTGTTCCATGGCCCCACACAGAATACAGCAGTGACCTACTGTAATAATCACCTGCCAAGTTGCAGCTACATCATCCTGCTGCTTGTCACTAAACTGAAAGCCACAGCAGACTACTGTCACCTAACAGCATGGCTCCCCTACACTTCCATCTACCCAATGTACCCATATTACTATAGCCGTACATTTACCATTTCTTTTTCTACAGCACACAGCTGATCATAGCACATATTACAATTCATACAATTCATTGTTATTTTTCCTTTCTCTTTTTTCTTATCAACAACAATGAGGACAAGATGGCCGAACAACCAAGTTACTCTCATACTTCACAAACCACTATGTGGTTAGTGATCACACTTACTGCATAACCCAACGCCCCCACATGCTGTCTGGAAGTTTTTCAATTCACACCTTTTCTCATATGTTCTGCCATTGTCACGCCACCCTACATTTATTTCCTGCAGAGGTTGAACAATTCTACCCTGCTGCCAACTAATACTTGACTTCAGCCTTTAACTGCTTTTCAGATGTTCTTTGAACAATTTCCCCTCATTCTACTGTTACTTATATTTCATATATCTCACGTCCCCTGCACCACTACAGTACCTCTACCCAAATTCTGCTGCTTTACACTACACTTGCTTGATGAAAATTAGCATTTTCTAACATGGTTCCCTAACACTTCAACCACCGATCCAACAATATTACCTTAAAGATGCTGTAAGTTATATGTTTTGGTTAAATAAATACAAATATTTTTGTTAAAGCTCTATATTCTGATAGTAAGCATTGCTATGTGTTGTTTGTTCGATCAGTAACCGAGGTCTCCCCGTCTCTCAGGAAATATGATGCGTCTATATGGTAGTAGGCTGATGCAGAGATCATGCACGCACACACATGCACATCCACATGCATACTGTACCTTCTGAAGCGTGCGTGCGCGCGCGCGCGCACACACACACACACACACACACACACACACACACACACGTTCCACTGTGATGGAGGCTGTATTGTGTGACTGTGGTTTGACACACGCTGCTTCCTTTGTGGACAGTGAGGACTCAATACCAGCCTAGCCTTCAGTGTTTAATGTAGGTTGTGTTATAGTCTGGTTCACTCATAATGCTGTTAAATGCATTTTAAAACAATTTAACCATAATAGAATAAAATAATTCTCTATTATGAACTCAGACGTCTCAGCCTTAGTATTCACTACAGTTTGTGTATCTCATTACCAATTCTAAAGACTAGAACATAATCTTGTAGTACTTCACACTGATACTAAAACAGAGGTAACAGGACTTGTGAATTATGAAATGGCCTGTTTGAATGGGTTTTCTGGGTGAAAACACATCACACTGGATTTATTAAACAATAGGACAAGCATTTATCAACCATGAGGTCTTTGACAGCAACTTGCCCTTGGAATCTTCCTCATTTTCTCACTAGAGACACTGATTTCACTCAGCATTTCCCCTAAACTTTGTAGAAAATGTCCTTTTGCACACCTACTTTCAAGGACAGGTGCGTAGGAGAGAACAGCCAATGTGGAGAAAAAAGGAAATGTCCCGCAGAACGTCTTCTCTTAAAAAACATATTTATTTAGGAACATTTCAGTCCAACTGACCTTAATTCGGTATCTGATGCATATGGAGATATATGATGAAGGTCACTTGGACCGAACTGCTGTTCCACAATAAATATATTTTCTCTAAGTGAAGACGGTGTGTGGGACATATTCTTTTTCCTCCACATATTCTAAACAAATAATTGTGAAATAAATGTGATTCTATGTTAACCTGCCTGGAGCAATGTGTGGCAGGAATAGTAATGTAATTTATCTTGTCTGTCTGTGTAGGCTTTCTGTGTGTCTGTTAACAAAATAACTCCAGGGGAAAAAATCTGATTTTCATGAAACAAGAAGAAAAGACAGATGAAGTTTTATCCATTGGATTCCTCGTAAATCAAGTGATTTGATCATTTACTGTTCTCTCTCTCTCTCTCTCTCTCTCTCTCTCTCTCTCTCTCTCTCTCTCTCTCTCTCTCTCTCTCTCTCTCTCTCTCTCTCTCTCTCTCTCTCTCTCTCTCAGTCACTGCATAGGAAGTAGAAAATGTTTTTCAGAGTCATTCATCAGAGTAAAGGATGGGGCACACACTGCCCTATGTGCTCCTCTGTGAGTATATCACTATTATTACTAGTAGGTATTTGAACCATTTCTATGAAGGAATACATGGCTGTACTTAAACAAGAGTTGTTAAAGTTAAACTTTTGACACAGTAAAATAGTAGATCTATCATTTCAACAATATGTGAATTTACTATTAACAGATGCAACTACAGTATATGCAGTACAAAAACACCCTATAGTGTCCACTCCTATAACAATTTATTTATTAATTTTTTACACATTACCGACGCTGTAAAACATTTGTTGGATATTATTAGAATTTTATTGCAAACCAGACAACAAGACCAGTTTTTTTCAAAGCAGGTACTATTGAATACTTAAAGGACCATTTTCAAACGTATCATTAGTCCTCACTAATGCTCATTATAAGATGGAACCATTTAATGACATCACTTATTAATGCGTTGATATTAATACATCATTAGCAGAATGGACAAATCATTGTTTGTCATTTGTTGGTGTTGAACTTGAGTCAACTGTTGTCCATGTTGGTATTGTGTTCATTAGGAATAAAATGCAGATATTAATGCTTAGCTTCTTATTATCTATCAAATATCTTTCAGTGCTGAGTAGCTTCCTTTCCTATGGACACAGTCAAGGTGAAGTCTGATTTACTATCTATTATGTTTATTCACTCAAAATCGTATTTGTTGTGTCCGTGCGTGTGTGTGCGTGTGCGTGCGCGCGCGTGTGTGTGTGTGTGTGTGTGTGTGTTTCTTACAACAGCAGTTGGGAGAAATACTGAGGCTCACAGTTCTATTTTATTTCTCTGTCATAAATAACAGATACAACAATCACGACTTTGACAGCAGACAGAACAAGTGTACTGACATCAAATAGAGTGACCCTCACCTGTACTGTGGAAGACAGAAGAGCTTCATGGAAGTACTACTGGGTCAGAGACAACATACAACTGGATGTGACAGATCAGTCAACCTACACATTCAGTCCCTCCAGTGTCTCAGAGAGTGGAAGATACTGGTGTCATGGAGGGAAAGGAGACTACTACACATTTGACAGCAACTCAGTTGATATTGCGGTCTCTGGTGAGTTACTGTTTTTACTAATTCTATGCTATATATTTATTTTATTCTCAAGAAAAAACAAACAATTCATAGCTGTAATTTGTTCAAAGATAATATTTAACCTATTTACCTATTGTAAAATTTCAGCTTTTAGTTGTGTAATTAAAATGTGCATTTAGTTTGAATTAAAACATAGATATTTTATGGTTTCACTCAATTTGATTAAGTGATGAATAAAGGTCTATTGTCATTAACTAAATGTAAATGTGGATAGCACTGCGAACTCATAGCAAGAGTGTGAAGTTTTTTCTGTGTGGAATTTACATGTTCTCCTCATGTGGGTTTCCTCCCACAAAAACAGACATGTTAGGTAGTCAGGGACATGCTCCTGTCAGTGCTCTTGACCAAGGGTGACCTTAAAGTTGGATCTGGTGCCCATGTGCTGCTCAGTGGCTGCTGTTAACCATTCTAATAGTTAAAGGGATGGGTTAAATACAGAGGATGAATTTACCCACAAGTATTACTCAACTTATCTATGTGTTACTTCTACAGAGGCACCTGTGCCTGTTTTCAGCAGACACTCTGTCTGGCCTGAGAATTTCATTGGAGAGACTACTCTGACATGTACGATACAGGAAGAACGTGCCTCTGACTGGAAGTACACATGGCGGAAGTATCCCAGTGGTGAATACAAGTGTCAAGGTCAACGCAAGCAGGACCAACAATTATCCAAATTCAGCAATCCCATCACTTTTAAAGGTATGGTATAGTCAGTATAGCTTTGAATAATGATGATTCTATACTGCTTCCATTCCCCCACCTTGTTGACTGTTCAAAATAAATCACATCAAGGTTTTGCCTTTATCAGCATTTGTATCTTACATTACAAAAGAGTAGGATTTGCAGTACTTTTCATGTGCTGTAACTCACAGGCACAGTTACAGGAAAAACAAGTAGGTACAACAATATTACTCTTGAAAGGAGAAGAAGTTCAAGTGAAATTTAACAGGACAAGAGGCAGAGAACAGGAAGATTAAAAGGAGAATATGAAGAGAAGATGAAAAGGAGAAGTGTTAAGAAGTTTGTGAAATTATTTTATTTGTGCACACTCCATGTTTTAGTAGTTTTCATGAGAAGAGAGAGGACAGAAGTAGGGTAGAGCAGGAGAGGTACTGTAAGGGGGAACGGGAAAATGGGGGGAAATGGCTGTATTGTCTTGACAATATAGCCAGCACAGATACTTGATATATACAGTACGTATATCTTATGTGCAAGTGGACATTTTTGCCTGATGGGGGAATTAAATTAAAGGTCATTGGCTCACCAAAATCAGCAGATGCCATCCTCTGGGGTTCATGGAGATGTATTCACCCACCCTCCTGACCAAGCCAAAGAGCCCAACCGCTAGTGAGGCTAAAAATAATATGTGTTTAGTATAATGTTAAAGATGGTTTAATCTAGGTATGGTTTGGAATGGTTTCGTTTTTCTTCCTAATCTGAACAACAGATCAACCAAAGGCCATACTGAAAGCTGACCAAACAGACATGCCTGTAGGGGGCAGTGTTACACTGACCTGCTCTGTGGAGGAGTCATCTGGATGGAAATACTACTGGTACCAACATAACACACTGATCATACAAGATGCTGTTCAATACTCTGATGGACCAATCAGTGTGTCAGAAGGAGTCTACTGGTGCAGAGGCGGGAGAGGACAACCTGTTTACTACACTGAATACAGTGATGCAGTCACCATAGACACAGTTGGTGAGTATGGGCAAAAAATAATTATTGCACATTTTTACTGTATGGTTGAAGGCCAAGCCATCTAGAATAGGGTCTGTGTATCAGGGTTATTATAAGTTAACTAAAACTAACGAAATGACGAAACCTAAAAAATTAAATAATGTTTGTTAACTGAAATGAAGGCTAACTGAAATGAAGGCTTTAAACAAGGCTTTAAAAAAAATCTAATCATAGATAAAACGTCCTTTGTTTTAGTCTTTGTCAAAATCCAATATTTTTCAAACAATACAGCAGAAATAGCCGATCTACAATCTCACAACACGGACGCGTTGTGAGCTTGTAGATCTACTATTTTTGAATCTCTAAAACGAATCAAAACTAAAACTAATCCTTTTCACAAAATAAAAACTAAACTAAACTACCAAATCCACTTTAAAAACAAAATAAAACTACCTGAAATTGAAAACAAAAAAAAATCTAAAATGAAATTAAAATAAAAAACTAATGATAAATACAAAACTATATTAACCTTGTATATGTGTCAGTAAGTCATGTCATACTGAAACTTGTGAAGAGAGCTAAAGTTGTATTGCAGTTGACAATCTATGCATCTAATTGTTTTTGCCCCCCCCCCCCCCCAACAAATCTCTCAGTTACTGTACATTGTTCTTGTGATGGAGTTTTGTAGTGAAAACATACATATTTATACATTTTTCATAACAAATTGTGGTGCCACTTCAACCCACAGTGATTTGTGCATCTTTGTTCAAGAACTGCACACATAACGGACAGAGCAGACAGAGCGTTATAAATAGTTTTGTTTTATTCTATTAAGAATCAAACTTCTAGACAGACAGATCTATATTCAGTCATTTTGCATGCTAATTTGTATTTCTTCATGCAAACAGTGGGCAGGTCTGTTGTGATCCTGCAGAACAGGTGGTCTCACTTATTCTGCGGAGAGACCCTCACTCTCAAGTGTGAGATAAAGGGGAGAGGTGACACTGAGTGGAATTATGAATGGAAAAAGACCAACTCATCTTTATACAAACAAGTTAACCAAGCTGAAATCAGGATCAGCAGTGTTTTAAAGTATCATAGTGGAGACTACATGTGTAAGGGCCGTCCCACAAATGACCTGCACTCTTCAACAGGGTGGAGTGATGCATTTAAATTGACTGTGTCAGGTACGTCAGATAAAATTTTTATAAATGTATAGGAAATAATATTGTGAATGGGAGAGGGAATTTCCATAGAACTGTCTTTTGTGCAGCCTCCAGAAAAAAATGTAACATCAACAGACATATGTCATGTCAAATAGCAAACAATGTTTTAATCCAGAGAAATGTCCTTTCCAACAGACAAACCCCACTCTGTTTTGAGTTTGTCTCCACAATGGTTGAGTCCTGGAGCCTCAGTGACTCTGAGCTGTGATGTTAAAGAATCATCTGCAGGCTGGATGTTCTACTGGTACAGAGCTGTTCCTACAACATCATACAATGACTACACTTATGAGCTCTTATCTGGTAGCCAAAATGGGACTGTAGAGGGATCCTACGTCATTCATGGTGATACAAGCACAGGAGGATATGTGTGTAAAGCTGGGAGAGGAGACCCAGTTTATTACACTGAGGAGAGTAAACTTCAGTTTGTGTGGTCTGGTGGTGAGTGTGACTCATAATTCATAATTCTTAAATGTTCTAGGTTGTTTTCTTAACAACCGACAGGACATTCTATTTGTATATATTTCACATTCTCTGAACTTGTTCTAACTTTTCTTGAGTTTAGTTTACTTAACACTGCTCTTTGTTTGACCTCTACTATCTGCTGTGTTTTAGATCTTCATTCTTCAGCTTCTCTCACAGTGAGTTCTAACAGAACTCAGCACTTCATCTATGAGTCTGTCTCACTGATCTGTGAGGGATACTCTACTGAATGGAAAGTGAAGAGTTACACTGACCACTTGAATGAGATATCATCTGGACTTTCAATGACTGGATTTATATGGAAGATCACACATTTACATACAAGTGACAATGGAGTGTATTGGTGTGAGTCTACAATGGGAAAGTACAGTAATGCTGTCAACATCACAGTACATGGTGAGTCCAGTTACTTCATTCACTACCTAACATTCCATTCAATCAACTCATTACAAACATGTAGACTATGTTTTTTACTTAACTGTTTTACAGATGGTTCTGTCATCCTGGTGAGCCCTGTCCACCCTGTGACTGAGGGACATTCTGTGACTCTTCAATGCAAACACAGAACATACTCTTCACTCTCCAACGTGGACTTTTATAGAAATGATGAACTGGTCCAAACTAAAACCAATGGAGAAATGATCATACCTGCTGTATCTAAGTCTGATGAAGGATTCTACAAGTGTAACTATTCTGGAGAAGAATCACCACAGAGCTGGATGACAGTGAGATGTGAGTATACTGACAATTCAATCAATCAATTTATCATTTTCTTTTGCATAAGCAAATTAAAATATAAATAAATTAAAAGCACAAATTAATTTACATATGCCATTCTTTGTGATACTTCTGTGTTACTTGTAGGGTAAGAATGAGGAAAAATCAACCAACTATTGTTATATAGCCAGAAATATAGTTAATTTAAAAAAAATCTCAATTACCTAAATAAAGACAAAATGTTCCAGCTTTGTTTGTTATTACACAATAGCAAACAGCTTAAATGCTTCAAACTATTATTTGAACCATTACGATATACCCTAAATGTAAAACTGTAGTTGTTGCTATTTTCCTTGCCATTATACTGTCTCTACCTTCAGTGTCTGGAACTGTGGAACAGAGTTCTCCACATGTAGTGGGACTGATTGTGGGACTTCTTGTTGTGATTCTACTGACCATCCTTCTGCTCCTGTTGTATCGATACAGAACATTCAATGGTGAGAACCACTCAAATAGGGATTGCATCTTTTAAAAAACTCATGCTGAGAAATTGTCCTGTCCTCCTACACACACTGAACAGCAGAAGACTGGCTTGTAGTGTAAAACACTAACAAACATATGATGATCTTTTATTACAGATCCATGTTGGAACAGGTAGGTAGAGCTCTCCGTTTCTAGGGCTGTCCCCCACTGACTGATGACACCTTTATGTCAGCAGTCAGCATATATGTGTGTGTGTGTGTGTGTGTGTGTGTGTGTGTGTGTGTGTGTGTGTGTGTGTGTGTGTGTGTGTGTTAGGGGTGTGCCGATATATCGTCCCGCGATATATCGCGATACGTTTTCGTGACGATATGTATCGTTTTGGAAAAAAAAAAATCGTTAAAAAAAAAAAAAAAAAACCTTTTTTTTTTTTTTTTTAATTTTACAATAATAATAATCAGGCATGCAAACATCCCCGAGGTAAAAAGGGTGACAATATGTTGTTGTTTTTTCGGGTCAGGTGTCATACTATTGCCCTATTTGGATTCAAAACGGCTATTGTAGCTGAAAAGCTACAAGTTCGCATATCTGAATAATGCAAAAACAGAATTATTTGTTTGCATTTGCTTTTTTTCTCCCCCATATATTTTTCGTAATAAAAAAAGTGCGTATCGTATCGTATCGAAATCGTATCGAAGTTGTGAGCCAAATATCGTATCGTATCGTTTGGTGAAATTAGTGTATCGGCACACCCCTAGTGTGTGTGTGTGTGTGTGTGCGCTCGCGCGTGCGTGCGTGTGTGCGTGCGTGAGCGTGCAACTGTGCGTGTGAGTCTCTAATCTTAGTTATAACATGGCCACAGCAGATCTTGTTTAAATATGTATCTTCAGAAGGGGATCTCTGATAATGACATCAAAGAAAAGGACCCGCACACTGTCTGGAACTTGCAAAAATGTTTTGCTCTTTTAAATATTTATCTTGAAATAGATTTGTCAAGTGCCAGGGAACCAATCAGGACTCAGACCAGATGACCAACCAGAGAGGAACTGCAGATGATGGATACTCCCCACATCAGCATGGTCAGCCTTTCAGAGAAATAGATTTGACTGAATTATAGACATTAATAGGGCAGAGATGATACGAATTGGTAACTGAATATACGGACGTCTATGATTCATTCTTTCAGATGACTCTGCAGCTGAGTCCAGTGATGTGACGTATTCATTCACAGATTGAACTGAAACATAATATGGTCAAGAAAAAGAAGGGTGAGCAAACAAAGAGAATAAAATTAATATAAATAATAATTACGGTGGAGTCTATGGACTGTATAGTAGTAGTTTGTTTTAACACAGCCCATATTGGGTGTGTATGAGTGGGTTCATGTGTGTACTGTGCTATATTGTTACTCATGCACATGAGGAAATGACACCATACATTGTGTCTGAGCCTGCAGAGTGTCTGTCTATGAACGTCATAAAGTAGGTGAACTACCACATACTGTCTATCACATAAAGCAGGCTGTGCCTTCGTAACAGTGTACAATCATTTGTATCATTTCCATATGACAAAATACTGCTTAAAAGAACACTGACTTGTGCGTTGTAGAAGGATCAGGAGAACCAGATGCGACTTACGCCCAGGTTAACCACCAACACAAAGGCAAAGCAAAGAAGAAGAGAGGTAGGTGAAATGCATATCACTCATATAATACTATAAATTGTTTAAGCCTGCAGTGTCAGTCTATGAACTTCACAAAGTAGATCAACTACCACACACTTTGCATCAGTGGCGGACGCGGGATCTCTAGTAAGGCCTGGCAGATAGACAGCTGGAGAGAGTTGAATAACCTCTTTAAATAACCAAAAATTACCGAAATATGTAGGCAACCTACATATTTATGGTTTTTTTTAGCTTAGACATAGCCTACAATAATTGGTAGATGATTGGTAAATTATTAACCATGACGACTTTTTCAAAGATGACTTTTATTTTGTACTTTCTTGAACCACAAGCATATCACTGCTTTGCATTAGGGCTGCAACTATTGATTCTCTTCCTAGAAATTATTCAATCAATTACTTTTTATATTAATCAAATAATCGAGAAGTGCTTGTTTATCATTTAAAATATATATATATATATATATTTATATATATCAACGCCAAAAAAAATTATAGTTATTTTTTATAATCAAGTAAATCGATTAGTCTGATTAACCACTTTTATACTTTGTTGTAAAACAGTGTCACGCCAAAAAAATGCTTCTAACAGAGTTTCCTCCACAGAGACGCCTGCTGATCCACTTGAGAGCTCTTTATATTCTGAAGTGAAGACTGGATCATCCACAGGTACATTGTGTTATTTATAATATTCACAAACATTCTGACACAAGGTTTTGCGTGGAACTGTTTAAAATAATCATTAACTCCACTGATTATGTGGGGAAATTATTATTAGTCACTGGCCAAATGGTTTTTCAGGTTGAACGTTTCTGATTTTAAGTCATTTCCATATGACAAAGAACACTGACTTGTGTGTTTTAGAAGGATCAGGAGAACCAGATGTGACTTACGCCCAGGTTAACCACCAATACAAAGGCAAAGTAAAGAAGAAGAGAGGTAGGTGAAATGTATATCCCTCATATAATAAAATAAACAGTTTGAGCCTGCAGTGTCAGTCTATGAACTTCACAAAGTAGATCAACTACCACACACTTTGCATTAGGGCTGCAACTATTGATTATCTTCCTAGCAATGATTCTATCAATAACTTTTTACTAGTCCATACCCGGTGAAGTGCGCAGGCGAAAGCATTTGCAAACGTGGGGTTATCCCGCGTCCCGTCGCAGAGCTTTGTAGAATTATAGGAGGATATTAATCAAATAATCGAGAAGTGCTTGTTCATAATTTAAAAAAATATATATATCAATGCAAAAAAAATGAATAGTTCTTTTTTTATAATCGAGTAAATCAATTAGTCTGATTAACCACTTTTATACTTTGTCTGTTTAAGAGCTGGAGAGACGGGGATACCCCTGTTACTGAACACTCTGTAGCGACGATTACAATCAGAATATAGAGCTTTAACCTTTTCACATACACAACAAAACAAAAAAAACAAAAAAAAAACATTGTTTTGTTTTAACCATAATATCACACTGCATTTAAACAATGAATATGATTTTTGAGGTATATTAACGTCTGTCAGTTTGTTTTGTGTTCCTTTTTCCTAAATAACTAAATTGAAAACATGTTTGAAATGTCATAAGTACCACATTAATGCTATATTTTGTTTACTTCTAGGTGACACAGGCGTTTATGGAAACATCAATTACTCAGATGACTATGAAAATGGTATGCTTTTTCCAATTATTTAATATTGGTATGTATAGGAGGGTCATTTCAACAGGTTAATATCGCTAGATTTTTTGTTAGATTTAGGTTTTTTTGTTTTCAGTGGAATTAGGGGGCATGGCTCTCTGTCAATTACTCTTGTTCACCATGAACAGTTTTGTTTACTGAAATTTGGAAGAAAGCTGCATCTTAGAAGGAAATGTAAATTCAAAAAACTTTTCCTTCTATAATGACATTCCCAAAATCGGGATGCCCTGGTTTTTAAACAAGATCTTCAGTAAGCTGGATCTTTAAACTTTGGTAGAAGTTTTGGTTGGTTACCATGATGTAACACCAAATATTGCCAAGATATATTCAATATTTGCTCCGTAGATAGAAATTGATGGTACATAATAGTCTCTCCATTGACTGATATTCCATGGAGAAACATGTCTGAAAGTCACACCTATACTGTAGCACACAACCAACGTGAACAAAGTAGATTCTGCCAATGTAACGTTACAAAACATTGTTCAGGGTTTTTATGCCTCCGCCGGTGGTATTCATTTACTTCATACTACGTCCTATATGAGTCTGGATAGACACAGATGTAAATGACAACTGGTTGGTGAAGGCATACAACCACGATGCAGTATTTCTAGTTTAGAAAGAAACATGTAAATTATTTTAATTAGGAAGAAGATCTGCGACCACATTTTTTATATTTGTGCAACATAGTGTATTTATCAATCATTGTAAATAGATCGGGGAACCACAAACCAAATCTTTACCAAAGTTTAATTCTGCTTCAATTGTCAAGATGGAATTTTTAATCAGTGAATGACAAAACTGAATCAGATGTAAATACACTTCACTTGTTCCAGGAAAAGCAGTACTGTAGATCAAATATATATACTGTAGCATAATGTTCAATGACAGAGTCTCCTGTTTTAAATGTATATCGTTACTCTGTTTCAACTCCTCAGATACAGACATGTAGAGCAACCCAACACGACACGTGTGGATAAAGTCAAATTGATCTTCAGCAATAAATGCAGGGTAACATGTATACTGTATACAGTGATGGAAGAAATACTCATAGGTTTTACTTAAGTAAAAGTATCACTACTGCAATGTAGATATACTCTGTTACAAGTAAAAGTCCGGAATTAAACATTTACTTAAGTAAAATTACAAAAGTATTGGCATCAGAATATACTTAAAGTACCAAAAGTAATCTCTTTTGGTAATCTTGCAGATCTACTATTTTCAAATGGCCGAAATGTATATAGGGCTGAAGTGGTTATAATAATTATCCAAATCTACAACGTAACTAGTAACAACATTTTCATATAATTGTAGTGGAGAATAATATTTTTCAAATAAAGTAAAAGTAACTAAAAATGTTACTTAAGTACAGTACTTGAGTAGAAGTACTTAGTTACTTTACACCACTGTTCACAGTTCACACATGTACTGTACTAGAGATGCGGTCCGCTGCGCGGCCGTTCCGTCTTCCCGCAGCGCGGGGCTCTCGTCTAACGAAAGCGAAACGTAACGTTGTCTTGACGGAGAGAGCATGGACCATCCGTTTGTATTGAGAGAGAGAATGGAGAGAGCATGGTCGAGTGACCATCAGTTTGTATTGAGAGAGAGAGAGCAGAGGACCCGTATGAAGCACGCAGACACACAAACGAACAGCCACGCATGCGCGCCACTCTCTATTGTACATTAGGATACATGCACCTGCACACAAGCAGATGGACACAAACATAGATACAAGTGCATACACAACGAAAACACCTTATTTTACAGTTGCCTCATTCAAGCGCATTAAATTGTACTGTACAACATATACTTTTTTATGACAATTGTGGTTTTAGATCAATTATATTACATATTATATTAATTACATTTGTTTTTTGTAGGTGTTCAAATCGATTGACTCGATTTGAAACTTTAAATGTTTATTGTATATTTTATAGTTCACTGTGTACCGTATGTTTTTACAGCCTTTCGTTTTATTACATTTAATTAGTTTAAAAATAATTAAAAAGAATGATAATGATTATAAATGACAATGATATTGAATGATAAAACCAATTTTTTAAGGTAAAGATTTTGACCTCCTGTCTGAAAACTATGTTCATTAATCTCAAAGAAACAATGTTTTAGCTTTTTTCCACATTATTTTTCAAGGACGTTTATGCTTACATGTTGTTCAAATTATATGATGTAAATAAATAAATATTTTTTTTATAATAAACTGCTTCAGAGAACAAAATGTCTTATATAATTACCTTAGAATCTGAACAAGGTGCATCAGATCTGTGCTTGTATTATCAGAAACAGAACAAGTTTGTTCTCACACTGATGTTGTATAAACTTCCACATCTCTTAGCCTCCCAAGAACAGTGTCATGCATATGAAATCGTTTTGAGAGTGACCTTTTAGTGTCACTACACTTCCACAAAACAGGATGGATGGAGGGTGGACAGACAGACAGACAGACAGACAGACAGACAGACAGACCCAGGCCAGGGGGGCCCACAAGGAGGTACAGCCACAGCAACAACTGCTGCTGTGCATTATACCTTGATAAAATAGGCAACACAAACTTTTTTTTTAAATGTTACATTTTATAATGGATCGATGGCACTTGGGCTGAAACCTTGCCCAAATATGGAGTCATACATCATAGATACATTACGACATAGGGGACTGACATCATAGACTGTCCACATGAAGTCTGAGATCCACATGAAGCCCTGCCGTTATTAACCCTCCATATTTAACATTACAATTTGTTTTTGGTTGTTCATTCAACAGTGAAAATAACCAAAAAAAACAATGAAGAATAGTAGAGAAGAAAAAGGATAATAAAGACTAGAAAAAGTGCTCCTCGGAGCACAGGTCTCCGCCAGGTCAGGTACGTTATTCTGGCCTCCTGGTGGCGCTATAACAGGCCCATGTGAAAAAATTGGGGCAGAGGTTCTGAATTGGCATCCAGGGAGTGTGTGTGCACAGTTTCGGAGCGACCGGGCCAACGGTGCCAGAGATTAGCTGCTAACACACAGACAGGACGGACACACGGACGGACACACACACGGACGGACGGACAGGGGCTAGCAAAGTATGTAACTCATGGCACAGCTTGAGGTGGTTGAACGTGATGTGTGCATGGACCCTACTTATAAATATCATATATGTATGTGCCCTGGGCTTTCACCCCCATATAGCTGAGCACTTACAGATACTTAATGACAATACATCTGTTTTTTTATGCCGGCCCCAATCGAGAGGTATTTCCTTTGGAGTGGGAACACTGAGCAGCCTGCGGACAAGCTATTTAATACCACTGAGACACTACTTGAAGGAGGGGAGAGAAAAGACTCTAAATAACAGTTTTGTTGGTACCAGTTTTTGAGTCTCAGACTCAGTGAGATATTCATCAAGGGATGAATATATATATATATATATATATATATATATATATATATATATATATATATATATATATATATATATATATATATATATATATATATATATATATATATATATATATATATATATATATATAAATAAATATATATATTCATCAAGGGATATATATATATATATATATATATATATATATATATATATATATATATATATACACACACAAACACACAGGCACAAAGTCGTTGGTGAATAGGAAGTATTAGGTGCAATGTTGAGCTGAGGCCAAGATGGTGTAGTTTTGTGACAACCTTAGAGGGGAGGATAGTGTTGAATGAGAACTGTAATTAATGAATAGTATTCGGACACACATGTTCTTGTCCCTCTGGATCAGGTGAGTGAGGGCGAGATGAAGTGCATTGGAGAATGGAGATGGCATCCTCGGAATAATAGGTGTGGTGTGGGTCGAGTAATGAGGGGATGGTGACTTTGATGTGGTTCAGCACAAGTCTCTCGAAGCATGTTAGTATGCAAACTTTTTATATAATTTTAAGACCTCTCGCTAAATGCACTGAGGTAATAAAAAGCACATATTGATGGGACAAATGTGCAGTTCAGGATAAACAGTTAATTGCAAGGAATGTTGATGTGACCTAGAGAGGACCTAACCTCAGAGGTGGACAGGGTGAATTAACTGTTAAAGTTAAGTTTGAAGTCACTCAATTGACCTTCCTGAATAAATAACGGTGAAATGAAATTAAATTTAAAATGGTCGTCTCACTCGTCTGATGGTGGCAGGGTTTTGACAGCAATCTGTGTTGAATCTGTCAAAACAGGCATACACTTTACCCTACATTCCAAAAGTGATCATAGCAAATATTACAGTGCAATAACAGATATCAAGCTTGTTAATGTATTTTAGATTTCACTTTTGTCTTATACGCAACAGACCAGGGACGCAGGAGAGGGAGGGGGGGGGGGGGGGGGTTGAACATACTCAGTTCCATAGGATGCAATCATCAAAAAAGACCAGGTCTTTCTGAAAATATGGCAACCCCTGTTGGATATGTGGTCGGTCTCCTGTGACGGAGCCCGTGCTCGAGGTGGCCCCTCAAGTGTTTGAGAACAGTGTGGGTTAAGCTTTCTCTGTGCCTTTGATAACATACGCTGTCATGTCATCTACTTTGATATTCTTTTGGCTGAGTTTTATTTTATTTTTTCTCAGGTTTGTTATTCTTTTTGTCCTTTTTCTTTTCTCCTTTTTCCACGTTTTGCCCTCTTTCTTGTACTTTTTAATCCATTGTCAAATTACTTTCTTGAGAGGGTTGGGTGGGGGGGTTTGTGTTTGTCTTGTGCGTTTGTCTGTTTGTTTCACAGAAAATTTGAAGAGTTCTGTCATTGTTTATCCTCCTGTAAAACTGAGATTTCTTCAATAAAAATTATGTGAAAATGCAATACTCAGTTCCATTGGGGGGGATAACCCAAAAAATTAACAAAGCGCGCACACACACTGGGAACGCATGCACGCGCGATGCGTCCCTTTCGGTTCTAAAATGCCCTCTGCGTCCCTGCAACAGACAACACAGGACAAACACAGGACATCATGGCTAGACAGAGAAGAGATGAGCAAACCACAACAGGATGCACATCAAACCACACGTGTCCTTGCTATTGTCATCTACTGTACGTAACTATTGCCTACTCACTAACTAAGGCCCAGATAACTGCACTACTTTATATGTTGCCGATGTTTTTTGTTGTGCCTTTGCTATTTTTTAGGCCTTTGTTTTTAAACCCTGTAGCACTTTGAGATTTGTAAAAAAGTAAAGTGTGTTACAAATAAAATGTATTATTATTATTATAACTTTATTATATTAAATATTATAACCTTTATCAGCACAGCGCTGCAATGCAATGCCCTGATTGATGTACATAGACATGTCAGTTTAGACACTAACACTATGAACTGCCACAACCAGGGCTCACTGCTTATCATTAAACACATTTCTCTGCTCATTACTGCCACAACTGCTCACCTATGCAACACAGCCTGGAGTTAGTACCTTAGACTGCATATTCCACTGACTACACTGAAAGCCACAGCAGACTACTGTACTATCACCTAACAGTATGGCTCCCCTACACTTCCATCTACCCATATTACTATAGCTGTACATTTACCTTTTCCTTTTCTACATCACACAGCTGATCATAGCACATATTACAATTAATACAGTTCCATTGTTATTTTTCCTTTCTCTTTTGTCTTATCAACAACCAAGACAACATGGCCGAACAACCAAGTTACTCTCATACTTCACAAAGAGCATGTGGTTAGTGATCACACTCACTGCACAACCCAACGGATGTTTTTCAATTCACACCTTTTCTCATGTTCTGCCATTGTCACACCACCCTACAGTTATTTCCTGCAGTGTTGAACATTTCTACCCTACTGCCAACTAATACTTGACTTCAGCCTTTAAAGGGATATTTCACTTTCAAATAAAATAAACATTTAAAAAATATATTAAAAATAAATGAAAAAAGTAATGGAAAAATCACGGCCCCCTCACGCATTAGAGTGTCCTACTAATGTGTGAGGGGGCCGTGATTTTGCCATAACTTTTTTCATTTTTTAAAAATATTTATTTTTAATGTTTATTTTATTTGAAAGCGAAATATCCCTTTAAAGGAGAATTCCGGACAAATTAAGTGTTATCTTTCATGTCTCGTTACTCACCTAGCGACGTAAAAAGTGGCGTTCTTTTTTTCCATATATTCCCCTGTCGTCATTTTTTAAACACCCTCCGTTGTTATAATGGGAGCGCGTGGGTTAGTGAAGTTCGTCTATTATAACCGACGCAATGTTATTTTTTTCTCTACTACGATTCATTGTAGAGTCTCATGATAGTCAAACATGCGCTGAAAATTCCTGCGAGCCTGCCGTTAATGGCGAACGATTTAACACTGGTTGCTTGTTTCCAGAATCTGGCAACACGAGTTGCCAGGTTCTGGAAAGAAACAAGCATCCAGTGTTAAATCGTTATAACAACGGAGGGTGTTTAAAAAATGACGACAGGGGAATATATGGAAAAAAAGAACGCCACTTTTTACGTCGCTAGGTGAGTAACGAGACATGAAAGATAACACTTAATTTGTCCGGAATTCTCCTTTAAGTGCTTTTCAGATGTTCTTTGAGCAATTCCCCCTCATTCTACTGCTACTTAAATTTAATATATGCCCCGTTAGTGATGTGCAGGTCTGGTTTTTTTATGACCCGCAGGTCCCACATTTATTAATAATTTCACCCGCCCCAACCTGCGCAGGTCAACCTGCGCATTACTATTTGACCCGCCCGCCCCGACCAAAAAGTCAAAACTTCTTGACCCGACCATGGCCCGCCCCGCGTTACCCGCGGGTTACGGGTCGACCCGCGCATCACTATCCCATGTCCCCTGCACCACTACCTCTACAGGGGGTGTGCCGATACACTAATTTCACGATACGATACACGATATTGGGCTCACGAATCACGATATCGATACGATATATGGCACTTTTCTATTATGGAAATATATAGGGGGAAAACAACTTCTGTTTTTACATTATTATTGTTGCAAACTTTTCTTTTTTTTCCCCAAAACGCCTAAACGATACATATCGTCACAAAAACGTATATTCGGACGATATATCGGCACACCCCTAACCTCTACCCAAATTCGGTTGCTTTACAATACACTACTTGATGAAAAATACCATTTTCTAACAACATGGTTCAACACTTCAATCCACCAATCCTACACCTACAACCTAAGAGTCTCTATAGGGTAGGTGATAGTTTTTGGTTAAAACAAAACGTCTTTTATTAAAAAGTTGAAGCTTTATATTCTGATAGTAATCATTGCTATAGGGTGTTTGTTCAGTCAGCTCTAAACAGACATTTTCAGGTAGGTGACAAAATATCAGCCAATCAGGAGAGAGTACCCATTTATCAGCTTTATTAGTGTGGTTGCCAGACTATAGTTCTAGGGACACTTTATTCTCATTCCGGATAAACAATACTTTGAACCGCATCTCCTCCCACAGTTTTTATTCCCCAATTTAGTGCCATATGTCAAAATGACCGTCTTGACCTGGAATCGTGCGCTTGTATTTTGCTAAGAGATTGGTTGAATAGTTTAATTGATATTGATTTATTAGTGCATTAAATTTCCCCATCCGCTTTAATGTAAAAGTGAAAAAACTCAAATTCAAGTATTTTTTTCTCAGAAACCGTAAGAGCTAGAGTTACCACATTTGGAGGGGAGGTTCATAATTTAGTCCGAAATTATTGAAAAAAGAATTACACTAATCGGCCACATGGTGGCGCTATAACAGCGCCCTTTATGTTTTGGCCTATAACTCTTGAACCGTAGGTCGTAAAATCAAAATGTCTTTTTCCCTGGATTCCTTGGGTCACTACGCATCTCCCCATATAGGCCACGCCCATTTGCGTCTGGATAGATTTTCCGCCATTTTGAATTTTCTTCAAAACACACTTTTTGCTCCTTTTCCTACAAATTTTGTCCAAATCTCACACAAATCGGTACAGGTCATCTATGGACCCATGCGATAAACCTATCCAAACGGCATTTTGATAGTCCTTACCGTTCGTCCGTAATTGGCTTCCAAAGTTAGCGGGAGGAGCCCGTTTTACCAAAAATGCCAAAAATCACGAACGAAACGTCCAATCGATCCAAAATTTGAATCACATGTCGAGGGTGGTTTACTCAACGAATCCCCAAAAGCATTTCCACTTTGACCCATAGGGGGCGCCACAACTCTGCAAAACGTAACCGTTTGATGCAAAAACATGATTTTTGGGGGGATCACTCCTCTCAAATTGAAAAGCAGGTGATCTCAGGAGTGAGATGACGATGTCATTGGCCCGCTACATTTGTGGGAGGGGCTTATTTATTTTAGTGGGAGGGGCCTATTTCTTCAAATCAAAATGCCATGTATCACGAACACAGGATCCAATCAGCACCAAATTCGAATGGTACGTCACGCGACCTCCGACGGTATTCCTCCAAGCATATTCCTCAAGTCCGGGCGGCGGCAACCTGCGACCGGCGACGGCGCAACCACACTTTGCAATTTCCCATAATTGCGACGCGTCTAGTTTTTATAGTGTTCCAGTTACAATTTTGTCTGCTCATTTATTTGTCATGACTTCCCATTTCAATCTGTATCCTGACTGAGTTGTCCATCCTAATTGGATAAAATAAAAATGCATTTTCTGTTTAATAAAAAATAAAAAAATCAGAATATAGAGCTATTTAACACTTATTTTAACCAAAAAAAATCCCTTACCTTAAAGGAGAATTTTGGACTAAGTTTTTCTTACCTTTTCTATGATGTTATGATATCTTAGGATGAATGGTACAGTAGAAAAATGTCATAACTCATAATAAGAAAGTGAAGAAGTTCATTAAGGAAGGATCCCTGTCAGAGTGTTCATCTAACAGAGTCTCAGTGAGCAGATACAGGTATACATGCAATGTTGGTACCTATACACACAGCAGTGGACTGTACTGGTGTGAGTCTGGATTGGGAGAGTACAGCAATGCTGTCAACATC
Organism: Gymnoscopelus braueri; assembly: GCF_963280865.1. Taxonomy (NCBI): domain Eukaryota; kingdom Metazoa; phylum Chordata; class Actinopteri; order Myctophiformes; family Myctophidae; genus Gymnoscopelus; species Gymnoscopelus braueri. Next base: position 19,653,339 of record NC_137620.1, read on the forward strand.
ACAGTACATGGTGAGTCCATTTACTTCATTCACTACTTAACAATACTGCAGCATTACAACAACTCATTAAAAGCGTGTTTTTGTATTTGCTCAGCTTGAATCCTAACATGTAGACTGTTTTTTAACTTGTTAACTGTTTTACAGATGGTTCTGTCATCCTAGTGAGCCCTGTCCACCCTGTGACTGAGGGACACTATGTGACTCTTCAATGCAAACATGAAAAAGACTCATCACTCTCTAACGTGGACTTTTATAGAAATGACAAACTGGTCCAAAATAAAACCAATGGAGAGATGATCATACCTGCTGTATCTAAGTCTGATGAGGGCTTCTACAAGTGTAAATATTCTGGAGGAGAATCACCACAGAGCTGGATGACAGTGAGATGTGAGTATACTGACAACAATTTCTCATTTTCTTTTGCATATGCAAATTAAATATAAATGAATTAAAAGCACAAATTAATTTACATAAGACCTACTTTGTCATACTTCTGTGTTGGGTAAGAATGAGGAAAAATCGGGTTTTACTCCGGAAGAATTACACTTAGTACCAACTATTGGTATTTAACTATTACACAATAACAAACATGACAGTGGTCTCACAGGTTTCTCAAATGCTCAAACTATTGTTTGAACCATTACACTATACCCTAGTGTAAAGATTTAGTTGTTGCTATTTTCCTTGCCGTTGTACTGTCTCAACCTTCAGTGTCTGGATCTGTGGAACAGAGTTCTCCACATGTAGTGGGACTGATTGTGGGACTTCTTGTTGTGATTCTACTGACCATCCTTCTGCTCCTGTTGTATCGATACAGAACATTCAATGGTGAGAACCACTCAAATAGGGATGGCATCTTTTAAAAAACTCAAGCCGGGAAATTGTCCTGTCCTCCTACACACACTGAACAGCAGAAGACTAGCTTGTAGCGTAAAACACTAATTAACATATTTTGCTCTTTTTAAAACAGATCCATATTGGAACAGGTAGGTACAGCTCTCTGTTTCTAGGGCTGTCCCCCACTGACTGCTGATACCTTTATGTTATCCCTGTGTGTGTGTGTGTGTGTGTGTGTGTGTGTGTGTGTGTGTGTGTGTGCGCGCGCGCGCGCGCTTATCTCTTATCTTAATTATAACATTGGCCACAGAAGATCTTGTTAAATATTTATCTTGGAATAGATTCGTCAAGTGCCAGGGAACCAATCAGGACTCAGACCAGATGACCAACCAGAGAGGAAGTGCAGATGATGGACACTCCCCACGTCAACGTCAGCATGGTCAGCCTTTCAACCAATCACAATCGATCAGTCACATAACAGCTGATCAGTAACACTAACATTACTGCTTGAGAATTGTACTTCAACCAACCAACCAATCAATCAGCAGCTACAAAACAGGCATTGTTTTGCCACAAGAAATAATGCTTCATGTGGTTTTAACATGTGTTCTACTTGAATCCATTTAAAACAAAAGTTTGTACAGATAGTTTCAACCCACGGCTGTAACAGTAAAGACACTGATCATGTCAGCCTCTCTACTTTCCTTTACCATTAGGTGATGCCACCATCTATGAAACAATCAAAGGCGACAAGAGGGAGCAGTTAGATTTTACAGAATCATAGACATTAAGGTGGAGATGATTTGAACTGGTAATTGAATTTAAGAATGTCAATGTTTCTTTCTTTCAGACAAACCTACAGCTGATTCCAGTGATGTCACATATTCAAAGATTGAACTTAAATATATGGGCAAGAAACACAATGGTGGGCAAACAAAAAATCATGAAATAAATATGAAAAACAATTAGATGATTTGAACTGGTAATTGAATTTAAGAATGTCTATGTTTCTTTCTTTCAGACAAACCTACAGCTGATTCCAGTGATGTCACATATTCAAAGATTGAACTGAAATATATGGGCAAGAAACACAAGGGTGGGCAAACAAAAAAATCATGAAATAAATATGAAATACGATTAGGAGAAGATGATTTGAACTGATAATTGAATTTAAGGATGTCTATGTTTCTTTCTTTCAGACGAGCCTACAGCTGAGTCCAGTGATGCAACATACTCAAAGATTGAACTAAAATATATGGGCAAGAAACACAAGGGTGAGCAAACAAAAAATATGAAATTAATATAAACTATAATTAAGGTGGAGTCTATGGACTGTATAGTAGTGGTTTTTTTTTAACACAGCCCATATTGGGTGTGTATGAGTGGGTGCTTGTGTGAGCTATGTTGTCACTTGTTACTCATGCACAAGAGGATATAACACCATACATTTTTATTTTGTCTCAGCCGTCATAAACTAGATGAACTACCACACACTGTCTATCACATAAAGCAGGCTCTGTCTTCTGTAGTGGCAGGAATTATAAGTATACCTTACTTCAATAGGACCCAAAAAAGTAATCCCCACAAAAGATCCGAGTGGATTGAATCAATTCATTTAATAACAAAATCAGGAGCTCCTGGAGACTGCCACATGCAATGCAAGCCTCTTTAATACAGGTCAGGGGTTCCCTTATACAGTATATACATAACAGGAGAACACAAATAGACAGAGTTTTGGTTGGTGGACGGGTCCATAAATGGTTATTTCTTAATGATATTGCTGAACAAGCTATACCAACAGGTGAAAACATGTTTTTCTTACTGAACTAAATAGACCTACATAGTCAATAGGTGTCCTCATAGTAGGGACTCACAGTTGCAATTCAACTGGAATGAAGGCATAGACTATAATGAAGCACAAGTCATTTTAGTATTGTCATATCTGGCCACCATACTTCATAACAGTGTACAATCGGTAGCTTCAGCATAGCATAGCTAAACATGAATAAAAGTGTTCCTAACAGAGAGTTTCCTCCACAGAGACGCCTGCTGATCCACTTGAGAGCTCTTTGTATCCTGAAGTGAAGACTGGATCAGCCACAGGTACATTGTGTTATGTAGCCTATAATCTTAAAACTCCACTGATTATGTGGGAAATTAACATTAGTCACTGGTCAAATGGTTTTGCAGGTAGAACTGATCCATTCTGTCACCTTTTCAGAACTTTTCGAATGTTAAGTCATTTCCATAGATATGACAAAACATTGCTTAAAAGAACACTGAATTCCTTGTGTGTTGTGTGTTGTAGAAGGATCAGGAGAACCAGATGTGACTTACGCCCAGGTTAACCACCAATACAAACGCAAAGCAAATAATAAGAATGGTAGGTGAAATGTATAACTCACATATAATACAATTAATTGTATCTAAGAGCCTGCAGTATCAGTCTATGAACTTAACAAAATAGTGTAGGTCAACTACCACACACTGTCTTTATTTATTTATGATTATCTCTTCTTAGTGATTATTCTATCAATCACTTTTTAGATGAATAAAATAATCGAGACACGCTTGTTTGTAATTACAAATCTATATAAATTATTTATCAACACAAAAAAAAAAGAATTGATTTTCTTATAATCGAGTACATCATTAGTCTGATTAACTACTTTTATACTTTGTCGTAAAACAGTGTCACACAAAAGATTGCCCATCTACAAGCTCACAACTACAAGATCGGCTATTTTCACAATTTTCTGATTTTTCCTTTTTAAATAATAGATTAAATCAATTGGTTCGATTAAGTGTTACACCTCGGCTGTTGTTGCTTATTCTGTAGTACTGTATGTAAAAATCTGATTCCTAAATTAGCAGCGTTTTTGGAGGCCAGAAACGTATTCGATTTTTTTCTCATTTATAATACTGTGTGTGTGCGTGTGCGTGTGTGTGTGTACTTGTGTGTTGTGTTGTACAGTAGAAGGTGCAGATAAACCAGATGAGACTTACGCCCAGGTTAACCCCAAAAACAAGTCAAAGAAGAAAGGTAGGTGAAAACATTTATATTCAATCACCTACAATGTCATGCATCTGTTGCATTGAAACATAATAATATACAGCTAATCCTGAAAAGACATAGACACAGCCACATATGGTTAAAGACTGAAGCTGAGCAATCACACTGAGATAATCAGTTTGATTTAAATGTTAATGCACTTTTTATACTTTCTGCTAACATTTTCTGTTTACTATTTTAAATTCACTGAATGACCAGCTCCAGAGAAAACTGAAGATAGCGTTGATTCTCAGGTCAAACCAAAAAGGGTAAGTATATCTTCTTCATAGAAGTTCAAGTTGCCACCAGAATGATATCTTAATCAATAACAGTCAATGTATGTGGGTTAGAGTTGTAAGTTGTATGCTGTTGTTCTGTTTCAGGATGGTAAATGAAGATGTCAGGAAAACGTCATAAAGAGAAGACAACATGGAAGAAGCAGAGTTGTATTTATATCCACACTGACATTATGACAAATTGAATCCCATTTGAACTCATTTAACAGTCTTAAAGTTACATTGTGTGCCATACAAAACCGATAGATAAACAAAGGGCAGCCAGCTCTCCTCTATAGCACATTCCCTTGGCCATAAAACTTCACACGAATCCAACGGCCAAAGTGAGACTTCAGCTTTGTGATCATGTCAAATGACAAGATAGTATAGGTTAAATGTACAGTATTAAGCAGTTAAATTGGTTACTATTTTTGTACAGATACAGACCATTGCAAGAGCCCTTGAGCCGATATGCAGTTGTCTTTTTGCAAATGGAAAATCTGCCATAATGCAGTGATAATACTGTACAGTAGAGGGGGTGACAGGGCCAGAGGTACACAGGGGCAGGGGACGGCTCAGTCCACCCATAATTGCCACGATCCATTCAATAATTAGAACAAATATTTTTACAAGGTACTGTATATGGTCTGTTAGCTCTTCATTACATAATAACAGTAACTCATAAAAGCAACTGTAGAGGCGGCAGTAGGTTGTAAACTTTATGTGTGGGCTGTAGGCTGCCCCAACCAATCACAACTATACAGTAGTAATAATTTTTTTGTGCTTTTAAAAAATATATATATTTCATTGGCTAAGCATAATGACAAGTTGTACACACTCTACCAGAAGAAACGTGGTCACACACCACTTTTGAATTTTGAGCAGATAAGATTGTATTTTTGTATATTTTTTGGTAAATATTTCTTGCAGTGCAAATGCAATATGTTATACATTCTTGGTACCTATGAAAGAGGGATTTGGTGGTATTGGTCCATGAGAAATGGAAAAACAAGATTGTTTTTGGGGTAAAAAACAAGGGGGTTTATACTAGGAGAAACCACGAGACTGGTGCTGAAGACTAGACATTGTATTTTATTGTAGTTTTCTCAATTATTTTTGCTTTTGTTGTTGGCCTACGTAGAATACATTTCTATTTTAAGGTAATAAAATCAGGCTAATGATTTTATTATAACTGAATGTAAAGCTGACTGATGATTGGTGAAGGGAAAGGGAAAAAAGGATAGGATTCTATAATTAAAAAAAAGGACCTGCATTATTTATATAGTTGTAAGTAAATGTTTATAATAATCTATATTTGATAAATAGTTAAATGGGAATGTTTGAAGTACTACTTTCTTTGTCACCTTTCAGTTACTACTTGAATAATATTTACTTCTTGAATTGCAAGTTATTTAGACATTGAATTACTGTAACAGCCAAAGTATTGCGGAAGTATTGTTTGTGAATAAAACCTGAATTTGACCAATGTGTATGGTAGAGTATGTTAATACAATATAACTAACACACGCAGTGGTTGGAGGTGGGCTCCCTACTTTGGGAGGACCACTACTATGTAGTTGACAAGTGGTATTGCGAGAAGCTCAAAGGTCAATATCTCCCCTTACCTTACCAAGTGCACATTCCGTCTTAGCTTAGTGGTAGAAATTTTGTCCGGGGCTTGAATTTCATGAAGGAACTAAATCATACGGATTGCAGAATTGCTCTTGTTTTTAAACCCTTATACTATGTTGTTTTATTAGATTTTAGTACTTTTTATTTATGCAGCCTAAGGAAGAGGCTACATTGTTGAGTAATTCTGTTATTGTCTCCGCCAGGCCGAAAGGCATGGCGAGAGAGTATGTTTTACCCCCTGTCTGTCCGTGTGTCCGTTTGTGTGTCCGTGTGTCCGTCCGTCCATCTGTCTGTGAACAGCTAATCTCAGGCACCGTTGGCCCGGTCGCTGCGAAACTGTGCACACACACTCCCTGGATGCCAATTCAGAACCTCTGCCCCAAATATTTCACATGGGCCTGTTATAGCGCCACCAGGAGGCCGATTTGTGCAAAACCCATTTTTTTGTATTACTCCTACAGATTTTATCCAAACATCACACAAATCGGTACACAGTATCTCTATAGTCATGTGATCAAGACGGATCTGTCTGATTTTCCACATTCCATCCTGATTGGCCAAGGTTGGCTTCCAAAGTTTGCAGGATTGGTCCATTTTGAACAAAATGCCTCAAATCATGAACGCAGCTTGCGATTTCCGTGAAATTTCACACGCACATTCCCACTAGGCCGAGGAACAAATGCCACTTGAACGTTTTCAAATCAGCCTCATGGTGGCGCTATAAAAGGCCAATTAGCATTTTTAACTATAACTGCACCGATCTGCGTGAAACTTAACTGCACGCATACTCCCTAGAGGCCAAGGAAAAACATCTGCCCTGATCTTTCACATTAGCCTTTTATAGCGCCACCAGGAGGCCGACTTATGTAAAACACATATTTTGAGATTAAGCTTTCATATTTTATCAAAATTTCACGCAAATCGGTACACATGATCTCTATATTCATGTGATCAAGATGGGTCTATTTGATTTTTCATATTCCATCCTGATTGGCTAACATTGACATCTAAAGTTTGCAGGAGTGGCCCGTTTTGAACAAAATGCCGCAAATCATGAACGCAGCCGTCCGATTGTGGTGGAACTTTGCACGCACTACGTTGAAGAACAAAAGCCACCCTTTTCACATTGCCCTATTATAGCGCCACCAGGAGGCCGGTTCTTATTTTTTATATTACTCCTACATATTTTGTCCAAACATCATGCAAATCAGTACACATTATCTCTATAGAGCGTCGCAGTTCCCGCCCACTTCCTGTTTTTTTTGGTGCCGGAAGAAAAAACTCAATGCATTTTTCCATTGACATTTCCAAAAATATTTATATCTATTAAATTAAGCCTCGAATCAAGCCATCATGACATGACATGAATCATGACCATAAACGTTTGATTCTGTGATTTTTTTTTTGTTGAAAACGGCAAAACAAAGGTTATTTATTAAATATTGTATATCATATAATTAAATATAAAATTAAAAAAAAATCACAGAAAAAAACGTTTTATGGTCATGATTCATGTCATCTCGTGATGGCTTGATTCGAGGCTTAAATTAATAGATATAAATATTTTTGGAAATGTCAATGGAAAAATGCATTGAGTTTTTTCTTCCGGCACCAAAAAAAACAGGAAGTGGGCGGGAACTGCGACGCTCTATAGTCAAGTGATCAAGATGGTTCCGTCCTATTTCTTATATTCCATCCTGATTGGCAAATTCTGAACATTGCTGGCCCACAATAACCTACTTGACCTGGCGGAGACCTGTGCTCCGAGGAGCACTTTTTCTAGTTGTTGCTTGTTTTTGTTTGTTTTTATACTGCTGTGGCCCTCTCTGGGCCATGGTCTCACTTGTAAAATAAGTTTTTAATCCGATTGTGACTTCCTGGTTAAATAAAGGTTATGTTGTATTCTGTCTGTCAGTCTACAGTTCTTTTTTTGTGTCTGTCAACTTCAGAGGAGCCAAATAAATAAATAAATAAGAAAAGAAAAGAAGACAAAAGAAGATAAAAAGGTGGGTAACATTACGTTGCCCACCTATAGAGGGCGCTCGGGTGGCGCCCGGTAAAGTGCCTGCCCAAAAGGGTTGTGGGTTCGAATCCACCATGGTGTATCCGGCTTTGTCGAGCATCGGACAGGGACGCAATTGGCCCGTGTTCGGGGGAGGGAATAGAAGCCGGGCAGGGAGGGTGATATTTCCTGCGGCTGGGGTGCCACCTGTCCGCAGGGAGTGTTGGTCGTGAGGAGTAGGACGAAGGCTCTACGTCCTCCTGGTGGGGGCTCCTCACTGGCAGGTGAGTCAGTAGGTACAACAGCAGTGTCAACACACATGTGTGGTGAGGAATCAATTGGAAAAACGGGTAAGCACCAAAACAAAAACGTCACCCACATATAAAAGGTACCAGGCCAGCCTAACGTAGCGGGCCACAACTGGGCAGGGGGTGAACAGATTTAAAGGAGCCAGGGTCTTTCAACAGGAGCTTGGGGAGTGGAGGCCCATATTCATTTTAGAGAGATTGAGATCATGGGGATTATGACAGGCTGTTATGGCAGGGTCATAACACTCACTACCCCCGCCCTCCTCTCATTTTCTCACACTACACACCTCAGTGGTGGAAAGTAACTAAGTACATTTACTTAAGTACTGTACTTAAGTACAATTTTGAGGTATTTGTACTTTACTTGAGTATTTCCAATTTCCAATAGTTTTACTTCTACTCCACTACATCTCAGAGGCAAATATTGTACTTTTACTCCACTACATTTACTTGAAAATTTTAGTTACTAGTTACAGTACTTTTCAGATATAAATTATGATATAATGAAACATACATTAACCACTTTAAACCTATTTTATACCTAGGCTATTTGAAAATAGCAGATCTACAAGCTCACAACGCGTTGCATCGCGACGCGTTGTGAGCTTGCAGATCGGCTATTTTCAAATATTTAGTACTTTTACTTTTGGTACTTTAAGTATATTTTGATGCCAATACTTTTGTACTTTTACTCAAGTACATTTTTTATTCTGGACTTTTACTTGTAACAGAGTATTTTTATATTGCAGTATTGGTACTTTTACTTAAGTAAAGAATTTGACTACTTTTTCCACCACTGCACACCATCATAACTGGGAGCTTCAGAATGTTTCTGATTTTAAGTCATTTCCGTATGACAAAACACGGCTTAAAAGAACACTGACTTGTGTGTTGTAGAAGGATCAGGAGAACCAGATGTGACTTACGCCCAGGTTAACCACCAAAACAAAGGCAAAGCAAAGAAGAAGAGAGGTAGGTGAAATGCATATCACTCATATAATACAATAAATAGTTTGAGCCTGCAGTGTCAGTCTATGAACTTCACAAAGTTGATGAACTACCACACACTTTGCAATAGGGCTGCAACTATTGATCATCTTCCTCGCAATTAACCTGTCTGATTAACCACATTTATACTTTGTCATAAAACAGTGTCACACAAAAATAGACAATCTACAAGCTCTGCTTTTTTATTGATTTTCTTTTATTATAATCGATTCAATCGATTAAGTGCTGCACCTCGGCTGTCCATCACATAAAGCAGATGCTACTGTATGACAAGTTGTGTGTGTGTGTACAATAATTTGTATAGGTTGGTAGGTAAAGCATAGCATAGCTAACACAAGTCTTTCTAAGAGTGGAAAATAATTTCTATATGACAGGTACTGTATTGTTGCAACATCATTGTGTAGGCAAACATAAATACAAGTATTCCTTCAGTGACAGACAGACAGACAGACACATATAGCTGAGGACTTGCAGACAATACAATTGTATTTTTATGCCGGCCCAAATCGAGAGATATTTCCTTTGGAGTGGGAACACTGAGCAGCCCGCGGACAGGCTGTTTAATACCACAGAGACACTAAGGCCTTGAAGGAGGGAAGAGAAAAGACCCTAAAATACCAGAGATATTCATCAAGGGATGAATATATATTATGCTCACAGAGTGAGTGTGAGCACCAACCCCACCTTATTCCTCTTATTCCCTCATAGAAAACCGTACCTCAGACTAGCCAGGCCTTTTAGCAGAGGAAGAACAGTCCCTTTGCTGCAGCCCTCCAGACCCTCCCTGGCTACTTGCTGAGTGTTCCCCCCAGCATCGCTTGAGGGCGCCTCTCATGGGCTAGATGTTGCTACTGCAGGGTTGGAAATATATAAAAAGACAGCCTGCTCACACACAGGACTGGGCACACAGGACACATGGGCAAACACAACACAACATTCAAAAACCCTCCCTTCCCATGGTACAGGCCACTGAACACCAGTGCAGACACAACCCCAACACTTGAGCTTTACATTCAGTTATGCCAAACACACAAATAACACTCTCTCCCCAAGAGCGTAACCACAGAATACTGAACCCACAACTAGTTTAGTCTCACACTGCCAAATGGCCCCACTGGCCCTGCCTGCACTATAGTGTGTTCAATCAGTCCCTCTGTGTGTGTGTGTGTGTGTGTGTGTGTGTGTGTGTGTGTGTGTGTGTGTGTGTGTGTGTGTGTGTGTGTGTGGGGGGGGGGGGGGGGGGGGTGTGGGGGGGGGTGTGTGTGTGTGTGTGTGTGTGTGTGTGTGTGTGTGTGTGTGTGTGTGTGTGTGTGTGTGTGTGTGTGTGTGTGTGTGTGTTGCTGCCTGGGCCATCTTAATCAAAGAACAGGTATTTAGGGACCATTTCGGGTCCTCAGCGATGTGAAGAACAGGCGGTCTCGTTGTCAGATATCCAGCCTACCACTGTGGTGTTGTCTGCAAATGTAATGATGGTGTTGGGATTTGTGGACAGGCACACAGTCTTTGGTGAATAGGTAGTATAGGTGCAGTGTTGAGCTGAGGCCAAGATGGTGTAGTTTTGTGACAAGCTTAGAGGGGAGGATCGTGTTGAATGCAGAACTGTAATCAATGAATAGTATTCGGACACACATGTTCTTGTCCTTCTGGATCAGGTGAGTGAGGGCGAGATGAAGTGCAGTGGAGAATGGAGATGGCATCCTCGGAATAATAGGTGTACTGGTGTGGGTCGAGTAATGAGGGGATGGTGACTTTGATGTGGTGTAGCACAAGTCTCTCGAAGCATGTTAGTATGCAAACTTTTTATATAATTTTAAGACCTCTCGCTAAATGCACTGAGGTAATAAAAAGCACATATTGATGGGACAAATGTGCAGTTCAGGATAAACAGTTAATTGCAAGGAATGTTGATGTATCTACACAGCCTTTATTAAGAAATTGCCTAATAATTTTAACAGCTTATTAAAAGTTAAAGTTTGAAGTCACTCAATTGACCTTCCTGAATAAATAAAGGTGAAATGAAATGAATTAAAAAATGGCTGTCTCACTCGTCTGATGGTGGCAGGGTTTTGACAGCAATCTGTGTTGAATCTGTCGAAACAGGCATACACTTTACCCTACATTCCAAAAGTGATCATAGCAAATATTACAGCGCAATAACTTATATAATATCAAGCTTGTTAATGTATTTTAGATTTCACTTTTGGCTTATACACAACAGACAAGGGACGCAGGAGGGGGGAGGTGAACATACTCAGTTCCATAGGGGGGGGGGGGATAACCCCCCCCTCCCCACTTTTGGGATGAAGAAGAGAAAAAAAACTCGACATCTACTCTTCATGGAGTACATTTTTTGTACCAAATTAACCGAATTAAAGTAACAAAACCCCCCAAAAAGTTACAAAGCACACGCTGGGAACGCATTCACGCGCGCGATGCGTCCCTTTCGGTTCTAAAATGCCCTCTGTGTCCCTGCAACAGACAACACAGGACATCATAACTAGGCAGAGAAGAGATGAGCAAACCACAACAGGATGCACATCCAACCACACGTGTCCTTGCTATTGTCATCTACGTAACTATTGCCTACTCACAAGGCCCAGATAACTGCACTACTTTATATGTTGCCGATGTTTTTTGTTGTGCCTTTGCTATTTTTTAGGCCTTTGTTTTTAAACCCTGTAGCACTTTGAGATTTGTAAAAAAGTAAAGTGTGTTACAAATAAAATGTATTATTATTATTATAACTTTATTATATTAAATATTATAACCTTTATCAGCACAGAGCTGCAATGCAATGCCCTGATTGATGTACATAGACATGTCAGTTTAGACACTAACACTATGAACTGCCACAACCAGGGCTCACTGCTTATCATTAAACACATTTCTCTGCTCATTACTGCCACAACTGCTCACCTATGCAACACAGCCTGGAGTTAGTACCATAGACTGCATATTCCACTGACTACACTGAAAGCCACAGCAGACTACTGTACTATCACCTAACAGTATGGCTCCCCTACACTTCCATCTACCCATATTACTATAGCTGTACATTTACCTTTTCCTTTTCTACATCACAGAGCTGATCATAGCACATATTACAATTAATACAGTTCCATTGTTATTTTTCCTTTCTCTTTTGTCTTATCAACAACCAAGACAACATGGCCGAACAACCAAGTTACTCTCATACTTCACAAAGAGCATGTGGTTAGTGATCACACTCACTGCACAACCCAACGGATGTTTTTCAATTCACACCTTTTCTATGTTCTGCCATTGTCACACCACCCTACATTTATCTCCTGCAGATGTTGAACATTGCTATTTTTTTTTTTTTTTTGATTGAATATTTTATTAGGCAAAAAATTTAAAACAGCACAGTTACATTTAAAATACTTTGTCTAACAGGTCCGTTCATAAGTCCTTGCGGACTTGTTTCCAATGAGGGCCTTGGTATTCAATTCATAGGCATATATAGTGGCACCACAGTTCAAATATCATTACAAAATAAACAGCAAAAAAAAATAACACTATGTACAACAAAAAAAAATCAAAAAGAGGGGAGAAAAAATATATATGTACAAGAACAGGGGGGGGGGGGGTCTGCTGTCTAACGGGAAAATGGTACTACCTCCTCCTTTGGCCTCCTGAAAGGTGATTTTTTAAGGCTCTTTTAAATGAGCCCAGCGAACTGCATTTTTTGAGGGATGGAGTTAGACTATTCCAATCCTGGGTGGCAGTGCTGTAGAAGTAGAATTTGCTTTGTTTGTTTTATGGGTGGGTGGTACCAAATTGTTGTTAACGCTCCCTCTGGTATTGTGACTGTCGCTAACCTTTTGGAGGTATTTACTCAGATATGCGGGAATAGGGGGCATATCGGGCAAATTTGCATTTACAATTTTGAAGGCCAGTCCCATTTTTTGTTGTTTAACCATGTCTTCCACCCTGAGCCAGCCTAGGCTGGCAAAATGGGTGGGAGAAAGGTGGGTCATGGGCCCCAATCCGAGGAGTAGCCGAATCAGTTTGTTTTGGGAGGTTTGAAGCTTAGTCTTCAGTGACACTGAGGTGTTGGAGTACCAGGAGGTGCAAGCATAGTCAAAAAGTGGTTGAATCAGGGCCCCAGAGAGGGTCCTGAGGGCCTGAGGGTTGAAAAAAGAGGAAACTCTGCCCATACATTTGGTTCTCTGGTTTACTCTTTTGACCACCTTTGTAGCCATGCTTTCACCTGTCAGGTATTTGTCAAGAACACATCCCAAATAGGTAATCTCTTCTTTGCTAGAGATAATTGTGTCATCGACTTTGACCTTGAAATCATTTACATCCATCTGTCTGAGGGAATGTTTGGTCCCAAAGAGAATGGATTCAGTTTTCCCAAGGTGTAGTGACAGTTTGTTATCGGTAAGCCAAGTACGGATTTTTGAGAGTTCGGAGCTGAGCGCCTCCTCAACTTGCAACTTGTCCTCTCCCGAGATCAGGAGTGCCGAGTCATCAGCGAACAGGAACAATTTGCAGTTACAGGCAGCACTCATGTCGTTAATGTATAGAAGAAACAGTAACGGCCCTAGAATGCTGCCCTGAGGAACCCCACAGCTCACCGGGAGGGATGAGGACATGGTTCCTATACCCTACTTATAATAAAGGAACATCCGCACTCTCTTCAGTTATATTCTTGATTTATTTTTTTAAGGGTGAACAGCCACAGCAGACAGGTCTATCTAGAGAAACGGACGCGTTTCGGCACGTCGGCCTTCCTCAGCGTTTCAAACTAGAATACATCAAACAGGAAGTGACATATATAGCTATGCGATAGTGTACAGCTGATTCTCATTGGTGAATACAATTCACTTACAATTCATTGTACTATTAATGTTTACATTTAAGCATTACACATAGTATTTGTTTAGTAAAAATGTTCTTAAAGTTTCCACAACCTCCACAACCAGAGTAAACAATTCATAGAAAACATTTCATAGGAAACAATTCAATAATAATTCTTCATTCAATCCCTTAGGGAATTCAGTATTTAATGCATGGATCCAGTAAGCCTCCCTTTGTAATAGAACACGGTCTCTGTCCCCTCCTCTTCTCAGTGGATTGACTACTTCTAAACCTTGAAATCTTAGTGTACATATGTCATGCTTAACCATATTATAGTGCTTGGCAACTGGAGACTTCTCATCTTTATTTCTAATATTATTCTTGTGCTCTGTAATTCTGGTTTTTAATTCTCTTTTGGTCTTTCCCACATAGCAAAAACCACAGGGGCACTTTAAAAGATAAACCACATATTTTGTCTTACATGTAATTCTTCCTTTGACTTTAATTTTTTTACCATTATGAGGGTGAGAGAAAGAGTCTCCTGTTATCATGGCATTACAATTAATACAACCTTTACACGGGAAATTCCCTGAGGGTATAGTAGATAAAAAGTGTTGTGGTTGAATATACACATCATTTTGTATTAGTTTATCACTTATATTGTTTGCTCTCTTGTTTGCAAAAATTGGGGGGGTGGAAAAGGCTTTTCCTACCACAGGGTCACTTGACAGTATATGCCAGTGTTTTTTGACCACCTGTTTAATGGTTTGGGAGATGGGGGAAAATGTTGTTGTCATAACTATAGGTTGTCTGTTTAAGGCAAAAGAAGATTTAGGAGCAAGGAGACTGGTTCTATCGAGGGGCTTGATTTTAGACTTACTATTAGTTAAAATATTTTCGGTATAACCCCTTTCTCTAAACCTACTGCACATTTCTGTAGACTGACTATCAAAATCAGATTCACTGTTACAGATTCTTTTAAGTCTTAACATTTGGCTATACGGTAACCCTCTTTTTAGACTAGAAGGGTGATAGCTAGAAAAATGGAGATAGTTGTTTCGATCTGTCTTTTTACGGTACACTGTTGTCTCAGTCCCTCTGTTTGTTTTTTTAACACATACATCTAGGAAATTAACAGTTTCTTGACTGGCTTCCAAAGTGAACTTAATGGAGGGTAACCTTGAGTTCATGTAATCAGTAAACTCTTTCAACATTTCAGAAGTACCACAAAAAATAAAAAATATATCATCAATGTACCTAAACCAGCCTTTTAACTGAGTACTAAAGGGGTTGTCTTTATACACATAGTCTTCTTCAAATTTACCCATAAACAAATTCGCATAATTTGGGGCGAAAGGGCTTCCCATTGAAACACCTTGTTTTTGGAGATAGAACTCATTGTCGAAATTGAAATAATTTTTTGTAAGGACCACATTGGCCAGGTTCATGATAAGGTCTGTAGGAGGTGACTGAGTCGCTCTTGACTCCATATAGTATTTAAGGGCTTCTAAACCTTCTCGGTGAGGTACATTTGTATAAAGGCTGGTTACGTCCATGGTGCATATAAATTCAGAATCTGAGATATCTCCTAAGGACTTTAACTTGTTTAAAAAGTCAGTCGTGTCTTTTAGATAGGAAGGCAAGTTAAACACTAAATCTTTGATATGATAATCAATGTACTGTGAAATAGGTTCGGTCAAAGAGCCTATACCTGCCACTATAGGGCGCCCAGGGACCGGAGGTTCACAGCTCTTATGTATTTTAGGCAAAGTGTATAGAATAGGGCGTACTGGGTATTCTCTGAACATAAATTTGTATTCATCCTTGGTAATGATTTGGTCAGACAAAGCTTTGTCTAGTGTACTCTTGATTTCTTTAGAGAAACGAATAGTGGGATCACAAGATAACATACTATAATACTCAGTGTTGCTCAATTGTCTATTTATTTCCACAAGATATGACTCTCTGTCTTGCAGAACAATAGCACCTCCTTTATCCGCTCTACGGATGATAATAGATTGGTCACTGGATAGGTCTTTCAAAGCTAACCTCTCTTGAGGTGACAAATTCGAATGACAATGGTTAATATGTTCTATGGGGGAAAGCAAGGAAAATACATCTTGGTCGATCAACCTACAAAAAGTGTTCACAGAAGCATTAAGCATAGGGGGAACAAATGTGCTTTTGGGTTTAAATGTCTTCGTCACGTGACTGTCTCTTATTTCTTCTGATCTCCCCAGCTGGGGAGAAAGGGGTGGATTGACAATGTTACTCTCCTTGTTAAAGAAGGCTTTAAGTTTTATAGATCTGAAAAATTTGAAAAGTTCCACTTTTGTAGTGAAAGGGTCCGCCTTTTTAGACGGTACAAATGATAAACCTTTAGAAAGGACTGTTAGTTCATTAGGATTCAGTTGTCTACCCGAAAAGTTGATTATGTTGGAGTAGTCTTCTAGGTTGGTCCTTTTGACCCGCCTGTGTCCCTTACCTCCCCGTCGTGTTGGTCTTTTGTTTTTGATCTTGTTGCTATTAGGCGCGGTCCTAAAAAACATGGCCTGGTGGCTGCGTCTTCTGCTCCCGATTCTTCTGAAGTAGTGCCGCTGGAAGGAACGCCGTGTGTTGCTCCCTGTTGTGTCTTGAATGGTCTCCGTGCCTCTCCTCCTCGACGAGACACATTCGACTACAGAGACGATAAAGTATACAAGTGGCTGTCCGGAGGAGAGGCACGGAGACCATTCAAGACACAACAGGGAGCAACACACGGCGTTCCTTCCAGCGGCACTACTTCAGAAGAATCGGGAGCAGAAGACGCAGCCACCAGGCCACGTTTTTTAGGACCGCGCCTAATAGCAACAAGATCAAAAACAAAAGACCAACACGACGGGGAGGTAAGGGACACAGGCGGGTCAAAAGGACCAACCTAGAAGACTACTCCAACATAATCAACTTTTCGGGTAGACAACTGAATCCTAATGAACTAACAGTCCTTTCTAAAGGTTTATCATTTGTACCGTCTAAAAAGGCGGACCCTTTCACTACAAAAGTGGAACTTTTCAAATTTTTCAGATCTATAAAACTTAAAGCCTTCTTTAACAAGGAGAGTAACATTGTCAATCCACCCCTTTCTCCCCAGCTGGGGAGATCAGAAGAAATAAGAGACAGTCACGTGACGAAGACATTTAAACCCAAAAGCACATTTGTTCCCCCTATGCTTAATGCTTCTGTGAACACTTTTTGTAGGTTGATCGACCAAGATGTGTTTTCCTTGCTTTCCCCCATAGAACATATTAACCATTGTCATTCGAATTTGTCACCTCAAGAGAGGTTAGCTTTGAAAGACCTATCCAGTGACCAATCTATTATCATCTGTAGAGCGGATAAAGGAGGTGCTATTGTTCTGCAAGACAGAGAGTCATATCTTGTGGAAATAAATAGACAATTGAGCAACACTGAGTATTATAGTATGTTATCTTGTGATCCCACTATTCGTTTCTCTAAAGAAATCAAGAGTACACTAGACAAAGCTTTGTCTGACCAAATCATTACCAAGGATGAATACAAATTTATGTTCAGAGAATACCCAGTACGCCCTATTCTATACACTTTGCCTAAAATACATAAGAGCTGTGAACCTCCGGTCCCTGGGCGCCCTATAGTGGCAGGTATAGGCTCTTTGACCGAACCTATTTCACAGTACATTGATTATCATATCAAAGATTTAGTGTTTAACTTGCCTTCCTATCTAAAAGACACGACTGACTTTTTAAACAAGTTAAAGTCCTTAGGAGATATCTCAGATTCTGAATTTATATGCACCATGGACGTAACCAGCCTTTATACAAATGTACCTCACCGAGAAGGTTTAGAAGCCCTTAAATACTATATGGAGTCAAGAGCGACTCAGTCACCTCCTACAGACCTTATCATGAACCTGGCCAATGTGGTCCTTACAAAAAAAAAATTCAATTTCGACAATGAGTTCTATCTCCAAAAACAAGGTGTTTCAATGGGAAGCCCTTTCGCCCCAAATTATGCGAATTTGTTTATGGGTAAATTTGAAGAAGACTATGTGTATAAAGACAACCCCTTTAGTACTCAGTTAAAAGGCTGGTTTAGGTACATTGATGATATTTTTTTTATTTTTTGTGGTACTTCTGAAATGTTGAAAGAGTTTACTGATTACATGAACTCAAGGTTACCCTCCATTAAGTTCACTTTGGAAGCCAGTCAAGAAACTGTTAATTTCCTAGATGTATGTGTTAAAAAAACAAACAGAGGGACTGAGACAACAGTGTACCGTAAAAAGACAGATCGAAACAACTATCTCCATTTTTCTAGCTATCACCCTTCTAGTCTAAAAAGAGGGTTACCGTATAGCCAAATGTTAAGACTTAAAAGAATCTGTAACAGTGAATCTGATTTTGATAGTCAGTCTACAGAAATGTGCAGTAGGTTTAGAGAAAGGGGTTATACCGAAAATATTTTAACTAATAGTAAGTCTAAAATCAAGCCCCTCGATAGAACCAGTCTCCTTGCTCCTAAATCTTCTTTTGCCTTAAACAGACAACCTATAGTTATGACAACAACATTTTCCCCCATCTCCCAAACCATTAAACAGGTGGTCAAAAAACACTGGCATATACTGTCAAGTGACCCTGTGGTAGGAAAAGCCTTTTCCACCCCCCCAATGTTTGCAAACAAGAGAGCAAACAATATAAGTGATAAACTAATAAAAAATGATGTGTATATTCAACCACAACACTTTTTATCTACTATACCCTCAGGGAATTTCCCGTGTAAAGGTTGTATTAATTGTAATGCCATGATAACAGGAGACTCTTTCTCTCACCCTCATAATGGTAAAAAAATTAAAGTCAAAGGAAGAATTACATGTAAGACAAAATATGTGGTTTATCTTTTAAAGTGCCCCTGTGGTTTTTGCTATGTGGGAAAGACCAAAAGAGAATTAAAAACCAGAATTACAGAGCACAAGAGTAATATTAGAAATAAAGATGAGAAGTCTCCAGTTGCCAAGCACTATAATATGGTTAAGCATGACATATGTACACTAAGATTTCAAGGTTTAGAAGTAGTCAATCCACTGAGAAGAGGAGGGGACAGAGACCGTGTTCTATTACAAAGGGAGGCTTACTGGATCCATGCATTAAATACTGAATTCCCTAAGGGATTGAATGAAGAATTATTATTGAATTGTTTCCTATGAAATGTTTTCTATGAATTGTTTACTCTGGTTGTGGAGGTTGTGGAAACTTTAAGAACATTTTTACTAAACAAATACTATGTGTAATGCTTAAATGTAAACATTAATAGTACAATGAATTGTAAGTGAATTGTATTCACCAATGAGAATCAGCTGTACATTATCGCATAGCTATATATGTCACTTCCTGTTTGATGTATTCTAGTTTGAAACGCTGAGGAAGGCCGACGTGCCGAAACGCGTCCGTTTCTCTAGATAGACCTGTCTGCTGTGGCTGTTCACCCTTAAAAAAATAAATCAAGAATATAACTGAAGAGAGTGCGGATGTTCCTTTATTATATGTATTATCAAGAATCTGCACCCAGTTAATCCCAAGAGACTACTTCTCAAGATCCCCTTGAGTAGAGCACGCCTTCTCCTGACGGTAGTATCCGGGTAGGAGAGTTGTCCTCATCCTATACCCTACTGCCAACTGATACTTGACTTCAGCCTTTAATTGCTTTTCAGATGTTCTTTGAGCAATTTCCCCTCATTCTACTGCTACTTAAATTTCATATATCCCACGTTAGTGATGTGCAGGTAGGGTTTTTTTATGACCCGCAGGTCCCGCATTTATTAATAATTTGACCCGCCCCAACCCACCCCACCAAATCAGTCAACATTTCTTGACCCGACCAGCGGATTACCCCGTGGGACCCGCGGGTTACAGGTCAACCTGCGCATTACTATTTGACCTGCACGCCCCGTCCAAAAAGTCAACATTTCTTGACCCGACCTGGCCCGCCCAGCGGGTAACCCGCGGGTTACAGGTCGACCCGCGCATTATCCCACGTCCCCTGCACCACTACCTCTACAAGGGGTGTGCCGAATTTCACGATACGATACACGATATTGGGCTCACGATATCGATACGATATATGGCACTTTTCTATTATGAAAATATATAGGGGGAAAACAACTTCTGTTTTTGCATTATTATTATTGCAATATTTTTTTTTTCAAAAACGCCAAAACGATACATATCGTCACAAAAATGTATATCGGACAATATATCGGCACACCCCTAACCTCTACCCAAATTCGGTTGCTTCACACTACACTGCTTGATGAAAAATACCATTTTCTAACAACATGGTTCAACACTTCAATCCACCAATCCTACACCTACAACCTTAAGAGTCTCTAAAGGTAGGGTAGGTGATAAGTTTTTTATTAAAAAGATAAAGCTTTATATTCTGATAGTAATCATTGCTATAGAGTGTTTGTTCAGTCACAGGGGTCTCCATGTCTCTCCAGCTCTAGCCTCGATTCTCCAGGCTTTTATTGTTTAGTTTTGCTAAAAAATAAAAGCCTGGCCCAGCGTGTCGGTGTACTCGGTATGAGGAAGTGTTTCATTTCCCAACCAACCAGAGTGCAGTGGGCGTAGCTCGTAATGTTGTGTTAACGGGGCGGGGGTTGACGGACAGATCGGTGAACCAATGGGATCAGGCGCAATCTCTCGCCGGCTCTATAGAGCATCGCAGTTCCCGCCCCTTCCGGGTTCCACCGCAAAATACTCAATGCATTTTTCCCATTGACATTTCCAAAAATATTTATATCAATTAATTTAAGCCTAGAATCAAGCCATCCAGGGTCCTGGTGAATCATGACCATAAAACGTTTGATTCTGTGATAATTTTTTTTTGAAAACGGCAAAACAAAGGGTATTTATTAAATATAGTATATCATATAATTAAATATAAAATAAAAAAAAAATCACAGAAAAAAACGTTTTATGGTCATGATTCACCAGGACCCTGGATGACTTGATTCTAGGCTTAAATTAATTGATATAAATATTTTTGGAAATGTCAATGGGAAAAATGCATTGAGTTTTTCCTTCCGGCACCAGGAAAAACCAGGAAGTGGGCGGGAACTGCGATGCTCTATACACCCGCCCCTCTATACACGAAATCAGGAGCGTTGGGGCAGCCTACTCCAGCTCTAAACAGACATTTTCAGGTAGGTGACAAAATGTCAGCCAATCAGGAGAGAGTACCCATTTATCAGATTTATTTTTATAGTGTTCCAGTTACAATTTTGTCTGCTCATTTATTAGTTTTGTGTCATCACTTCCAATTTCAATCTGTATCCTGACTGAGTTGTCCATCCTAATTGGATAAAATAAAAATGCATTTTCTGTTTAAAGCGCTGGAGACATGGAGACTCTTATGAACAAACACTCTATAGCAATGAGTTCTATCAGAATATAGAGCTATTTAACACTTATTTTAACCAAAGAAAATCACTTACCCTATCTTTAAGTAATATTTTTTGGTTAAAACAAAAAAGATTTTTATAAAAATGTAAGACTTTTATTAAAACGTTAAAGTTTTCAGGTGGGTTGTCAATTTCACCCAATCAGGCACACATGTGCATGCACACAAATACAAACACACACGCACGCACACGCAGACACACACACACACACACACACACACACACACACACACACACACACTCACACGGAAACATCACCAACTGAAGTTCCACTGTGATGGGGGCTGTACGTGTGACTGTGGTTTGACACAGACTGCTTCCTTTGTAGAGAGTGAGGACTCTAATACCAGCCTAGTCTTCAGTGTTTATGTAGGTTGTTTTATAGTCTGTTTTCACTAACAAATCTAAAGACAAGAACATATCTTGTAGTACTTCACACCGATGCTAAAACAGAGGTAACAGGGCTGGTGAATGTAAGGAACGCCTGTTTGAATGGGTTTTCTGGGTGACAACACATAAACAATAGGCCAAGCATTTATCAACCATGAGGTCTTTGACAGCAACTTGCCCTCGGAATCTTCCTCATTTTCTCACTGGAGACACTGATTTCACTCACCATTTCGCATATTCTAAAATGTCCTTTTGCACACCTACTGCACTTAGGACAGGTACACTGGAGAGAACAGCTAATGAGGAGAAAAGAGGAAAAGAACGTCTTCTACTAAAAACTATATATTTAATTAGGAACAACGTTTCGGTCCAACTGACCTTTAGGTCAGGTACCTGATGATGTCATAGTCAAGTCATCATAGTCTGTTGTCAAATAAAAACATCCATACTACATACAATAAATCTTAAGAAAAAAATCTTGAAATACTAAAATATTAAATATTTGATTATCATTTGGATTCCTCGTAAATCAAGTGATGTAATCATTTACTGTATGAGACATCACACTGTGTCGTCTCTCTCTCTTATTTCCCTGTTTCACACAGCAGTAGTTACAGCTCACTGCATAGGAAGTAGAAAAGGTTTTTCAGAGTCATTCATCTGAGGAAAGGATGGGGCACACACTGCACTATGTGCTCCTCTGTGAGTATATCACTATTATTACTAGTAGGTCTATTGAACTAGTATTTGAACAATTACTTCTATGAAGGAACACTAAACAATTTTGTTAAAGTTAAGCTGCTAGCTGCTGACAGTAAATTGTGTCAATATAATCAATGTTGTACTTTTTTATGTAGGATCTCCACCAATATTGAATTTACTATTAACAGTCATGATGCAACTATATAAAGTACAAAGACACTCTATAGCAGCGGTAGGCAACATTGGCACAGGGGAGGGTATACATCTTTTTTTTTAAATAATTTTTTTATAAAAATAAAAGTTTAGTCAGTTAAATTAAGTCCCCTCACATCTATATATAAATAACATCCTAGAGGAGTCTAATGATCATTACATCCTGGTGTGAAAGAAAATATTTCTAAAGAAGAAAAAAAATTAAGATTGTTATGTATAGCCTTATGGACAATCAAAATCAGTTGGAATATTTATTTATTTTGATGTGGTGTCATAATTAAAATTAATGTAGATATGGCACACTGACTATCAAGAAAATGAAAACATGGCACTTCATGTCAAAAAGGTTGCCGACCCCTGCCCCACTCCTATAGTAATAACACCATTTATTTATTTTTACACATTACCAAAGCTGCAAAACTTTTGATGCATATTAGATTTTTTATTGCAAACTAGACATTTTTTTTTTAAAAGCAGGTAATTTTGAATACTTAATACACTTCACCCATTTTCAAACGTATCTTCATATTAATAGTCCTCACTAATGCTCATTATAATATGGTACCATTTAATGATGTCATCATTTATTAGGTGTTAATAACATTGTTAGCAGAATGGACAAATGATTGTTGTTTGTCATTTGTTGTTATTGAACTTGAGTCAACTGTCTTAGCTTCATATTATCTCATCAAATATCTTTCAGTGCTGAGTAGCTTCCTCTCCTATGGACACTGTCAAGGTGAAGTTTGATTTACTATCTATTATGTTTATTCACTCAAAATCATATTTGTTGTGTGTGTGTGTGTGTGTGTGTGTGTGTGTGTGTGTGTGTGTGTGTGTGTGTGTGTGTGTGTGTGTGTGTGTGTGTGTGTGTGTGTGTGTGTGTGTGTGTGTGTGTGTGTGTGTGTGTGTGTGTGTGTGTGTGTGTGTGTGTGTTTCTTACTGGAGCCCTTTTTCCTACATTTGTATTTCTTGGTGTGATATCCATTTGTTGTATTCTAGCAGTTGGTGCTGCTACTGAGGCTCACAGTTCTATTTTATTTCTCTGTCATGAATAACAGCTGCACCAAAAACGGCTTTGAAAGCAGACAAAACAAGTGTACTGACTTCAAATAGAGTGATCCTCAGCTGTACTGTGGAAAAAAGTAGAGCTTCATGGAACATCAATTGGTTCAGAGACGACAATCAAGTGAAGGGGAAACATCAGTCAACCTACACATTCTGGCCCTCCAGTGTCTCAGAGAGTGGAAGCTACACGTGTGGTGGATCGAAAGTAGACCGACAACCATACATCACAGAATACAGCAATTCAGTTTATATTGCCGTCTCTGGTGAGTTACTGTTTTTACAAATTGTATGCTTTATATTTATTTTATTCTTATGAAAAAAAACTAACAACCAAACGGTTTCAGCAGCTTCCTAAATTCATAACTGTAATTTGTTCAAAGATAATATTTTACCTATTTACCTTCAGCTTTTAGTTGTGTAATTAAAATGTGCATTTAGTTGATATTAAAACTATATTATAACGATATTTTATGGTTTCACTCAAATTGATCAAGACTAAGTGATGAATATGGGTCTATTCATTGTCATTAACAGAATGTAACCATTGTTCTTTAGTGGATAAGTGGTTAGCACTGCTACCTCATAGCAAGAGTGTGGAGTTTTTCTGTGTGGAATTTACATATTCTCATGTGGGTTTCCTCCAGAAATACATGTTAGGTAGTCAGGGACATGCTCCTGTCAGCGCTCTTTCTTAACCACGGGTGGCCTTAAAGTTGGATCTGGTGCCCAGGTGCTGCTCAGTGGCTGCTGTTACCCATCCTAATAGTTAGGAGGATGGATTGAATACAGAGGATGTATTTACACAAGAATCAATAAAGTATTACTTAACTGTGTGTTACTTCTACAGAGGCACCTGTGCCTGTTCTCAGCAAACACCCTGACTGGTCTGATAATTTCATTGGAGAGACCGTTACTCTGAGGTGTACGATACAGGAAGGACGTGCTTCTGACTGGGAGTACTCATGGTGGAAGTACTCTAAAGAAATCAAGAATTACAGAGAACATGAATATGTAATAAGTCCTTCTGAGAACGATCGCAGTGGTCAATACAACTGTAGAGGTCAACGCAAGCAGGACCAACAATTATCCAAATTCAGCAATCCCATCACTATGACTTTTAAAGGTATGGATACTCTGTATAGTTTTTATAATTCTATACTGTGCTTTCTTCACAACCTGCTTCCATTCCTCCACCTTGCTGACTGCTCACAATAAATCACATCACGTTTTTTCCTATATCAGCATTTGTATTGATTCGTCACTTCGTAATTACAACAGAATAGGGTTAGGCTATAGGATTTGTAATACTTTTCATGTACTGTAACTCAAGCGTGCACAGTTACAGGAATGAGAGTAAGTACAACAATGTTTGTCACGATGAGGTTCAGGAGGTGTAGGACTCAAATGCAGAATGACAGATACAGGCTGAGGCGCAGTGAATATTCAGGAGGCTTTATTAACAAAAACCCCACAAAGGGAAAACACAGGGAATCTCTGACTCAGGTATACACTAGACAATATCAAAGACTGGGACAAGAATGAAGAATGAATGTATTAATATACTAACTACCATATAGCTATGCGAACAGCAATTACATTGTGCTGGGAAAAGAAAGGAAAGGGAGAAGATGAAGAGGAAAATAATAAGAATTAATCCTCGGGAGCATGAATGTGTTCAGCAACTTTCTTGACAATATAGCCATAAACTATTGAGATATCTTATGTGCAAGCAGACATTTTTGCCTAATTGGGTCATCAAAATCAGCAGTTGATGGAGATGCATCCATCCTCCCAACCACTGTCCAAGCCATAGAGCCCCACCCCTAGGGGGAGCTAAAAAGTCATTTAAGTTTAGGTATTATTTACAAATGGTTTAGTTTAGGTATGGGTTTGGAATGGGTTAATGAATGACTGAATGGTCATTCTGTTTAAAGTTCTTCTACTTTTAAAAGGGACATTCCGCTCAGATGCTCTTTCTACTCTGTGTATTCATGTTTTTAAATGTACATTCCAGTCAAATGGTTTTATTATTTAGTCAGTGCATGAGATTCTAAAGATATATTCCACTAATGGTGAAAGCTAGCGCACGGTTTCTCCTGGAAGCGCATGTTGTAGTCTAAAGTTTTTCTTCCTAATCTGAACAACAGATCAACCAAAGGCTACATTGAAAGCTGACCAAACAGACATACCTGTAGGGGGCAGTGTTACACTGACCTGCTCTGTGGAGGGCTCATCTGGATGGACATACTGGTATCAACCCCATGGTTGGTACCAAGATACCACAAAGTCAATGATCAAGCAAGATGGTGATGGACAAATCAGTGTGTCAAAAGGAGGATTCTACTTGTGCAGAGGAGGGAGAGGAGAACCAGTTTACTACACTCAATACAGTAATACAGTCACCATGACCAGAATCGGTGAGTAATTTAATTTGCTGTTATTAAAAAACAAAAACACATACAATGGGATGAAAAAAAACATATTGCACATTTTTACAGCATGGCTGAAGGTCAACCATTCAGAATAGGGCCCGTCTGTGTACAGTACACAAGTCAGTAAGTCATGCCATAGTGAAACTGTTCATGTATTGTAGAAGTTTAATCGATAAATGTAAAACTTTGTTGGGATTTCTTTTTCAGTGAATCTCTTAATTATTCATTGTTCGTGGAAAGCAGTTTTGTACTTCTAGGTGCATGTATAAGGTAGCATATATATATATTTATGAAGATCACTATTCCCTTTCGGCCGTAGGAGACAAGACTGTCACCACACTATAGTTGACTGCACACAAGCAACCAGTACGTCAATGTGACAAAGAAGCCATCTGGATTTTAATTTAAACAACAAATAACTAGCTATCATCAGCTAAATATTGGACAGGGAGGATAGGTTGTTGTTAGACTCTTATGTTTTATTTTGTTTAGAATCAAGCTTCTAGCCAGACAGTTCTTATGTATCATTTTGCATTCTTTGGATTTTTTTATGGAAACAGTGGACAGTAGGTCTGTTGTGATCCTGCAGTCCAGTTGGCCTCAGATATTCAGTGGAGAGACCATCACTCTCAAGTGTGAGATACAGGGGAGAGGTGACACCGAGTTGAATTATGAATGGAAAACAACCAGTACATCTTCAGACAGACCAGTAAACCAAGCTGAATTCAGGATCAACAGTGTCTCCAAGTATCACAGTGGATACTACAGGTGCAAGGGTCGTCCCACAAATGACCTGCATTCTTCAACATTGTGGAGTGATGCTGTTATATTGACTGTGTTAGGTAAGTCAGAATGTATCTCAGTTATATAGAAAATATTGTGAATGATCTTTTGTGCAGCCTCCAGAAAATGCATGAAACATCAATATCTTCAACAGCATGTCCTGTCAAACATTAAACAATGTCTTAATCCAGAGATATACTTTCCAACAGACAAAGCCAAGTCTGTTCTGAGTTTGTCTCCACAATGGTTGGGTCCTGGAGCCTCAGTGACTCTGAGCTGTGATGTTAAAGAATCATCTGCAGGCTGGATGTTCTACTGGTACAGAGCTGTTCCTAAACCATCAAACAATTCCTACACTTATGAGCTCTTATCTGGTAGCTACAATGGGATTGTAGAGGGATCCTACATCATTCATGGTGCTACAGGCACAGGAGGATATGTGTGTAATGCTGGGAGACGAGACACAGTTTATTACACTGAGGACAGTGAGCCTAAGTTTGTGTGGTCTGGTGGTGAGTGTCACTCATAATGAATCATTCTTAAATATTCTGGGTTGTTTTCTTAATAACAATCCACAGGACATTCTATTTGTATATATTTCATTTTCTCTGAACATGTTCTTACTTTTCTTGAGTTTAGTTTACTTAACACTGCTCTTTGTTTGACCTCTACTATCTGCTGTGTTTTAGATCTTCATTCTTCAGCTTCTCTCACAGTGAGTTCTAGCAGAACTCAGCACTTCACCTCTGAGTCTGTCTCACTGAGCTGTGAGGGAAACGCTACTGAATGGAAAGTGAAGAGTTACACTGATCGATTGAATGAGATCTCATCCAGGCATTCAATGACTGGATCTACATGGAGGATCAGATATTTACGTAAAAGTGACACTGGAGTGTACTGGTGTGAGTCTGAATTGGGAGAGTACAGCAATGCTGTCAACATCACAGTAAATGGTGAGTCCAGTTACATCATTCACTACCTACTACTGCAGCATTCCATTCAACTCATTAAAAGCGTGTTTTTGTATTTTCTCAGTGTGAATTCTAACATGTGGACTATTTAAGCAATATTACACGAGAGGGTGTGCTTTACCGTCATTATTGGCACGCCTGTGATGCGGTCAGGAACGAGGCGAAGCCGAGTTCCGCCAGCATCACAGAAGTGCCAATAATGTAAGGTAAAGCACACCCTCGAGTATAATATTGCGATTATACAACAATTACCAACAAAACACATCCAAATGTATTCATATTGTGGGGCAATTCATAATAAAAAAAATTCGCTTATCCGTTTCCCTGTAAAGAGAAGAGTTTATTTGACTGAGACAAAATAGTCCCTGTAGCAGCGCAGCACTCTGAGTCATCGTCTCATCAACACAGCTGATTCCAGTAGGCTATATGCTCCGTCGTACGATCGTGTTACGTGGCCAAAATAACTGATCTACAAGCTCACAACGCGTCAAGATGGCGATGCGTTGTGAACTTGTAGATCGGCTATTTTTGCCGTGCGATACCTTCGTATGATAAAGTATAACATACACTGGACTGTTAACGAAATGGGAGTAATTTTACTTTAACACAGGAGGATATTTATACAGTATGGATGTTACCATTGAAATAAAGCACACTTTTTTCCAGTTATTCCTTTTATTATAGGATTTTAGGCGATTTAGTGTGCTCTCTTCTAACCATTGATCAACCGTAAGTCCACCAAATAAGTCAAAATTAACAACATAGTCCATTTTGCGTAGCTGTTTGTTCTCCGGTGGCGGCGGTGGGTAGGCTACTGTCTGTTTGTTTTCCTATCGTGGGACAGCGTGACGTCACAGCACAGCTGTGCCATATATGGTCTAAGCAGGTGCGGACTGCAGTGCGGAGTGATTTATTAATGTGATTAGGCCTGTGCTATGATGCTGGTTTGAAGCACGGCTAGAAAGCTATTTCAACCAATCAGATTGCTTGGTCGGAACTACCTGTTGTATAATACTGTTTTACAGATGGTTCTGTCATCCTGGTGAGTCCTGTCCACCCTGTGACTGAGGGACATCCTGTGACTCTCCAATGCAAACATGAAACAGACTCATCACTCTATAATGTGGACTTTTATAGAAATGATGAACTGGTCCAAACTAAAACCAATGGAGAGATGATCATACCTGCTGTATCTAAGTCTGATGAGGGCTTCTACAAGTGTAACTATTCTGGAGGAGAATCACCACAGAGCTGGATGACAGTGAGATGGCAGAGTGAGTATACTGACAATAATTTACATTACCTTTGTTTTGTTTTGCTTTATTCTTTTCATGTATTACACAAACATTTATTTAGCGGCATTACTATGTAGTGTACGAATTAGGCGAAAAAACTAATTTTTCCTACTACCATCACACAGGTTTTAATCTTGACGGAATACAACCTTAAAAGGAAACCCATTAAAGTGTTCTTAATTACTTTTTTATTTTTTATTTCAGCTGTAAACTATTACACAGTCAATATCAGATATGACAGCAGTCTCCCAGGTTTATAACAGTTCAATCAAAATGTATTGAGGCATACACTATAGCCGTCATGTTAAATGATAAAATGACTTGTTCTAATACTAATCTATTTTCATTGCTGTCATACTGTCTTATCCTTCAGTGTCAAAACAGAGTTCTTCACATGTTGTGGGACTGATTGTGGGACTTCTTGTTGTGATTCTACTGACCATCCTTCTGCTCCTGTTGTGTCGATACAGAACATCTAAAGGTGAGAACTACTAACATTAGATGGATTACATCTATATTACAATCACTCACCAACTGTCCTTAAATGATACTGATTACAATTTAAGCAATTTAAAGGTTAAAAAATATGTTTTATTTGTATTTACAGATCCATGTTGTGCCAGGTAAGCAGTATTTCTCTGTCTATTCATCAATATGACAACTATAGATTCCATCTGGTTTTCTACTTCATTTCTGATAAATATACTTAATATTTTAATTACAGACACGTTCAGTCTCAGGGAACCGATCAGAGCTCAGCTGGAGACCAGCGGACCAATGAAAGTGGGGATCCAGATGATGTGTACTACCCACTGCAGCATGGTCAGTCTTTGAACCAAACCTATCATGTTGGTTAAGGACACTTCTGACACTTCTTCGGACAAGGATAACTGGTTCTAATTTGAATCTAAAGACATTTAAAACTGTGTGAAATAAGTCTACTTGATAGCAATCATTGTTATAGATTGTTCGTTCAGTAACAGGGATTTCCCCATCTCTCCAGCTCTTTATGGAACAGAAAATGCATTTTCAGTTTGGGATACCAATTTAATCCAGTCAGGAGAGAGAACTCAGGTTACAGTATAAACAAATGAAATTGGAAGTGATGACACAAAGAAGTCAGCAGACACAATTGGAATGGGAACACTATAACATTTTAGATAATAAATTGGTACTCTCTCCTGATTGGATGAATTTGGTTACTGAACAAACACTCTAGCAATAATTAGAAGTAAGAAGTAAGACCTGTTTGAAGTAACACAAATACGTAGCCTACACATTAATACTATATTCTGTTTACCTCTAGGTGACACAAGCGTTTATGGAGAAATCAATCACGACTATGAAAATGGTACAGTATATATTTTTAAAGCTTAAGTCCAATGCTTTCGTTTGGTTTTATAGTGGAATATTAATGTTAAGAGTGTAATTTTATCAGGTTAAAATGTATCACTAGATTGTTTTTTTTTGTTTTTGTTTTCCCTTTCAGTGGGGTGAGGGCTTCATGGCCCTCTGCAAATGACTCTGTTCACAGGACAGTTTTGTTTACTGTGTGCCAATGCCACCACCTCGTTCACAGGAGGTGGCATAAACATTTGGCTTATATGTTTTTACTTTGAACTCCAGACTTACGATGTTGTTAAAATAACAGTGAGGGTGCTTTTCACCAACATTATACATTGTTAATTGCGTCCTCACTCCTTACAGTCTGCTATCTAACTCATGTTCTTCCCTTTAACTGTGTCACTCACTGCATACATTTTGGTAACAGATAACTGTTCCATTAATTCAATCAAATTGGGTATTAAATTCATTTCCAGAGGCAAATTAGTTATCTGAAATGGTTTAATTATCTGGGATACTAGGAGAATAGTTTCCCAAGGGGAATTTGTTTATTTTCACAACAGCAGTTATAACATTTTGGATAAC
Organism: Gymnoscopelus braueri; assembly: GCF_963280865.1. Lineage (NCBI taxonomy): Eukaryota > Metazoa > Chordata > Actinopteri > Myctophiformes > Myctophidae > Gymnoscopelus > Gymnoscopelus braueri. The sequence continues at coordinate 19,684,537 of NC_137620.1, forward strand.
TGTACATAAATATGGTTAGCCACTTCTCTATATTATTTAAAAAATAAAATAAAGCAGATTAGAAAGAACTTTAATTTCAACATTAGATGGATAACATTTAGACTACAATCACTCACCAACTCTCCTTAAATTATACTGATTACGTCCTTGGTTCTGGTGACTGATATTGTCCTTCTAATACATGAGGAAACCGTGTTTTTTCAATTACTTTTTTTTATATATATTTAAATGAATGAAAATAATTAGATACAATAAATAAATTAAATAAAACTAGAAAAAGTGCTTCTTGGAGCACAGGTCTCCACCTATAGAGATCATGTGTACCGATTTGCGTGAAATTTGGATACAATCTGAAGGCTTAATATCAAAAAATTTGTTTTACATAAGTCTGCCTCCTGGTGGCGCTATACAGTATAAACAAGTGAAATTGGAAGTGATGACACAAAGAAGTGAGCAGACATTTGAAACTGGAAAATTTAATTTAAGCTGATAAATGGGTTCTCTCTCCTGATTGGATGAAATTGTCAACCCACCAGAAAATGTATTTTCTGTTTATTATTAAAGAGCTCGAGAGACGGGGAAACCCCTGTTATTGAACAAACACTGTTAGCAATGATAACTATCAGAATATACTGTAGAGCTTTAACCTTTTCACACACACAAAATCGTTTTATTTTAACCATAATATATCACTTACACTAGCTGCCTTTAAAAAATGAATGTACTTTTTGAAGTATATTAACTCATTCACTGCCAGGCTTATTTCAGCTTGTTGATCCATATGCCAAAGGCATTATGGATCAAACGGAGAAAAAAAATTCTCCGTTTATATTTTAACATTGAAGTGGACTTTTTGAAAATCGTTTTCTCCTAGTTCCTTTGAGATTAAAAAGAAAAAAAAATAAACAAAAAAAAAAAAAAATAAATAGAATTTTATTTTGATTTTTTTCGTCAAAAGACGTCATTGGCACTAATGGCGCACTGAAAACGGCCGTCAAAAGACGTCATTGGCACTATATGAGTTAACGTCTGTCAGTTTGTTTTGTGTTCCTTTTTCCTAAATAACTAAATTGAAATGCATGTTTGAAATGTCACAAATAAGTACCACATTAATGCTATATTTTGTTTACTTCTAGGTGACACCAGCGTTTATGGAAACATCCATCACTCAGATGAAAATGGTACAGTATCCAGTATACTTTTTCCAATGATTTGATTTGGTATGTTAGGAGGGTCATTTTATCAGGTTAATATCACTAGATTTTTTGTTAGATTTAGTTTTTTAGTTTTCAGTGGGATTAGGGTGCATGGCCCTCTGTCAATTACTCTGTTCACCCAGGAGGTTTGAAATTTGGAAGAAAGCTGTATCTTAGACGGAAATGTAAATTCAAAAAACTATTCGGTCTATAATGACATGCCCAAATTGGGATGCCCTGGTTAAAGTGGTAAAAAATATATATTTATAAGGCCTGGACCTCTGGCGTAGCCGTCAGGATTCGGAGTCGAACCCGCAACGCGCTTTCAGGCTCAATATAGCCTGACAGCGCGTCGCGGGTTAGACTCCCGATCCCGACAGCATGTCACTCCCCTTTCTCCCCATTTCCTGTCAAATAAATGCATAAAAGTCCCCAAATAAATCCTTAAAAATATAAATATATACAACAAGATTTTTTAAATAAGATCTTCAGTAGGCTGGATCTTTAAACTTTGATAAAAGTTTTGGTTGTGTAGTTACTGTAGTTACAGTACCTTACCATGATGTAACACCAAATATTGGCAAGATATATTCAATAGTTGATGATACAAAATAGTCTCCCCATTGACTCATATTCCATTGAGAAACTTACCTCAAAGTGACACCTAATAGCACACAAACAAACGTGAACAAAGTAGATTCTGCCAAAGTATAACGTTACATAACCGTGTTCAGGGTTTTTATGCCTCCGCCGGTGACAGCCATTTACTACATACTGTATACTGTAGCTGCTATATGAGTCTGGACAGATACAGATGTAAATGACAACTGGTTGGTGAAGGCATAACCACGATGCAGTATTTCTAGTTTAGAAAGAAACATTTTAATGTTTTAATACTATTTTAATTAGGATTATCTGCGACCAAATGTTAATGTGTGTGCAACATAGTATCTTTATCAATCACTGTAAATAGATCGGGGGAAAAAAACACAAACCAAATCTCTACCAAAGTTTAATTCTGCTTCAATTGTTCTCATATCCAATTGTTTGTATGAAAATACAGCAAATTAGCATCAGAGTCCATAATTAGCCACATATATTTGAGGCCAAGTGGATGTTGAGGGAAATTCCAGTGAGCAGAGATATCTGTGCTCTTAATCAGTGAATGAAAAACTGAATGAGATGTGAAATACACTTCACTTGTTCCAGGAAAAGCAGTGGATAAAATATGTTCTAGCATAATGTTCAATGACAGAGTATCCTGTTTTAAATGTATATTGTTACTCTGTTTCAACTCCTCAGATACAGACGTGTAGGGCAACCCAACATGACACGTGTGTGGATCTTCAGCAACAAATGCAGGGTAACATGCAGGCCCGGAATTTCATCTTTTTAGTATTAAATATGTAGTATAACTCTCAGTGAAATAAATGATTGGTATTTACAAATTACCAGTATTTGTACAAACTCCTGAAAAGGAGTTAAAACGTTCCTACTCAGAGTCACTGGACTGGTGTGAAGATGGGGATGGGGACTCAGGAGGAGTTAAGAATTCAGAATCTTGACAGTGAAATAGATTTAACTATAATTCTGTACTCTGTCTCATGACCTTATGTCGGACTGTAACTGTTGGCCCAAACAGTGTGTGCAATCTGTGCATGATTAGTGCATGTGAGTGTATGATCTGTTTGTCACGTACGCGGTGTCTCAGAAGTTAAGTGTAGCTATTTTTGATCATCCTTTGTGTCACCCTTTTCGCCAATCTATGCTCTTGTAAGGGCCTGGTTCAGCTCTATGCGTCCTTCTCTGACCGCAAACGCTTCACGTCCTGTTCTACAGAAGCAGGATTATACATTTTCTGTGAAGACTACAGGAAAGAGACAGAAGAGAAAACAGTGTAATAAGCTGTATGGGGGCAGCATAGACGGGGCATCAAGGCCACTGTGGCCTCAGGGCATACAACTTTTTGAGGGGCAGAAAGGCCAAACTGAGGGACAACGGCATCATGGCCTCCATGAAATTCCTGCCCAGGTAACATGCATACATACAGTGGTGGGAAAAGTACTAAATTTTTAAACTTAATTAAAAGTACCAATACAGCAATGTAAAAGTCCAGATTTCGAAATTTACTTGAACATTATTGCATCAAAATGTACTTAAAGTACCAAAAGTATAAACTACTCATTATGCTAGCCTTGATACAAGACTGTCATATATTATTATGATCGATATCATTATGCAAAATGTCCCACTTTAAAATAGCAGATCTACAAGCTGAGCAACACATAGTGAGCTTGTATATCGGCTATTTTCAAATGGCCGAAATGTATATAGGGCTGAAGTGGGTAATGCATGTTTTGTAATAATAATATAAATCTAAAAAGTAAGATTAAGGTTTTCAAATAATTGTAGTGGAGTAAAAGTAAAAGTACTGAAAATCGGATATACTCCAGTAAAGTACCACTTGAGTAAATACTTAGTTACTTTACACCACTGGTATACATGCACTTGCACACAAGCTCATGCACACAAACATAGATACAAGTGCATACACAGTATTACACACCAAAAATACGAACACCTTATTTTACAGTTGCCTCATTCAAGCGCATTAAATTGTACTGTACAAAAGATACTTTTTTTTATGACAACTGTGGTTTTACATATCATTATATTAAAATGTTTTTGTAGGTGTTATAATGTACTAGATTTTAAAATGTAAATGTTTATTGTATATGTTATAGTTTACTGTGTACTGTAAGTTTTACATTTACATTGTTTAAAAATAATGATAATGATTATAAATGACAATGATATTGAACAATGATTAAAGCACACTATGTAACTTTCCTCTTCTACCCTGGATTTGAACCCGGTTTCCTGTGCAAGTGCTGACATTTTTACCATTGAGCTAATAGAGCCAACCTGCTTGCTCAAGGGATAAATTGAATCTTGACCATCAGGTCAAAATTCATGTCAGATCCTGTGTCTAGGTGAGACATGACCTTTGACACCATCTAAATGTCTCAATAGAAGAGCAGGGAGACAAAATACAACCACCCCAATTGTATACGTTATATTGTATTAATATACTCTACCATACAGATTGGACAAAATTACATTTTATTCATTAATAAAAAGTTTCATAGTGAGGCTTTAAATCATTTTCAATTTGATATTCAACTCTTTTTTGTAGGCCTACTCATTTTTACCTACTGTCTGAAAAACTAAAACTACTTTCATTAATCTTCTACATTATTTTTCAATGAAGTTCATGCTCATGTTCATGCTTACATGTTGTTCAAATTATGTGATGTAAATAAATAAATCTTTATTTTTTAGAATAAACTGCTTCAGAGAACATAAAATGTTGTCATACTGTATGTCTCATACTGTAGGTGCATCAGATCTGTGCTTGTATTAGCAGTTCAATCAGAACAAGTTTCAAGTGTCATGATGCATATTACATCGTTTTGAGAGTCTGCCTTATGCCACACAACTTATCATTCACATTTTAATTTAGAACTCTGCTAAAGATTCCTCATGTCACCCCCTAGTGACCTTTTAGTGTCACTACATTTCTACAAAAGGATGGATGGAGGGTGGACAGACAGACATTTTTTTTTAAACGTTACATTTTATAATGGAATCAATGGCACTTGGGCTGAATCCTTGCCCAAATATGGAGTCATACGTCATAGATACAGTACAACATAGGGGACTGAGATTAGAGACTATCCACATGAATCCACATAAAGCCACACCGGTATTAAACCCACACATTTAATGTTACCATTTGTTTTTGGTTGTTCAATAGCACAAAAAATAACCAAAAAAATATTAAGAATAGTAGAGAAGAAAAAGGATAATAAAGATACATATCAGAGTATGTACCTCATGGCACAGCTTGGTGGTTGAAGGTGATGTATGCATGGGTCCTACTTATAAATATCATATATGTATGTGCACTGGGCTTTCACCCCCATATAGCTGAGGACTTACAGATATTTACTGACAATACATCTGTATTTTTATGCCAGTCAGAATCGAGAGGTATTTCCTTTGGAGTGGGAACACTGAGCAGCCCACGGACAAGCTGTTTAATACCACAGAGACACTAAGGCCTTGAAGGAGGGAAAAGAAAAGACTCTAAAATATCAGTTTTGTTGTTACCAGTTTTTGAGTCTCAGACTCAGTGAGATATTCATAAATTGATATGGTCTGTATATGCTCACAGAGTGAGCATGAGCCCCAACCCCACCTCATTCCTCTTATTCCCTCATAGCAAAAGCAGAGCAAGAACAGTCCCTTTGCTGCAGCCCTCCAGACCCTTACCTCCCTGGCTACTTGCTGAGTGTTCCCCCCAGCATGGCTTGAGGGCGCCACTCATGGGCTAGATGTTGCTACTGCAGGATTGAAAATAAATAAAAAGACAGCCTCCTCACACACAGGACTGGGCACACAGGATACATGGGCAAACATTCAAACACCCTCCCTTCCCAAGGTACAGGCTACTGAACACCAGTGCACACACAACCCCAACACTTGAGCTTTACACTTTAAAGTTTATGCCAAACACACAAATAACACTCTCTCCCCAAGAGCGTAACCACAAAATACCAAACCCACAACTAGTTTAGTCTAACACTGTCGAATGGCCCACTGGCCCTGGCCACTGCCTGCATTCTTGCGTGTTCAATCAGTCCCTCTGTGTGTGTTACTGCCTGGGCCATCTTAAATCAAAGAACAGGTATTTAGGGACCATTTCAGGTCCTCAGCGATGTGAAGACAGAGGAACATGTAGCTTATCCCAGGCGGTCTCGTTGTCAGATATCCAGCCTACCACTGTGGTGTCGTCCGCAGATTTAATGATGTTGTTGGGATTTGAGGACAGGCACACAGTTGTGGGTGAATAGGTAGTATAGGTGCAGTGTTGAGCTGAGGCCAAGATGGTGTAGTTTTGTGACAAGCTTAGAGGGGAGGATAGTATTGAATGCAGAACTGTAATCAAAGAATTGTATTCGTATGTTCTGGTCCTTCTGGATCAGGTGAGTGAGAGGTTGACAGGGTGAGTAAATGGTCGTCTGATGGTGGCAGGGTTTTGACAGCTATCTCTGTGTTGAGTCTGTCGAAACAGGCATACACTTTACCCTTTTACTACGTTCCAAAAGTTATCATAGCAAATATTACTATGCAATAACTTGTCAGATACTAAGGTTTTTAATGCATTTTGGATTTCTCTTTTGTCTAATACACAACAGTGTTAACAACACAGGACATCACGGCCAGGCAGAGAAGAGATGAGCAAACCACAACAGGATGCGCATCCAACCACACGTGTCCTTGCTATTGTCGTCTGCTTTTGCCTACTCACAAGGCTTAGACAACTGCACTACTTATATACATTATATGTTGCCAATGTTTTGTGTTATGCCTTTGCTATTTTTATGCCTTTGTTTTTAAACCCTGTAGCAATACAAATAAAAAGTATTATTATAATTTTCATTATAACATAACTTTTACCAGCACAGCACTGAAATGCCCTGATTGATGTACATACAGTAGACATGTCAGTTTAGACACTAACAACTGCCACAACATACCAGTGCTCACTGCTTATTATCAAACACATTTACTCTGCTCTGCTCATTACTGTCACGTCACACTTACTGCTCACCTATTATACAACACAGCCTGAAGTTAGTACCATAGACTAGACTCACAAAGAGCATGTGGTTAGTGATCACACTTACTGCACAACCCAACGCCCCCACATGCTGTCTGGAAGTTTTTCAATTCACACCTTTTCTCATATGTTCTGCCATTGTCACACCACCCTACATTTATTTCCTGCAGATGTTGAACAATTCTACCATACTGCCTAATACTTGACTTCAGCCTTTAACTACTTTTCAGATGTTCTTTGAACAATTTCCCCTCATTCTATTGCTACTTATATTTCATATATCCCACGTCCCCTGCACCACTACAGTACCTCTACCCAAATTCTTCTGCTTTACACTACACTTGCTTGATGAAAACTAGCATTTTCTAACATGGTTCCCTAACACTTCAACCACCAATCCTACAATATTACCTTAAAGATGCTGTAAGTTATATGTTTTGGTTAAATATTCTGATAGTAAGCATTGCTATATATTGTTTGTTCAATAACCAAGGTCTCCCCGTCTCTCAGGAAATATGATGCGTCTATATGGTAGTACGCTGATGCACAGACCATGCACACACACACACACACACACACACACACACACACACACACACACACACACACACACACACACACATGCACATCCACATGCATACTGTACCTTCTTAAGCGCGCGCGCACATACACACACACACCCACCCACACACACACGTTCACACTGTGATGGAAGCTGTGTGTGTGACTGTCGTTTGACACACGCTGCTTCCTTTGTGGACAGTGAGTACTCTAATACCAGCCTAGCCTTCAGTATTTAATGTAGGTTACTGTATGTTATAGTCTGTTTCACTCATAATGCTGTTTAATGTACTTTAAAACAATTGAACCATAATAGAATAAAATCATTCTCTATTATGAACACAGACGTTTTGTGCTTAGTATTCACTACAGTTTGTGTATCTCATTACCAATTCTAAAGACTAGAACATAATCTTGTAGTACTTAACACTGATACTAAAACAGAGGTATCAGGGCTTGTGAATTATGAATGAAATGGCCTGTTTGAATGGGTTTTCTGGGTGAAAAAACATCACACTGGATTTATTAAACAATAGGACAAGCATTTATCAACCATGAGGTCTTTGACAGCAACTTGCCCTTGGAATCTTCCTCATTTTCTCACTAGAGACACTGATTTCACTCAGCCTTTCCCCTAAACTTTGTAGAAAATGTCCTTTTGCACACCTACTGTACTTACAAGGACAGGTTCGTAGGAAAGAACAGCCAATGTGGAGAAAAAAGTTAATGTCTTCTCTTTAAAAAACTACTTATTTAGGAACATTTAAGTCCAACTGACCTTCATTGGGTATCTGATGCATATGGAGATATCTGATGAAGGTCACCAAACTGCTGTTCCTCAATAAATATATTTTCTCTAAGTGAAGACGGTGTGTGGGACATATTCTTTTTTCTCCACATATTCTAAACAAATCATTGTGAAATAAATGTGATTCTATGTTTTTTAAAGCAAACTCAAATCTTTCCTTCTGGGATTTTACAAATGTCTTCTAAATCCTAATTCATTTCTTTTTTTAATGTATTTGGCCGTGGACCCCCATCTCAAAATATTTTGTTCCAGTTACCCCTAGAAGTTGTAACATAGTTCAAAAATATATATATATTCAAAGATTTGCACACATTTTCAGTGTAATTAGTTAGTTGATTAATCAAAATATTATTAAAAAAAAGGCCCATGGCCTCTCTCTCTCTCTCTCTCTCTCTCTCTCTCTCTCTCTCTCTCTCTCTCTCTCTCTCTCTCTCTCTCTCTCTCTCTCTCTCTCTCTCTCTCTCTCTCTCTCTCTCTCTCTCAGCAGTAGTCACTGCATAGGAAGTAGAAAAGGTTTTTCAGAGTCATTCATCACAGGAAAGGATGGGGCACACGCTGCCCTATGTGCTCCTCTGTGAGTATATCACTACTATTATTACTAGTAGGTCTATTGATCTAGTATTTGTACCATCTCTATGAGAGAATACATGGCTGTACTTAAACAAGATTTGTTAAAGTTAAAATACTAGTTAAAATAGTAGATCTATCATTTCAACAATATGTGAATTTACTATTAACAGATGCAACTATATGCAGTACAAAAACACCCTATAGCGTCCACTCCTATCACAAATTATGTATTTATTTTTACACATTACCGATGCTGTAAAACATTTGTTGGATATTATTAGAATTTTATTGCAAACTAGACAACTAGACCGTTTTTTTTCAAAGCAGGTACTATTGAATACTTAAAGGACCATTTTCAAACGTATCATTAGTCCTCACTAATGCTCATTATAAGATGGAACCATTTAATGACATCACTTATTATGGCGTTGATATTAATACATTGTTAGCAGAATGGACAAATCATTGTTTGTCATTTGTTGGTATAGAACTTGAGTCAACTGTTGTCCATGTTGGTATTGTGTTCATTAGGAATAAAATGCTGATATTTATGCTTAGCTTCATATTATCTCATCAAATATCTTTCAGTGCTGAGCAGCTTCCTCTCCTATGGACACAGTCAAGGTGAAGTTTGATTTACTATCTATTATGTTTATTCACTCAAAATCGTATTTGTTGTGTGCGTGCCTGCCTGCCTGCCTGCCTGCCTGCCTGCGTGCGTGCGTGCGTGCGTGCGTGCGGGCGTGCGTGCGTGTGTGTGTGTGTGTTTCTTACAACAGCAGTTGGGAGAAATACTGAGGCTCACAGTTCTATTTTATTTCTCTGTCATAAATAACAGCTGCATCAATCACGATTTTGACAGCAGACAGAACAAGTGTACTGACATCAAATAGTGTGACCCTCACCTGTACTGTGGAAAACAGTAGAGCTTCATGGAAGTACTACTGGTTCAGAGACAACATACAACTGGATGTGACATATCAGTCAACCTACACATTCAGTCCCTCCACTGTCTCAGAGAGTGGAAGCTTCAGGTGTCATGGATCCGGCTCCTACACATTTTGCAGCAACTCAGTTTATATTGCCGTCTCTGGTGAGTTACTGTTTTTACTAATTGTATGCTATATATTTATCTTATTCTCAAGAAAAAACAAACAATCAAAAGATTTAAGCAGCTTCCTAAATTCATAGCTGTGATTTGTTCAAAGATATTTAACCTATTTACCTATTGTAAAATGTCAGCTTTTAGTTTAGTTTATGGTTTCACTCAATTTGATTAAGTGATGAATATGAGTCTATTGTCATTAACTAAATGTAAATGTGGATATTAAGTGGTTAGCACTGCGACCTCATAGCAAGAGTGTGAAGTTTTTTCTGTGTGGAATTTACAATGTGTTCTCCTCACGTGGGTTTCCTCCCAGCCCACGAAACAGACATGTTAGGGAGTCAGGAGGAACATGCTCCTGTCAATGCTCTCGACCAAGGGTGACCTTAGAGTTGGATCTGGTGCCCAGGTGCTGCTCAGTGGCTGCTGTTAACCATTCTAATAGTTAAAGGGATGGGTTAAATACAGAAGATGAATTTACCCACAAGAATCAACAAAGTATTACTCAACTTAACTGTGTGTTACTTCTACAGAGGCACCTGTGCCTGTTTTCAGCAGACACTCTGACTGGCGTGAGAATTTCATTGGAGAGACTACTCTGACATGTACGATACAGGAAGAACGTGCCTCTGACTGGGAGTACTCATGGCAGAAGTATCCCAGTGGTGAATACAAGTGTCAAGGTCAACGCAAGCAGGACCAACAATTATCCAAATTCAGCAATCCCATCACTTTTAAAGGTATGGTATAGTCAGTATAGCTTTGAATAATGATGATTCTATACTGCTTCCACCCCCACCTTGTTGACTGCTCAAAATAAATCCCATCAAGGTTTTGCCTTTATCAGCATTTGCATCTTACATTACAACAGAGTAGGATTTGCAGTACTTTTCATGTACTGTAACTCACAGGCACAGTTACAGGAAACACGAGTATGGTACAACAATATTAGATAAATATTAACGCATACATGCATCATTATATGATGCCAGGCAGAGAAAGGATGAAGAGGAGAAGAGGAAGATGAGAATATGCAGAGAAGGTGAAGATAAGAGGAAGATGAAGACAAAGATGCAAATAATATTGAAAGGAGAAGAAGTTCAAGTGAAAATTAACAGGACAAGATTCAGAGAACAGGAAGATTAAAAAGAGAATATGAAGAGAAGATGAAGAGAAGTGGAGGCTGGATGAGGACATGCATGCATGTCTTTCACACCAGCACATTTCACAAACTATGTCTGCATTGAATCAGAATCAGCCTTATTGTCAGATCACAGGTTTACAAGTGTTAAGAAGTTTGTGAAATTATTTTATTTGTGCACACTCCATGTTGTAGTTTTCATGAGAAGAGAGAGGACAGATGTAGGGTAGAGCAGGAGAGGTTAGGGGGAAAATGGGGGGAAATGGCTGTATTGTCTTGACAATATAGCCAGCACAGATCTTGATATCTTATGTGCAAGTGGACATTTTTGCCTAATGGTGGAATTAAATTAAAGGTCATTGGCTCACCAAAATCAGCAGATGCCATCCTCTGGGGTTCATGGAGATGTATTCACCCACCCTCCTGACCAAGCCAAAGAGCCCTACCGCTAGTGAGGCTAAAAATAATGTGTGTTTAGTATTATGTTACAGATGGTTTACTTTAGGTATGGTTTGGAATAATGAATTGATAAATGGTAATTCTGTTTAAAGTTTATGTACTTTTAAAAGGTACAGTATATGCATCACAGATGCTCTAATTACTCTGTGTAGGCCTATAATGATTTTTAAATGTACATTCCAGTCAAACTAGTATTCCTAATGACAAAGAGTCAGTGTATTTATTTCAAAGGTACATTCCACTAATGCTGAATGCTATATGAAGTGCCAGTTGTAGTTTTACGTTTTTCTTCCTAATCTGAACAACAGATAAACCAAAGGCCATACTGAAAGCTGATCAAACAGACATGCCTGTAGGGGGCAGTGTTACACTGACCTGCTCTGTGGAGGGGTCATCTGGATGGAAACACTACTGGTACCAACATGACAAAAACTCACTGATCAGCCAAGATGGTGTTCAATACTCTGATGGACCAATCAGTGTGTCAGAAGGAGTCTACTGGTGCAGAGGGGGGAGAGGACGACCTGTTTACTACACTGAATACAGTGATGCAGTCACCATAGACACAATTGGTGAGTATGGGCAAAAATAATTATTGCACATTTTTACTGTATGGTTGAAGGCCAAGCCATCTAGAATAGGGTCTGTGTATCAGGGTTATTATAAGTTAACTAAAACTAACGAAATGACAGGACCTAGAATTGGAGAAAAAATTTAATAATGTTTGTTAACTGAAATGAAAATAAAAACAAGGCTTTAAACAAGGCTTTAAAAAAAATCCTATATAAAACGTCCTTTGTTTTAGTCTTTGTCAAAATCCAATATTTTTCAAACAATACAGCAGAAATAGACGATCTACAATCTCACAACACGGACGCGTTGTGAGCTTGTAGATCTACAATTTTTGAATCTCTAAAACGAATCAAAACTAAAACTAAGCCTTTTCACAAAATAAAAACTAAACTAAACTACCAAATCCAAACAAAATAAAACTACCTGAAATTGAAAACAAAAATCTAAAATGAAATAAAAAAACAAATGAAAAATACAAAACTATAATAACCTTGCTGTGTAAACGTGTCAGTAAGTCATGTCATACTGTAACTTGTGAAGAGAGCTTAAGTTGTATTGTAGTTGACAATCTATGCATCTTTTGCCCCCCCCCCAACAAATCTCTCAGTTACTGTACATTGTTCTTGTGAAGGAGTTTTGTAGTGAAAACATACATTTTTATAAATGTTTCATAACAAATTGTGGTGCCACTTAAACCCACAGTGATTTGTGCATCTTTGTTCAAGAACTGCACACATAACTTGCTATCCTTTAGCTAAAGATTGGACAGAGCAGACAGAGCGTTATAAATTGTTTTGTTTTATTCTGTTAAGAATGACACTTCTAGACAGACAGATCTATATTCAGTCATTTTGCATGCTAATTTGTATTTCTTCATGCAAACAGTGGGCAGGTCTGTTGTGATCCTGCAGAACAGGTGGTCTCACTTATTCTTCGGAGAGACCCTCACTCTCAAGTGTGAGATACAGGGGAGAGGTGACACGGACTGGAATTATGAATGGGAAAAGACCAGCTCATCTTTATACAAACAAGTAAACCAAGCTGAAATCAGGATCAGCAGTGTTTTAAAGTATCATAGTGGAGACTACATGTGTAAGGGCCGTCCCACAAATGACCTGCACTCTTCAACAGGGTGGAGTGATGCTGTTAAATTGACTGTGTCAGGTACGTCAGATCTCATTTTTATAAATGTATAGGAAATAGTATTGTGAATGGGAGAGGGAACTTCCATAGAACTGTCTTTTGTGCAGCCTCCTAAAAAAAAACATGTAACATCAACAGACATATGTCATGTCAAATAGCAAACAATGTTTCAATCCAGAGAAATGTCCTTTCCAACAGACAAACCCCACTCTGTTTTGAGTTTGTCTCCACAATGGTTGAGTCCTGGAGCCTCAGTGACTCTGAACTGTGATGTTAAAGAATCATCTGCAGGCTGGATGTTCTACTGGTACAGAGCTGTTCCTAAACCATCATACAACTCCTACACTTATGAGCTCTTATCTGGTAGCTACCATGGGACTGTAGAGAGTTCCTACATCATTCATGGTGCTACAGGCACAGGAGGATATGTGTGTAAAGCTGGGAGAGGAGACCCAGTTTATTACACTGAGGACAGTAAACTTCAGTTTGTGTGGTCTGGTGGTGAGTGTGACTCATAATTCATCATTCTTAAATATTCTAGGTTGTTTTCTTAACAACCCACAGGACATTCTACTATATATTTCACATTCTCTGAACTTAGTTTACTGTAACACTACTCTTAGTTTGACCTCTACTATCTGCTGGGTTGTGTTGTGTTTTAGACCTTCATTCTTCAGCTTCTCTCACAGTGAGTTCTAACAGAACTCAGCACTTCAACTATGAGTCTGTCTCACTGAGCTGTGAGGGAAACTCTACGGAATGGAAAGTGAAGAGGTACACTGATCACTTGAATGAGCTCTCATTCAGGGGTTCAATGAGTGGATTTACATGGAGGATCAGATCTTTACGTGAAAGTTACACTGGTGTGTACTGGTGTGAGTCTGGATTGGGAGAGTACAGCAATGCTGTCAACATCACAGTACATAGTGAGTCCAGTTATTTCATTCACTACATAACCATACTGCAGCATTCCATCAACTCATTAAAATCATGTTTTTGTATTTGCTCAGTGTGAATCCTAACATGTGGACTGTTTTTATCTGGCTAATTGTTTTACAGATGGTTCTGTTATCCTGGTGAGTCCTGTCCACCCTGTGACTGAGGGACATTCTGTGACTCTTCAATGCAGACACAAAACAGACTCATCACTCTATAACGTGGACTTTTATAGAAATGATGAACTGGTCCAAACTAAAACCAATGGAGAGATGATCATACCTGCTGTATCTAAGTCCGATGAGGGATTCTACAAGTGTAAATATTCTGGAGGAGAATCACCACAGAGCTGGATGACAGTGAGATGTGAGTATTCTGACATCAATTTCTCATTTTCATTTGCATATGCAAATTAAAATATAAATGAATTAAAAGCACAAATTAATTTACAGATGCCATTGTTTGTCATACTTCTGTGTTATATGTACAGTAGGGTAAGAATGAGGAAAAATCTGGTTTTACTCTGGAAGAATTACACTTAGTACCTACCAACTATTGTTATATAGCCTAGCCAGAAATAGTTCATTAAAATGTTTTTCTCAATTACTTATACAAAAATACAAAATGTTCCAGCTTTGTTTGTTATTACACAATAACAAACATGACAATGGTCTCACAAGTTGCTTAAATGCATCAAACTATTATTAGAACCATTACACCATACCCTAAATGTAAAAATGTAGTTGTTTATTTTTGTCTCTACCTTCAGTGTCTGGATCTGTGGAACAGAGTTCTCCACATGTAGTGGGACTGATTGTGGGACTTCTTGTTGTGATTCTACTGACCATCCTTCTGCTCCTGTTGTATCGATACAGAACATTCAATGGTGAGAACCACTCAAATAGGGATTGCACCTTTTAAAAAACTCATGTCCTGTCCTCCTACACACACTGAACAGCAGAAGACTGGCTTGTAGTGTAAAACACTAATTCACATATTTTGCTCTTTTTATTACAGATCCATGTTGGAACAGGTAGGTACAGCTCTCTGTTTCTAGGGCTGTCCCTCACTGACTGCTGACACCTTTATGTCAACCCCTTTGTGTGTGTGTGTGTGTGTGTGTGTGTGTGTGTGTGTGTGTGTGTGTGTGTGTGTGTGTGGGGGTGTGTGTGTGTATGTGTGCGTGCGTGCGTGCGTGCGTGCGTGCGTGCGTGCGTGCGTGCGTGCGTGTGCGTGTGCGTGTGCGTGTGCGTGTGCGTGCGTGCGTGTGTGCGTGTGAGTCTCTAATCTTAGTTATAACTTGGCCACAGCAGATCTTGTTTAAATATTTATCTTCAGAAGGAGATCTCTGATAATGACATCAAAGAAAAGTTCCCGCACACTGTCTGGAACTTGCAAAAAGTTTTGCTCTTTTAAATATTTATCTTGAAATAGATTCGTCAAGTGCCAGGTAACCAATCAGGACCCAGACCAGATGACCAACCAGAGAGGAAGTGCAGATGATGGACACTCCCCACGTCAGCAGCATGGTCAGCCTTTCAACCAATTACAATCGATCAGTCACATAACAGCTGATCAGTAACGCTAACAGCACTGCTTGAGAATTGTACTTCAATCAATCAATCAGCAGCTACAAAACAGGCATTCTTTTGCCACAAGAAAAAATATGTTACATGTGGTTTAACATGTGTTCTACTTGAATCCATTTAAAAACAATATGTTTTCAGTGTTTACAGATAGTTTCAACCAACGATGGTAACATGGAATGACTCTGATCATTTACCAAAAGGTGGTGCCACCATCTATGAAACAATCAAAGGCTCTCAAGCAACTGAAAATAGTACAGTAGGATAGACTGTTCTTCATGATAATAACACATGCATATTTTCAAAGAGAAATAGATTTGACTGAATTATAGACATTAATAGGGCGGAGATGATTTGAATTGGTTACTGAATTTACGGATGTCTATGATTCATTCTTTCAGATGAACCTACAGCTGAGCCCAGTGATGTGACGTATTCACAGATTAAACTAAAACATATGGGCAAGAAAAAGAAGGGTGAGCAAACAAAAAGAATGATATTAATATAAACTGTAATTAAGGTGGAGTCTATGGACTGTAGAAGTAGTTTGTTTTAACACAGCCCACGTTGGGTGTGTATGAGTGGGTTCATGTGTGCACTCTGCTGTGTTGTTACTCATGCACATGAGGAAATGACACCATACCTTGTGTCTGAGCCTGCAGAGTGTCTGTCTATGAACGTCATAAAGTAGGTGATCTACCACACACTGTCTATCACATAAAGCAGGCTGTGCCTTCGTAACAGTGTACAATCATTTGCATCATTTCCATATGACAAAACACTGCTTAAAAGAACACTGACTTGTGTGTTTTAGAAGGATCAGGAGAACCAGATGCGACTTACACCCAGGTTAACCACCAATACAAAGGCAAAGCAAAGAAGAAGAGAGGTAGGTGAAATAAATGCATATCCCTCATATAATACAATAGACGGCTGGAGAGAGTTGAATAACCTCTTCAAATAACCAGAAATTACCGAAATATGTAGGCGACCTACAGCACATATTTATATTTTAGCTTAAACATAGCCTACAATAGTTGGTAGATGATTGGTAATTTATTAACCATGACAACGACTTTTTCAAAGTTAGACTTTTATTTTGTACTTTCTTGAACCACAAGCATATCAATGCTTTGCATTAGGGCTGCATTTATGGATTATCTTCCTAGCAATTATTCTATCAATTACTTTTTATATTAATCAAATAATCGAGAAGTGCTTGTTTATAATTTTAAATATATAAATATCAACAAAAAAAATGTAATAGTTATTTTTTATAATCGAGTAAATCAATTAGTCTGATTAACCACTTTTATACTCTGTCTTAAAACAGTGTCGGGCAAAAAAAATTGCTTCTAACAGTTTCCTCCACAGAGACGCCTGCTGATCCACTTGAGAGCTCTTTGTATTCTGAAGTGAAGACTGGATCAGCCACAGGTACATTGATTGTGTTATTTATAATCTTCACAAACATTCTGACACAAGGTTTTGCGTGGAACTGTTTAAAATAATCATTAACTCCACTGATTATGTGGGAAAATGATCATTAGTCACTGGCCAAATGGTTTTGCAGGTTGAACGTTTCTGATTTTAAGTCATTTCCATTATGACAAAGACTTTGTGTGTTGTAGAAGGATCAGGAGAACCAAATGTGACTTACGCCCAGGTTAACCACCAATACAAAGGCAAAGCAAAGAAGAAGAGAGGTAGGTGAAATGTATATCCCTTATATAATACAATAAATAGTTTTTGAGTCTGCAGTGTCAGTCTGTGAACTTCACAAAGTAGATCAGCTACCACACACTTTGCATTAGGGCTGCAACTATTGATTATCTTCCTAGCAATTATTCTATCAATAACCTTTTACTAGTCCATACCCGGTGAAGTGCGCAGGCGAAAGTATTTGCAAACGTGGGGTTATCCCGCGTCCCGTCGCAGAGCTTTGTAGAATTATAGGAGGATATTAATCAAATAATCGAGAAGTGCTTGTTTATAATTTAAAAATATATATATCAACGCAAAATAATTGAATAGCTCTTTTTTTATAATCAAGTAAATCAATTAGTCTGATTAACCACTTTTATACTTTGTCTGTTTAAGAGCTGGAGAGACAGGGAGACCCCTGTTACTGAACACTCTGTAGAGACGATTACTATCAGAATATAGAGCTTTTCACATACTCAACAAAACAACAAAAAACAAACAAAATCGTTTTGTTTTAACCATAATATCACACTGCATTTAAACAATGAATATGAGTTTTGAGTTATATTAACGTCGGTCAGTTTGTTGTTGTGTTCCTTTTTCCTAAATAACTAAATTGAAACCATGTTTGAAATGTCATAAGTACCACATTAATGCTATATTTTGTTTACTTCTAGGTGACACAGGCGTGTATGGAAACATCAATTACTCAGATGACTATGAAAATGGTACATTGTATGCTTTTCCCAATTATTTAATATTGGTATGTATAGGAGGGTCATTTCAACAGGTTAATATCGCTAGATTTTTTGTTAGATTTAGTTTTTTTTTAGTTTTCAGTGGAATTAGGGGGCATAGCCCTGTCAATTACTCTGTTCACCCAGAACAGTTTTGTTTACTGAAATTTGGAAGAAAGCTGCATCTTAGAAGGAAATGTAAATTCAAAAAACATTTCCTTCTATAATGACATTCCCAAAATCGGGATGCCCTGGTAAAAGTGGTAAAAAATAATATATACAACAAGATTTTTAAATAAGATCTTCAGTAGGCTGGATCTTTAAACTTTGGTAGAAGTTTTGGTTGTGTAGTTACCTTACCATGATGTAACACCAAATATTGGCAAGATATATTCAATAGTTGCTCCGTAGATAGAAATTGATGATACATAATAGTCTCCCCATGCATTGACTGATATTCCATGGAGAAACATGTCTCAAAGTCACATCCATACTGTAACACACAACCAAACGTGAACAAAGTAGATTCTGCCAATGTATAACGTTACAAAACATTGTTCAGGGTTTTTATGCCTCCGCCGGCGGTATTCATTTAATTCATACTATATACTACGTACTATATGAGTCTGGATAGACACAGATGTAAATGACAACTGGTTGGTGAAGGCATACAACCACGATGCAGTATTTCTAGTTTAGAAAGAAACATGTACATTATTTTAATTAGGAAGAAGATCTGCGACCACATTTTTTATATTTGTGCAACATAGTATCTTTATCAATCATTGTAAATAGATCGGGGAACCAAAAAAAAAAAACCAAAGTTTAATTCTGCTTCAATTGTTCTCATATCCAATTGTTTGTTGGACAATTACAGCAAAGTAGCATCAGATTCCATAATTAGCCACATATATATTTGAGGCCAAGTGGATGTTGAGGGAAATTCCAGTGAGCAGAGATATCTGTGCTCTGCCAAGATGGAATTTTTAATCAGTGAATGACAAAACTGAATCAGATGTAAATACACTTCACTTGTTCCAGGAAAAGCAGTACTGTAGATCAAATATGATATACTGTAGCATAATGTTCAATGATGGAGTCTCCTGTTTTAAATGTATATTTACTCTGTTTCAACTCCTCAGATACAGACGTGTAGGGCAACCCAACACGACACATGCGGATTAAGTCAAATGGATCTTCAGCAATAAATGCAGGGTAACATAAGGATAAGGATAATTCCTTTTAACAGGACGTTCATGAAAGTCCTTGCGGGCTTGTTTCCAATGAGGGCCTGTGAGCAATTAGGGGTTAAGAGTCTTGCTCAGGGACAAATTTCATTTCATCGACTCATATGCTGGCGTGGCCTGGAATCGTACCTGGGGCAACTAGGGCCTCTGGCTCCCTAGGCGGGCTCACTAACCACTCAGCTATGGCCGCCCCTGACCTGCATGTATATGTATGTCTGTATACAGTGATGGAAGAAGTACTCATACGTTTTACTTAAGTAAAAGTATCAATACTGCAATGTAGATATACTCTGTTACAAGTAAAAGTCCGGAATTAAACATTTACTTAAGTAAAATTACAAAAGTATCGGCATCAGAATATACTTAAAGTACCAAAAGTAATCTCTTTTGGTAATCTTGCAGATCTACTATTTTCAAATGGCCGAAATGTATATAGGGCTGAAGTGGTTTTGTAATAATTATCAAAATCTACAACATAACTAGTAACAACATTTTCATATAGTTGTAGTGGAGTATAATATTTTTCAAATAAAGTAAAAGTAACTAAAAATTTTACTTAAGTACAGTACTTCAGTAGAAGAACTTTACACCACTGTTCACAGTTCACACATGTACTGTACTAGAGATGCGAGCCGCTGAGCTTGTATTGAGAGAGAGAGAGCATGAGGACCCGTATGAAGCACGCAGACACACAAACAAACAGCCACGCATAGGCGCCACTCTCTATTGTATTGTATTAAGATACATGCACCTGCACACAAGCAGGTGGACACAAACACAGATACAAGTGCATACACAACGAAAATGCTTCCCTCATTCAAGCACATTAAATTGTACTGTACAACATATACTTTTTTATGACAATTGTGGTTTTAGATCAATTATATTACATATTATATTAATTACATTTATTTTTTGTAGGTGTTCAAATCGATTGACTTTAATCAATTGATTGTTCATTAATCTCAAAGAAACAATGTTTTAGCTTTTTTCCACATTATTTTTCAAGGACGTGTTTATGCTTACATGTTGTTCAAATTATATGATGTAAATAAATAAATATTTTTTTTTATAATAAACTGCTTCAGAGAACAAAATGTCTTATATATGAATTACCTTAGAATCTGAACAAGGTGCATCAGATCTGTGCTTGTATTATCAGAAACAGAACAAGTTTGTTCTCACACTGATGTTGTATAAACTTCCACATCTCTTAGCCTCCCAAGAACAGTGTCATGCATATTAAATCGTTTTGAGAGTGACCTTTTAGTGTCACTACACTTCCACAAAACAGGATGGATGGAGGGTGGACAGACAGACAGACAGACAGACAGACAGACAGACAGACAGACAGACAGACAGACAGACAGACAGACAGACAGACAGACAGACAGACAGACAGACAGACCCAGGCCAGGGGGGCCGCAAGGAGGTACAGCCACAGCAACGACTGCAGCTGTGCATTATACCTTGATAAAATAGGCAACACAAACTTTTTTTTTAAATGTTACATTTTATAATGGATCGATGGCACTTGGGCTGAAACCTTGCCCAAATATGGAGTCATACATCATAGATACATTACGACATAGGGGACTGACATCATAGACTGTCCACATGAAGTCTGAGATCCACATGAAGCCATGCCGTTATTATCCCTCCACATTTAACATTACAATTTGTTTTTGGTTGTTCATTCAACAGCAAAATAACCAAAAAAACAATGAAGAATAGTAGAGAAGAAAAAGGATAATAAAGATAAATAGCAAAGTATGTAACTCATGGCACAGCTTGAGGTGGTTGAACGTGATGTGTGCATGGACCCTACTTATAAATATCATATATGTATGTGCCCTGGGCTTTCACCACATAGCTGAGGACTTACAGATACTTAATGACAATACATCTGTTTTTTTATGCCGGCCCCAATCGAGAGGTATTTCCTTTGGAGTGGGAACACTGAGCAGCCTGCGGACAAGCTATTTAATACCACTGAGACACTACTTGAAGGAGGGGAGAGAAAATACTTTAAATAACAGTTTTGTTGTTACCAGTTTTTGAGTCTCAGACTCAGTGAGATATTCATCAAGGGATGAATATATATATATATATATATATATATATATATATATATATATATATATATATATATATATATACATACACACACACAGGCACAAAGTCGTTGGTGAATAGGTAGTATTAGGTGCAATGTTGAGCTGAGGCCAATATGGTGTAGTTTTGTGACAAGCTTAGAGGGGAGGATAGTGTTGAATGAGAACTGTAATTAATGAATAGTATTCGGACACACATGTTCTTGTCCTTCTGGATCAGGTGAGTGAGGGCGAGATGAAGTACAGTGGAGATGGCATCCTCGGAATAATAGGTGTACTGGTGTGGGTCGAGTAATGAGGGGATGGTGACTTTGATGTGGTTCAGCACAAGTCTCTCGAAGCATGTTAGTATGCAAACTTTTTATATCATTTTAAGACCTCTCGCTAAATGCACTGAGGTAATAAAAAGCACATATTGATGGGACAAATGTGCAGTTCAGGATAAACAGTTAATTGCAAGGAATGTTGATGTGACCTAGAGAGGACCTAACCTCAGAGGTGGACAGGGTGAATTAACTGTTAAAGTTAAGTTTGAAGTCACTCAATTGACCTTCCTGAATAAATAACGGTGAAATGAAATAAAAAATGGTCGTCTCACTCGTCTGATGGTGGCAGGGTTTTGACAGCAATCTGTGTTGAATCTGTCGAAACAGGCATACACTTTACCCTACATTCCAAAAGTGATCATAGCAAATATTACAGTGCAATAACAGATATCAAGCTTGTTAATGTATTTTAGATTTCACTTTTGTCTTATACGCAACAGACCAGGGACGCAGGAGAGGGAGGGGGGGGGGTTGAACATACTCAGTTCCATAGGATGCAATCATCAAAAAAGACCAGGTCTTTCTGAAAATATGGCAACCCCTGTTGTATATGTGGTCGGTCTCCTGTGACGGAGCCCGTGCTCGAGGTGGCCCCTCAAGTGTTTGAGAACAGTGTGGGTTAAGCTTTCTCTGTGCCTTTGATTGTATAACATACGCTGTCATGTCATCTACTTTGATATTCTTTTGGCTGAGTTTTATTTTATTTTTTCTCAGGTTTGTTATTCTTTTTGTCCTTTTTCTTTTCTCCCTTTTCCACGTTTTGCCCTCTTTCTTGTACTTTTTAATCCATTGTCAAATTACTTTCTTGAGAGGGTTGGGTGGGGGGGTTTGTGTTTGTCTTGTGAGTTTGTCTGTTTGTTTCACAGAAAATTTGAAGAGTTCTCTGTCATTGTTTATCCTCCTGTAAAACTGACATTTCTTCAATAAAAATTATGTGAAAATGCAATACTCAGTTCCATTGGGGGG
This sequence comes from Gymnoscopelus braueri, assembly GCF_963280865.1. Taxonomy (NCBI): domain Eukaryota; kingdom Metazoa; phylum Chordata; class Actinopteri; order Myctophiformes; family Myctophidae; genus Gymnoscopelus; species Gymnoscopelus braueri. The sequence continues at coordinate 19,707,395 of NC_137620.1, forward strand.
GATAACCCAAAAAATTAACAAAGCGCGCGCGCGCACACACTGGGAACGCATGCACGCGCGATGCGTCCCTTTCGGTTCTAAAATGCCCTCTGCGTCCCTGCAACAGACAACACAGGACATCATGGCTAGACAGAGAAGAGATGAGCAAACCACAACAGGATGCACATCAAACCACACGTGTCCTTGCTATTGTCATCTACTGTACGTAACTATTGCCTACTAGGCCCAGATAACTGCACTACTTTATATGTTGCCGATGTTTTTTGTTGTGCCTTTGCTATTTTTTAGGCCTTTGTTTTTAAACCCTGTAGCACTTTGAGATTTGTAAAAAAGTAAAGTGTGTTACAAATAAAATGTATTATTATTATTATAACTTTATTATATTAAATATTATAACCTTTATCAGCACAGCACTGCAATGCAATGCCCTGATTGATGTACTGTACATAGACATGTCAGTTTAGACACTAACACTATGAACTGCCACAACCAGGGCTCACTGCTTATCATTAAACACATTTCTCTGCTCATTACTGCCACAACTGCTCACCTATACAACACAGCCTGGAGTTAGTACCATAGACTGCATATTCCACTGACTACACTGAAAGCCACAGCAGACCACTATCACCTAACAGTATGGCTCCCCTACACTTCCATCTACCCATATTACTATAGCTGTACATTTACCTTTTCCTACATCACACAGCTGATCATAGCACATATTACAATTAATACAGTTCCATTGTTATTTTTCCTTTCTCTTTTGTCTTATCAACAACCAAGACAACATGGCCGAACAACCAAGTTACTCTCATACTTACAAAGAGCATGTGGTTAGTGATCACACTCACTGCACAACCCAACGGATGTTTTTCAATTCACACCTTTTCTCATATGTTCTGCCATTGTCACACCACCCTACAGTTATTTCCTGCAGCTGCAGAACATTTCTACCCTACTGCCAACTAATACCTGACTTCAGCCTTTAACTACTTTTCAGATGTTCTTTGAGCAATTTCCCCTCATTCTACTGCTACTTAAAGATGGAGTGCCATGATATTTTTCAACCTTAAAACCTGATCATAAGGTATTATTATTATGTAAGGATTTTTTTCAAAAAAAAAAAAAGTGTACAGTAAGTGTAAAATGTTGTTTTTATGTGGACACGCCTCCAGTTCATTAAGTATACCTGGTTCTCACCTTAGCACCTCCTCCACCACCTTAGCACCACCCACCTGTCCTAGTCCCTCCTCCTCCTCATGCCCACACCTGTTGTGTTATGATAATGAGGGGGAGGGTATGGCATTGTGATGTCACAATGCCCCTGTTTCTCTATTGGCACTTTTGACCCTCAAGGTTTCAGCCTCCAGGAAGAAACTCCAAATAGTCAGAGAAGACATAAAACACCATAAAAACACCACCGGGGGGCTTAATGAAGTTCTATCAACCTCATAGACACATGAAAAACAGAAAAAGTGCAAAACCATGGCACCACCTCTTTAAATTTCATATATCCCACGTTAGTGATGTGCAGGTCGGGTTTTTTTATGACCCGCAGGTCCCGCATTTATTAATAATTTGACCCGCCCCAACCCACCCCACCAAATCAGTCATTTCTTGACTCGACCAGCGGATTACCCCGTGGGACCCGCGGGTTACAGGTCAACCTGCGCATTACTATTTGACCCGCCCGCCCCGCCCAAAAAGTCAACATTTCTTGACCGGACAACCCGCGGGTTACGGGTCGACCCACGCATCACTATCCCACGTCCCCTGCACCACTACCTCTACAAGGGGTGTGCCGATACACTAATTTCACGATACGATACACGATATTGGGCTCTTGATATCGATACGATATATATATATATATATTATTTTCCAAAAACGCCAAAACTATGTAAAAAACAACGTTTATCGGATGATATATCGGCACACCCCGGCACACCCCTCTACCCAAATTCGGTTGCTTTACACTACACTGCTTGATGAAAAATACAATTTTCTAACAACATGGTTCAACACTTCAATCCACCAATCCTACACCTACAACCTTAAGAGTCTCTAAAGGTAGGGTAGGTGATAGTTTTTGGTTAAAACAAAAAGTTTTTTATTAAAAAGTTAAAGCTTTATATTCTGATAGTAATCATTGCTATAGAGTGTTTGTTCAGTCACAGGGGTCTCCATGTCTCTCCAGCTCTAAACAGACATTTTCAGGTACAGTAGGTGACAAAATGTCAGCCAATCAGGAGAGAGTACCCATTTATCAGCTTTATTTTTATAGTGTTCCAGTTACAATTTTGTCTGCTCATTTATTTGTGTCATCACTTCCAATTTCAATCTGTATCCTGACTGAGTTGTCCATCCTAATTGGATAAAATAAAAATGCGTTTTCGGTTTGATAAAACACTGGAGACATGGAGACTCTTATTATTGAACAAACACTCTACAGCAATGAGTACTATCAGAATATACAGTAGAGCTATTTAACACTTATTTTAACCAAAGAAAATCACTTACCCTACCTTTAAGTTATAATTTTTGGTTAAAAATAAAAATATTTTTATAAATATGTAAGATTTTTATCAAGACGCACACACACACACACACACACACACACACACACACACACACACACACACACACACACACACACACACACACACACACACACACACACACACACACACACACACACACACACACACACACACACACACACACACACACACACACACACACACAGTTCCACTGTGATGGGGGCTGTACGTGTGACTGTGGTTTGACACACAGACTGCTTCCTTTGTAGAGAGTGAGGACTCTAATACCAGCCTAGTATTCAGTGTTTATGTAGGTTATTTTATAGTCTGTTTTCACTAACAAGTCTAAAGACTAGAACATATCTTGTAGTACTTCACACCGATACTAAAACAGAGGTAACAGGGCTGGTGAATGTAAGGAACGCCTGTTTGAATGGGTTTTCTGGGTAACAACACATCACACTGGACTCCCATTATTGTTAAACAATAGGCCAAGCATTTATCAACCAAGAGGTCTTTGACAGCAACTTGCCCTGTGAATCTTCCTCATTTTCTCACTGGAGACACTGATTTCACTCACCATTTCGCATATTCTAAAATGTCCTTTTGCACACCTACTGCACTTAGGACAGGTGTACAGGAGAGAACAGCTAATGTGGAGAAAAGAGGAAAAGAGCGTCTTCTATTAAAAATATATATTTATTTAGGAACAACGTTTCGGTCCAACTGACCTTTAGGTCAGGTATCTGATGATGTCATAGTCAAGTCATCATAGGCTGTTGTCAAATAAAAACATCCATACTACATACAATAAATCTTAAGAAATAAATGTTGAAATACTAAAATATTTAATATTTAATTATCCATTGGATTCCTCGTAAATCAAGTGATGTAATCATTTACTGTATGAGACATCACACTGTCGTCTCTCTCTCTCATTTCCCTGTTTCACACAGCAGTAGTTACAGCTCACTGCATAGGAAGTAGAAAAGGTTTTTCAGAGTCATTCATCACAGGAAAGGATGGGGCACACACTGCCCTATGTGCTCCTCTGTGAGTATATCACTATTATTACTAGTAGGCCTATTGAACTAGTATTTGAACCATTTCTATGAAGAAATACATGAATGTACTTAAATCCAATTGTGTTAAAGTTAAGCTGCTGACAGTAAAATTGTGTCAATATAATCAATGTTGTACTTTTTTAATGTAGGATCCCACCAATATTTTCACCTTTATCATTTCAACAATATGTGAATTTACTATTAACAGTCATGATGCAACTATATACAGTACAAATACACTCTATAGCAGGGGTAGGCAACCTTAGGCACGCGTGCCAACATTGGCACAGGGGAGGGTGATCACTGGCACACTGGCATAAGTGTGAGAGGATTTTTATTTTAAAATTAAATATTCCAAATAAAAGTTTAGTCAGTTAAATTAAGTCTCCTCACATCTACATACAAATTACATCCTGCACATAATTCTACATTCATTCAAACTCCTAACTCTGACTGGGGAGGAGTCTAATGATCATTACATCCTGACGTGAAAGAAAATATTTATAAAGAAGAAAAAAGATAAGGTTGTTGATATTTTAATTAATGTTGATATGGCACACTGACTGACTATCAAGAAAATGAAAATATGGCACTTCATATCAAAAAGTGTGCTGACCCCTGCCACTCCTATAGTATACGTAACACCATTTATTTATTTTTACACATTACCGAAGCTGCAAAACATTTGATGGATATTAGAATTTTATAGCAAACTAGACCATTTTTTTAAAGCAGGTACTTTTGAATACTTAAAGGAGCACGTCACCGATTTTCAAACGTATCTTCATATTAATAGTCCACTAATGCTCATTATAAGATGGAACCATTTAACGATGTCATCATTTATTAGGTGTTAATAACATTGTTCAAAAAATTGACAAATTATTGTTGTTTGTCATTTGTTGTTATTGAACTTGAGTCAACTGTCGTCCATATTGGTATTGTATCGTGTTAATTAGGAATAAAATACAGATATTAATGCTTAGCTTCATATTATCTCATCAAATATCTTTCAGTGCTGAGTAGCTTCCTCTTCTATGGACACAGTCAAGGTGAAGATTGATTTACTATCTATTATGCTTATTCACTCAAAATCATATTTGTTGTGTACTGTGTGTGTGTGTGTGTGTGTGTGTGTGTGTGTGTGTGTGTGTGTGTGTGTGTGTGTGTGTGTGTGTGTGTGTGTGTGTGTGTGTGTGTGTGTGTGTGTGTGTGTGTGTGTGTGTGTGTGTGTGTGTGTGTGTGCATGCGCTTGTGTGTGTGTCCTACTGGAGCCCTTTTTCCTACACTTTAATTTCTTGGTGTGATATCCATTTGTTGTATTCTAGCAGTTGGGAAAAGTTCTGAGGCTCACAGTTCTATTTTATTTCTCTGTCATAAATAACAGCTGCAGCAAAACCTACTTTGACAGCAGACAGAACAAGTGTACTGACATCAAATAGTGTGACCCTCACCTGTACTGTGGACAGTAGAGCTTCATGGAACATCTACTGGTACAGAGGCAACAGACAACTGGATATGACAGATCAGTCAACCTACACATTCAGTCCCTCCAGTGTCTCAGAGAGTGGAAGCTACACGTGTTATGGAGGGAAAGGAGACCCACCATACTACACACCATTAAGCAACAAAGTTTATATCACTGTCTCTGGTGAGTTACTGTTTTTACTACCGGTAATTGTATGCTATATATTTATTTTATTCTTATGAAAAAACTAACAATCGAAAGGTTTAAGCAGATTCCTAAATTCATAGCTGTAATTTGTTCAAAGATAATATTTTACCTACAGTATATACCTTCAGCTTTTAGTTGTGTAATTAAAATGTGCATTTAGTTGAAATTAAAACTTAGATATTTTATGGTTTCACTCAAATTGATCAAGACTAAGTGATGAATATGGGTCTATTGTCAATAACAGAATGTAACCATTGTTCTTTAGTGGATAAGTGGTTAGCACTGCTACCTCATAGCAAGAGTTATTCTGTGTGGAATTTACATGTTCTCATGTGGGTTTCCTCCAGAAATACATGTTAGGTTGTCAGGGACATGCTCCTGTCAGTGCTCTTCACCAAGGGTGGCCTTAGAGTTGAATGTGGTGCCCAGGTGCAGCTTAGTGGCTGCTATTAACCATCCTAATAGTTAGGAGGATGGGCTAAATACAGAGGATGAATTTACCCACAAGGATCAATAAAGTATTGTGTGTTACTTCTACAGAGGCACCTGTGCCTGTTCTCAGCAGACACCCTGACTGGCCTGTTAATTTCCTTGGAGAGACTGTTATTCTGAAATGTACGATACAGGGAGGAGGTGCCTCTGACTGGGAGTACATGTGGTGGAAGTACTCTTACGAAATCAAGAATTACAGAGAACATGAATCTGTAATAAGTCCTTCTGAAAAGAATCCCAGCAGTCAATACAAGTGTAGAGGTCAATGCAAGCAGGACCAGCAATTATCCAAATTCAGCAATCCCATCACTATGACTTTTAAAGGTATGGATACTCTGTATAATTTTGATGATTCTATACTGTGCTTTCTTCACACAACTGCTTCCATTCCTCCACCTTGTTGACTGCTCACAATAAATCACATCATGTTTTTTCCTATATCAGCATTTGTATCGATTCGTCACTTCGTAATTACAACAGAATATAGGATTTGAAGTACTTTTCATGTACTGTAACTCAAGTGTGCACAGTTACAGGAAAGAGAGTAGGTAAAACAATGTTATGTAAAAACTTATGCATAACATACTAACATATAGCTGCCTGTGAACAGCAATTACATTGTGCTGGGCAAGGAAAGGAAAAAGATGAAGAGGAAAATGTCTTGACAATAAAGCCATAGAATCATTAGATATCTTATGTCCAAGCGGACATTTTTGCCTAATTGGGTCATCAAAATCAGTAGTTGATGCATCCATCCTCCCAACCACTGTCCAAGCCATAGAGCCCCACCGCTAGGGGGAGCTAAAAAGTCATTTAAGTTTCGGTATTATTTTACAGACGGTTTAGTTTAGGTATACTCTGTGTATTCATGTTTTTAAATGTACATTCCAGTCAAATGGTTTTCTTATTTAGTCAGTGCATGTGATTTTAAAGTCCTGTCAAACAGTAAACAATGTCTTAATCCAGAGATACTGTACGTGCTTTCCAACAGACAACCCCCTGTCTGTTCTGAGTGTGCCTCCACAATGGTTGAGTCCTGGAGCCTCAGTGACTCTGAGCTGTGACGTTAAAGAATCATCTGCAGGCTGGATGTTCTACTGGTACAGAGCTGTTCCTAAACCATCACACAACTCCTACACTTATGAGCTCTTATCTGGTAGCCAAAATGGAACTGTAGAGGGTTCCTACATCATTCATGGTCCTAGAGGCACAGGAGGATATATGTGTAAAGCAGGGAGAGGAGACCCAGTTTATTACACTGAGGAGAGTAATCCTCAGTTTGTGTGGTCTGGTGGTGAGTGAGACTCATAATTCATCATTGTCTCCGCCAGGCCGAAAGGCATGGCGAGAGAGTATGTTTTGCCCCCTGTCCGTCCGTCCGTGTGTCCGTGTGTCGTCCGTGTGTCCGTGTGTCCGTCATTCTGTCATTTTGTGTGCAGCTAATCTCCGGCACCGTTGGCTTGATCGCAGCGAAACTGTGCACACACACTCCCTGGATGCCAGAGCAGAACCTCTGCCCCAAATTTTTCAAATTAGCCTTTTATAGCGCCACCAGGAGGCCGCTTTTTGCAAAACACATTTCTTGACAGTACTCCTACAGATTTTATCCAAACATCACGCAAATCAGTACACAGTATCTCTATAGTCATGTGATCAACACGGATCTGTCCATTTTTCCATATTTCATCCTGATTGGCTAAGGTTGGCTTCCAAAGTTTGCAGGATTGCTCCGTTTTCAACAAAATGCCTCAAATCATGAACGCAGCTTGCGATTTCCGTGAGATTTCACACGCACATTCCCACTAGGCCGAGGAAGAAATGCCACTTGAAAATGTTCAAATCAGCCTCATGGTGGCGCTATAAATGGACGATTTGTGTTTTTAACTATAACTGCACCGATCTGCATGAAACTTTGCACGCACACTCCCTAGAGGCCAAGGAAAAACAACTGCCCTGCATTTTTCACATTTGCCTTTCATAGCGCCACCAGGAGGCCGACTTATGTAAAACACATTTTTGGATATTAAGCCTTCAGAATTTATCCAAATTTCACGCACATCGGTACACATGATCTCTATAGTCATGTGATCACGATGGATCTTTTAAAAATTTCATATTCCATCCTGATTGGCTAACATTGACATCTAAAGTTTGCAAGAGTGGCCCGTTTTGAACAAAATGCCACAAATCATGAATGCAGCGTCCGATTGTGGTGACACTTTGCACGCACATTCGCACTACATTGAAGAACAAATGCCACCCTTTTAACATTGCCCTATTATAGCGCCACCAGGAGGCCAATTTTGCAACACTTTTCTTTTTTATATTACTCCTACGAATTCAAACATCATGCAAATCGGTACACATATAGTCAAGTGATCAAGATGGTTCCGTCCAATTTTTCATATTCCATCCTGATTGGCTAATTCCGAACATTGCTGCCCCACAATAAACACTGTAACACTGCTGTTTGACCTCATACCTCTGATCCTGTGTTGTGTTTAGATCTTCATTCTTCAGCTCCTCTCACAGTGAGTTCTAACAGAACTCAGCACTTCAACTATGAGTCTGTCTCACTGAGCTGCGAGGGAAACTCTACTGAATGGAAAGTTAAGAGGTTCATTAAGCAAGGATCCCTGTCACAGTGTTCATCTAACAGAGTCTCAGTGAGCAGATACAGGTATACATGCAATGTTCGCCCCTATAAACGCAGTAGTGGAGTGTACTGGTGTGAGTCTGGATTGGGAGAGTACAGCAATGCTGTCAACATCACAGTACATGGTGAGTCCAGTTACTTCATTCACTAACTAACAATACTGCAGCATTCCATCAGCTCATTAAAAGTGTGAATCCTAACATGTGGACTGTTTTTAACTTGTCAACTGTTTTACAGATGGTTCTGTCATCCTGGTGAGCCCAGTCCACCCTGTGACTGAGGGACATTCTGTGACTCTTCAATGCAAACACAAAACAGACTCATCACTCTCTAACGTGGACTTTTATAAAAATGAAGAACTGGTCCAAAATAAAACCAATGGAGAGATGATCATACCTGCTGTATCTAAGTCTGATGAAGGATTCTACAAGTGTAAATATTCTGGAGGAGAATCACCACAAAGCTGGATGACAGTGAGATGTGAGTATACTGACAACAAGTTCCCATTTTATTAGCATTCCATCAGCTCAATAAAAGTGTGAATCCTAACATGTGGACTGTTTTTAACTTGTCAACTGTTTTACAGGTGGTTCTGTCATCCTGGTGAGCCCAGTCCACCCTGTGACTGAGGGACATTCTGTGACTCTTCAATGCAAACACAAAACAGACTCATCACTCTCTAACGTGGACTTTTATAAAAATGAAGAACTGGTCCAAAATAAAACCAATGGAGAGATGATCATACCTGCTGTATCTAAGTCTGATGAAGGATTCTACAAGTGTAAATATTCTGGAGGAGAATCACCACAAAGCTGGATGACAGTGAGATGTGAGTACTATACTGACAACAATTTCCCATTTTATTGTCTCCGCCAGGCCGAAAGGCATGGCGAGAGAGTATGTTTTGCCCCCTGTCCGTCCGTCCGTGTGTGTGTCCGTCCGTCCGTGTGTGTGTGTCTGTGTGTGTGTCCGTCATTCTGTCATTTTGTGTACAGCTAATCTCCGGCACCGTTGGCTTGATCGCAGCGAAACTGTGCACACACACTCCCTGGATGCCAGAGCAGAACTTCTGCCCCTAATTTTTCAAATTAGCCTTTTATAGCGCCACCAGGAGGCCGCTTTTTGCAAAACACATTTCTTGACAGTACTCCTACAGATTTTATCCAAGCATCAAGCAAATCAGTACACAGTATCTCTATACTGTCATGTGATCAACACGGATCTGTCCAATTTTCCATATTTCATCCTGATTGGCTAAGGTTGGCTTCCAAAGTTTGCAGGATTGCTCCGTTTTCAACAAAATGCCTCAAATCATGAACGCAGCTTGCGATTTCCGTGAGATTTCACACGCACATTCCCACTAGGCCGAGGAAGAAATGCCACTTGAAAATGTTCAAATCAGCCTCATGGTGGCGCTATAAATGGACGATTTGTGTTTTTAACTATAACTGCACCGATCTGCATGAAACTTTGCACGCACACTCCCTAGAGGCCAAGGAAAAACAACTGCCCTGCATTTTTCACATTTGCCTTTCATAGCGCCACCAGGAGGCCGACTTATGTAAAACACATTTTTGGATATTAAGCCTTCAGAATTTATCCAAATTTCACGCACATCGGTACACATGATCTCTATAGTCATGTGATCACGATGGATCTTTTAAAAATTTCATATTCCATCCTGATTGGCTAACATTGACATCTAAAGTTTGCAAGAGTGGCCCGTTTTGAACAAAATGCCACAAATCATGAATGCAGCGTCCGATTGTGGTGACACTTTGCACGCACATTCGCACTACATTGAAGAACAAATGCCACCCTTTTAACATTGCCCTATTATAGCGCCACCAGGAGGCCAATTTTGCAACACTTTTCTTTTTTATATTACTCCTACGAATTCAAACATCATGCAAATCGGTACACATATAGTCAAGTGATCAAGATGGTTCCGTCCAATTTTTCATATTCCATCCTGATTGGCTAATTCCGAACATTGCTGCCCCACAATAAACACTGTAACACTGCTGTTTGACCTCATACCTCTGATCCTGTGTTGTGTTTAGATCTTCATTCTTCAGCTCCTCTCACAGTGAGTTCTAACAGAACTCAGCACTTCAACTATGAGTCTGTCTCACTGAGCTGCGAGGGAAACTCTACTGAATGGAAAGTTAAGAGGTTCATTAAGCAAGGATCCCTGTCACAGTGTTCATCTAACAGAGTCTCAGTGAGCAGATACAGGTATACATGCAATGTTCGCCCCTATAAACGCAGTAGTGGAGTGTACTGGTGTGAGTCTGGATTGGGAGAGTACAGCAATGCTGTCAACATCACAGTACATGGTGAGTCCAGTTACTTCATTCACTAACTAACAATACTGCAGCATTCCATCAGCTCATTAAAAGTGTGAATCCTAACATGTGGACTGTTTTTAACTTGTCAACTGTTTTACAGATGGTTCTGTCATCCTGGTGAGCCCAGTCCACCCTGTGACTGAGGGACATTCTGTGACTCTTCAATGCAAACACAAAACAGACTCATCACTCTCTAACGTGGACTTTTATAAAAATGAAGAACTGGTCCAAAATAAAACCAATGGAGAGATGATCATACCTGCTGTATCTAAGTCTGATGAAGGATTCTACAAGTGTAAATATTCTGGAGGAGAATCACCACAAAGCTGGATGACAGTGAGATGTGAGTATACTGACAACAAGTTCCCATTTTATTAGCATTCCATCAGCTCAATAAAAGTGTGAATCCTAACATGTGGACTGTTTTTAACTTGTCAACTGTTTTACAGGTGGTTCTGTCATCCTGGTGAGCCCAGTCCACCCTGTGACTGAGGGACATTCTGTGACTCTTCAATGCAAACACAAAACAGACTCATCACTCTCTAACGTGGACTTTTATAAAAATGAAGAACTGGTCCAAAATAAAACCAATGGAGAGATGATCATACCTGCTGTATCTAAGTCTGATGAAGGATTCTACAAGTGTAAATATTCTGGAGGAGAATCACCACAAAGCTGGATGACAGTGAGATGTGAGTACTATACTGACAACAATTTCCCATTTTATTGTCTCCGCCAGGCCGAAAGGCATGGCGAGAGAGTATGTTTTGCCCCCTGTCCGTCCGTCCGTGTGTGTGTCCGTCCGTCCGTGTGTGTGTGTCTGTGTGTGTGTCCGTCATTCTGTCATTTTGTGTACAGCTAATCTCCGGCACCGTTGGCTTGATCGCAGCGAAACTGTGCACACACACTCCCTGGATGCCAGAGCAGAACTTCTGCCCCTAATTTTTCAAATTAGCCTTTTATAGCGCCACCAGGAGGCCGCTTTTTGCAAAACACATTTCTTGACAGTACTCCTACAGATTTTATCCAAGCATCAAGCAAATCAGTACACAGTATCTCTATACTGTCATGTGATCAACACGGATCTGTCCAATTTTCCATATTTCATCCTGATTGGCTAAGGTTGGCTTCCAAAGTTTGCAGGATTGCTCCGTTTTCAACAAAATGCCTCAAATCATGAACGCAGCTTGCGATTTCCGTGAGATTTCACACGCACATTCCCACTAGGCCGAGGAAGAAATGCCACTTGAAAATGTTCAAATCAGCCTCATGGTGGCGCTATAAATGGACGATTTGTGTTTTTAACTATAACTGCACCGATCTGCATGAAACTTTGCACGCACACTCCCTAGAGGCCAAGGAAAAACAACTGACCTTTTTTAACATTTGCCTTTCATAGCGCCACCAGGAGGCCGACTTATGTAAAACACATTTTTGGATATTAAGCCTTCAGAATTTACCTGGAATGCCAATTTACCTGTGACATATACATTGGGGAAAAACCTTTTACTCTGGCAGGATTACACTTATTGCACTACCGAACGTCACGGAAGTTTTAATCTAAGCCGAATGAAAGTTAATTTAAATGTTACTTAATGCGGCACAAGGTCTACCAGGTTTATAACAGTAATTCAATCACAATTTTGGCATGATAAACACTATAGTTTGTCATGTTAAATGCAAAAATCAGTTGTTCTAATACTAATCTATTTATTTCAAAAGCTTTTTCCTTGCTGTCATACTGTTTTATCCTTCAGTGTCTGGATCTGTGGAACAGAGTTCTTCACATGTAGTGGGAATGATTGTGGGACTTCTTGTTGTGAAACTTGTGATTCTACTGACCATCCTTCTGCTCCTGCTGTGTCGATACAAAACATCTAAAGGTGAGAACTACTAACATTAGATGGATTACATCTAGATTACAATCACTCACCAACTGTCCTTAAATGATACTGATTATCATGGCATAGCAATTTAAAGGTTCAAAAGTTTTTTTTTTTTGTATTTACAGATCCATGTTGTGCCAGGTAAGCAGTATTTCTCTGTCTATTCATCAACATGACAGCAGTAGATTCCATCTGGTTTTCTACTTCATTTCTGATAAATATACTTTATCTTTTAATTACAGACACGTTGAGTCTCAGGGAACAAATCAGAGCTCAGCTGGAGACCAGCGGACCAATCAAAATGGGGATCCAGATGATGTGTACTACCCACTGCAGCAGCACGGTCAGTCTTTGAACAGAACCTATCACGTTGGTTAAGAACACTTCTGATAAGTCCTTCAGACAAGGATAACTGGTTCTAATTTAAATCTAAAAAGACATTTAGAACTTCAAATTAATAAGAAATCTTCATTCATAAAAGATGCAGTAGGTGATATCTTTTGGTTAAAATAACTGTGAAAAAGCTCTATTTAATATAATCATTGTTATAGAGTGTTTGTTCAGTAACAGGGGTCTCCCCATCTCTCCAGCTCTTTATGGAACAGAAAATGCATTTACAGTTTGGGATACCAAATGTAGTCAGGAGAGAGAACTCATATGATACAGTATAACACAAATGAAATTGGAAGTAATGACACAAAGAAGTGAGCAGACACAATTGGAACGGAAAATTATAACATTGAAGCTGATAAATGGGTACTCTCTCCTGATTGGATGAATTTGGTTACTGAACAAACACTCTAGCAATATTGATCATCAGAATATAGAGCTTTTACCAAACACACACACGCACACACACATACACGCGCACACAAGCACACATACACACACACAAAATATCACTTAGACTACCTTTAAACAATGAATGTTCTTTTTGAAGTATATTAACGTTTGTCAGTTTGTTTTGTGTTCCTTTTTCCTAAATAGCTAAATAATTAACTGAATTAAAAACATGTTTGAAGTAACACAAATAAGTAGCCTACCATATTAATGCTATATTCTGTTTACGTCTAGGTGACACAAGAGTTTATGGAGAAAACAATCACTCTGGAAATGGTACAGTATATATGTTTTAATGGTTCAATCAATAGTCCAAGGCTTTCGTTTGGTTTTATTGTGGAATATTAATGTTAACAGTGTAATCTTTTCAGGTTAAAATGTATCACTAGATTGTTTTTTGTGTTTAATATCTTTTTACTTTTCAGTGGGATGAGGGCTTCATGGCCCTCTGTCAATTACTCTGTTCACAGGACAGTTTTGTTTACTGTGTACCAATGCCACCACCTCGTTCACAGCCTTCCTAAAAAAACATATGGCTTATATGTTTTTATTTTCAACTCCAGACTTACAATGTTGTTAAAACAACAGTGAGCATGCTTTTAAATATTGCCGACATTATACATTGTTAATTGCATCCTTACAGTCTGGCTATTTTTGAAAAATCTTGAAAACATTTGTTTTTGATTTTTTTCCTCCAAAAACTGTTAGGATTTAGAAAACATTTTTAATAATCGCCTCAGGTCTTAATGGGTTAACTGTGTCACTCACTGCATACATTTTGGTAACAGATATCTGTTCCATTAATTCAATCAAATTGAGTTTTAAATCAGGTAATTCATTTCCAGAGGCAAATTGGTTATCTGAAATGGTTTAAATATCTGGGATACTAGGAGAATAGCTTCTCAAGGGAATTAGTTCTATTTTCCCAACAACAGTTATAACATTTTGGATAACTGTGCATAAAAATAGTTAGCCACAAAAAATCAATATTATTTCAAAAAGAAAAAAAAGCAGATCAGAAATAACTTTAATTTCAACATTACATGGATTACAATTAGATTACAATCACTCACCAACTCTCCTTAACACATTGGGTGCCAGAGGTTTATTAAAATATTATACGTTGAGTGCCAGCATTTCTTCCATCCACTTGCGTTATACATTTCGTGCTGTGAGAAGCCCCGACGCGGAAATGCATGTAAACAAAGCGTGCGTGCGAGACGGCGGAGGGTCCCGACTAACGCCTGGAACAATAATATTTCCAACGCGACCCTCCATTGCAGCGTGATCGCCGATCGAAAACGGCTCGTTTCCACCACATTAAAAAGAAATGGAGATATTAAGCTTTTAATCAAGGAGATAACATTGAAAACGCCGACCGGAAGGATTTTTGACATGGAGCCACATCCAGCCTCTTCTTCTCAGAAACTGCTTGGGTGATGTCAAAGTTTCGTTTTAGCGCCCCACGTGGCCCACATGTATAAAAATAGAATTGGGTCAAAAACGGTCCGGACCGTTTTCGGCACTTCTCGTTTGGACCCTCAAAAACGGTCCGGACCGTTTTTGGCATTCAATGTGTTAAATTATACTGAATTTAAAGGTTCAAAAAGATTTTTGGTTCAACTTTCTTAAGGACACTTCTGAAAAGTCCTTCTGACAAGGATGACTGGTTCTAATTTAAATGTAAATTAATTTAGAACTTCAAATTATAAACATTCATTAAAAGGTGCAGTAATAGATATTTATTTTGTTAAAATATTATAATAAGTCCGTCTGTAGTTCACGTATCTCGAGAACTGTCCGACTGACCAACTTCAAACTCGGCAGCACGTCGCTCACGATGACCCGAGGGAGTGCCATGCATGGCGTCGAGTCGGTAAGATAGGCCTTGTCCAGAACCGCGAATCTGTGATATATTGGACAGAATTACTTAAAATTCGACGTGCGCATAGACGAGGACTCAAGGGAGTGCACTGCGTCGTTCGTATAGGCGGTTGTCCAGAACCGCCGATCCAATCGACATGCCCATGTATGGGTAGATTGGTGTGAGAACAAGAGAGAGAATTCATACAGGATACAGTATAAACGAGTGAAATTGGAAGTTATGACACAAAGAAGTGAGCAGACAATTGGAACTGGAACGTAAAATTGAAGCTGATAAATGGGTACTCTCTCCTGATTGGATGAAACTGGCAACCCACCTGATTTTTTTTCCTGTTTATTAAAGAGCTGGAGAGACGGGGAGACCCCCAGTGCTGTAGTCTAGGCTTTTTCAAACGGTAATTATTCCCTCGTGCACGGGCACAGAATGAATTATTGTGGTTACAGAGGGTGTACAATTTTTTTTAGTGTACTGCGTATAGCGTATACGTATAACTCACCACTGGAGACCCCTGTTATTTAACAAACACAGTAGCAATGATAGCTATCAGAATATACTGTAGAGCGTTAACCTTTTCACACACACAAAAAACAACAGTAAAAGTATATAAAAAGTAATTTTCGTATATTAATGACTGTCAGTTTGTTTTGTGTCCCTTTTTCCTAAATAACTAAATTGAGATGCATGTTTGAAATGTCACAAATAAGTACCACATTAATGCTATATTTTGTTTACTTCTAGGTGACACAAGTGTTTATGGAAACATCAATCATGATGATTATGAAAATGGTATGTACAGTATATACTTTTTCCAATGATTCATTGAGGATCATCAGGTTAATTTCATTTGATTTGTTAGATTGTTTTTTTAGTTTTCAGTGGGATTAGGGGGCATGGCCCTCTGTCAATTACATCTTTTTTTACTGAAATGTGGAGGGAAAAAAAGCTGTATATTAGAAGGAAATGCAAAGAGTCCATAATTAGCCACATATATTTTTGAGGCCAAGTGGCTGTTGAGGGAAATTCCAGTGAGCAGAGATATCTACAGGTGCTCTTAATCAGTGAATGACCAAACTGAATGAGATGTAAATACACTTCACTTGTTCCAGGAAAAGCAGTGGATCAAATATGAACTAGCATAATGCTCAATGACAATGACAGAGTCTCCTGTTTTAATTATTTTTTTAAAGTATATTGTTACTCTGTTTAAACTCCTCAGATACAGACGTGTAGAACCCAACACGACACATGTGGATAAAGTCAAATGGATCTTCAGCAATAAATGCAGGGTAACATGTATACATATACAGTGGTGGAAAAAGTAGCCTACTACATTTTTACCAAAGTACCAATACTGCAATGTAAAAGTCCAGAATTCAAAATTTACTTGAGTAAAAGTACTAAAGTGTTGGCATCAAAATGTACTTAAAGTACCAAAAGTAGAAAGTACTCATTATGCTAGTCTTGATACAAGACATAAATTATTATGACCGATGACCGTCTTGATCCAAGGCTATCATTATGCAGAATATCCCACTTCAAATGTATAAAAACCTTTTGAAAAAAGCAGATCTACAAGCTGAGCTTGTAGATCAAATGGCCAAAATGTATATAGGGCTGAAGTGGGTAATGTATGTTTTGTACTAATAATAATGAAAATCTACAAAGTAACTAGTAACTAAAGTTTTCAAATAATTGTAGTGGAGTAAAAGTATAATATTTATATATTATAATATAATAATAATATATAATAATAATAATATATAATAATATACACCACTGGTATACATGCACTTGCACACAAGCATATGCACACAAATATAGATAAGTGCATACACAGTCTTACAAGCCAAAAATGCGAACACCTTATTTTACAGTTGCCTCATTCAAGCGCATTAAATTGTACTGCACAAAAGATACTTTTTATGACAACTGTGGTTTTACGATTTTTTGTAGGTGTTAAAATGTGCTAGAGTTTAAACTTTAAATGTTTATTGTATATTTTATAGTTTACTGTAAGTTTTACAGACTTTAGTTTTATTACATTTACATTTAAATAGTTTTAAAATAATGATAATGATTATAAATGACAATGATATTGAACAATGATTAAAGGAGCATTATGTACCTTTCCTCTTTTACCCTGGATTTGAACCCGGTTTCCTGCTTAAGTGCTGACACGTTTACCATTGAGCTAATAGAGCCAACCTGCTTGCTCAGGGGATAAATTGCATCTCAACCATCAGATCAAAATTCGTGTCAGATCCTGTGTCTAGGTGAGACATGACCTTTGACACGATCTAAATGTCTCAATAGAAGAGCAGGGAGACAAAATACAACCACCCCAAAAGTTATATTGTATTAACATACTCTACCAAACAGATTGGACAAAATTACATTTTATTCATTAAAAAAAGTTACATAGTGAGGCTTTAAATCATTTTCTTTTTGATATTCAACTCTTGTTTGTAGGCCTAGAAATTTTCACCTGCTGTCTTAAAACTACTTTCATTAATCTTCTACATTATTTTTCAATGAAGTTCATGTTCATGCTTACATGTTGTTCAAATTATGTGATGTAAATAAATAAATCTTAATAACATTTTTTTTTTAATAAACTGCTTCAGAGAACATAAAATGTATTTATTGTGTCTCATAGGTTCATCAGATCTGTGCTTGTATTAGCAGTTCAATCAGAACCAGGGTGTCATTGCTCATGGGAGGGCCTTGCACGCCGTGCAGGAACATATTTGACCAGGAGCACGCGCAGGCACATGCATAGATTTAAAACAACTTTAAATTCACACCTCAACAAAGTTTACAAAGGCTCCCGACTCACACCGGGTGAATTAACATAGGATCAATTGTCCATTGTGTGACCTGTAGTGTAGGTGTTAAGCGACGTGCGCGTCACGTCATTAAAATAGAGTGCAACCACGTTCCAATTCAGCAATGCAACACTGGTCAGAACACACTGATGTTGTGTAAACTCCTTCCACATCTCTTAGAACTCGCCTAAAGATTCCTCATGTTACCGCCTAGTGACCTTTTAGTGTCACTACACTTCTACAAAACAGGATGGATGGAGGGTGGACAGACAGACAGACAGAGTCCCAGGGCAGGGGGGGCTCCAGCCACAGCAACAACTGCTGCTGCGCATTCCTTGATCAAATAACACTGTAGAAAACTCTTTTTTTTTAATGTTACATTTTATAATGGATGGCACTTAGGCTGAAACCTTGCCCAAATATGGAGTCATATGTCATCATAAACTGTCCACATGAAGCCACGCCGTTATTAAACCCCCACATTTAACGTTAGAATTTGTTTTTGGTTGTTCAACAGCACCAAAAATAACCAAAAAACAATTAAGAATAGCAGAGAAGAAAAGGATAATAAAGATAAATAGCAAAGTATGTACCTCATGGCACAGCTTGAGGTGGTTGAGGGTGATGTGTGCATTGGTCCTACTTATAAATATCATATATGTGCCCTGGGCTTTCCCCCCATATAGCCGAGTACTTACAGATAATTACAGACAAAACAATTATATTTTTATGCCGGCCCCAATCTAGAGGTATTTCCTTTGGAGTGGGAACACTGAGCAGCCCACGGACAAGCTATTTAATACCACTGAGACACTAAGGCATTGAAAGAGGGAAGAGAAAAGACTCTAAAATAACAGTTTTTTAGTCTCAGACTCAGTGAGATATTCATCAAGGGATGAATATATATTGTGCTCACAGAGTGAGTATGAGCCCCAACCCCACCTTATTCCTCTTATTCCCTCATAGCAAACCGTACCTCAGACTAGCTAGGCCTTTTAGCAGAGCAAGAACCCTATTTTCAAATGGCCGAGGCGAGAAGTCCCTTTGCTGCAGCCCTCCAGACCCTACCTGGCTACTTGCTGAGTGTTCCCCCCAGCATGGCTTGAGGGCGCCACTCATGGGCTAGATGTTAATACTGCAGGGTTGAAAATAAATCACCTGCTCACACACAGGACTGGGCAGTGGGCACACAGGACACATGGGCAAACACAGCACAACATTCAAACACCCTCCTTTCCCAAGGTACAGGCCACTGAACACTTGAGCTTTACACTCGGTTATGCCAAACACAGAAATAGCACCCTCTCCCCAAGAGCGTAACCACTGAATACTGCACCCACAACTAGTTTAGTCTCACACTGCCAAATGGCCCACTGGCCCTGCCTGCACTATAGTGTGTGTGTGTGTGTGTGTGTGTGTGTGTGTGTGTGTGTGTGTGTGTGTGTGTGTGTGTGTGTGCGTGCGTGCGTGTGTTTCTTACTGGAGCCCTTTTTCCTACATTTGAATTTCTTGGTGTGATATCCATTTGTTGTATTATGTCATTTGCGAGAAATACTGAGGCTCACAGTTCTATTTTATTTCTCTGTCATAAATAACAGCTGCACCAAAAACTAATTTGACAGCAGACAGAACAAGTGTACTGACATCAAATAGTGTGACCCTCACCTGTACTGTGGAAGACAGTAGAGCTTCATGGAACATCAACTGGTACAGATACGACAGACAACTGGATGTGACAGATCAGTCAACCTACATATTCAGTCCCTCCAGTGTCTCAGAGAGTGGAAAATACTGGTGTCGTGGAGGGAAAGGAGACCCACCAGACCTCACAGAATACAGCAACTCAGTTTATATTGCCGTTTCTGGTGAGTTACTGTTTTTACAAATTGTATGCTTTATACTTATTTTATTCTTATGAAAAAACTAAACAATCGAAAGGTTTAAGCAGCTTCCTAAACTCATAGCTGTAATTTGTTCAGATATAATATTTTACCTATTTACCTTCAGCTTTAAGTTATGTGATTAAAATGTGCATTTAGTTGAAATTAAAACTTAGACATTTTATGGTTTCACTCAAATTGATCAAGACTAAGTGATGAATATGGGTCTATTGTCATTAACAGAATGTAACCATTGTTCTTTAGTAGATAATTGGTTAGCACTGCTGCTACCTCATAGCAAGAGTGTGGAGTTTTTCTGTGTGGAATTTACATATTCTGAACGTTTCCTCCAGAAATACATGTTAGGTAGTCAGGGACATGCTCCTGTCAGTGCTCCTCACCAAGGGTGACCTTAAAGGAGTATTTTGGACCACGGTTTTATACCTTTTATGGTACAGTAGAAACATTTCATAACTCACTCCATCCCGGGTCCGCCACAGCTTAAAACGTGCGCCAATAGGCCTTGCGTTAGATAACGTATTTTAATATATATATATATTTTTTTTGTTGTGAGATCTGACGTTCATAGTGACAGAACACTATGCCACCCCAAAAAAAAACGGAAGTCTCTCTAGACGAGATTTCAATCTCGAGATTTCAATCTCGTCTAGAGAGAGTTACGTCTTTCCCCCCCTTCTTTTTTGCAGTGTTCTGTCACTATGAAGGTCAGATCTCACCAAGAAAAAAAGAAAAAAAAGCTATTAAAATACGCGATCTAACGCAAGGCCTATTGGTGCACGTTTTAAGCTGTGGCGGACCAGGGATGGAGTTATGACATTTTTCTACTGTACCATTCATCTTAAGATATCATAACATCATAGAAAAGGTAAGAAAACCGTGGTCCAAAATCCCCTTTAAAGTTGGATGTGGTGCTCAGGTGCAGCTCAGGTGCAGCTCAGTGGCTGCTATCAACCATCCTAAATTAGTTAGGGGGATGGGTTAAATACAGAAGATGTATTTACCCACAAGAATCAATAAAGTATTACTCAACTTAACTATGTGTTACTTCTACAGAGGCACCTGTGCCTGTCCTCAGCACACACTGGCCTGATCATTTCATTGGAGAGACTGTTACTCTGAGGTGTACGATACAGGAAGGACGTGCCTCTGACTGGGAGTACTCATGGTGGAAGTACTCTAACGAAATCAAGAATTACAGAGAACATGAATATGTAATAAGTCCTTCTGAAAAGAATACCAGCGGTCAATACAAGTGTAGAGGTCAACGCAAGCAGGACCAACAATTATCCAAATTCAGCAATCCCATCACTATGACTTTTAAAGGTATGTATATTCTGTATAGTTTTGATGATTCTATGTGCTTTCTTCACACTACTTCCATTCCTCCACCTTGTTGACTGCTCACAATAAATCACATCATGTTTTTTTCCTCAGCATTTGTATAGATTCGTCACTTCGTAATTACAACAGAATATAGGATTTGTAGTACTTTTCATGTACTGTAACTCAAGTGTGCGTTATGTAAAAATGTATGCATAACATACTAACTAACATATAGCTGCCTGTGAACAGCAATTACATTGTGCTGGGCAAGGAAAGGAAAAACATGAAGAGGACAATTTTCTTGACAATATAGCCATAGAATTTTTAGATATCTTATGTCCAAGCGGACATTTTTGCTTAATTGGGTCATCAAAATCAGCAGTTGATGGAGATGTATCCATCCTCCCAACCACCGTCCAAGCCATAGAGCCCCACCGCTAGGGGGAGCTAAAAAGTAATTTAAGTTTAGGTATTATTTTACAGATGGTTTACTTTAGGTATGGGTTTGGAATAGGTTAATTAATGAATGGTAATTTTGTTCATCTACTTTTAAAAGGGACATTCCACTCAGATGCTCTCTTTCTACTCTGTGTATTTATGTTTTTAAAAATAAATTCCAGTCAAAATGGTTTTCCTATTTAGTCAGTGCATACGATTTTAAAGATATATTCCACTAATGGTGAAAGCTAGCGCACGGTTTCTCCAGGAAGTGCCTGTTTTAGTTTAACGTTTTTCTTCCTAATCTGATTCTGAACAACAGATCAACCAAAGGCCACACTGAAAGCTGACCAAACAGACATACCTGTAGGGGGCAGTGTTACACTGGCCTGCTCTGTGGAGGGGTCATCTGGATGGAGATACTACTGGTACCAAACATGGTACCAAGGTACCACAAAGTCACTGATCAAGCAAGATGGTAAAGGACAAATCAGTGTGTCAAAAGAAGGATTCTACTGGTGCAGAGGAGGGAGAGGAGAACCAGTTTACTACACTCAATACAGTGACGCAGTCACCATGACCAGAATCTGTGAGTAATTGAATTTACTGTTATTAAAAACAAAAACAAAAAAACATACAGTGGAGGAAAAAAAAGTAAAACATATTGCACATTTTTACAACATGGCTGAAGGTCAAGCCATCCAGAATAGGGTCTGTCTGTGTACAGTAGTCAGTAAGTCATGCCATAGTGAAACTTGTGAAGAATGTGAACGCTGTATTGTAGAAGTATAATCTATACATGTAAAACTTGGTTGGGATTTATTTTTCAGTGAATCTCTTAATTATTCATTGTTCTTGGAAAGCAGTTTTGTACTTCTAGGTGCATTTATAAGGTAGCATACATATATTTATAAAGATCACTATTCCCTTTTGGCCGTAGGAGACAAGACTGTCATCACACTATAGTTGACCACAAGCAACCAACAGCTTGTGGTCAACTATAGTGATGACAATGATGCCATCTGGATTTTCATTTAAACAACTAATAATAACTAGCTATCATCAGCTAAATATTGGACAGGGAGGACAGGGAGGTTGTTGTTAGACTCTTATGTTTTGTTCTGTTTAGAATCAAGCTTCTAACCAGATAATTCTATACAGTATGTATTCTACAGTATATGTATCTATATGTATCTATATATTGCATTCTAATTTGGATTTCTTAATGGAAGTGGACAGTAGGTCTGTTGTGATCGTGCAGTCCAGTTGGCCTCAGATATTCAGTGGAGACACCATCACTCTCAAGTGTGAGATACAAGGGAGAGGTGACACTGAGTGGAATTATGAATGGAAAACAACCAGTTCATCTTCATACAGACCAGTAAACCAAGCTGAATTCAGGATCAACAGTGTCTCTAAGTATCACAGTGGAGACTACATGTGTAAGGGCCATCCCACAAATGACCTGCAGTCTTCAACATGGTGGAGTGGTGCTGCTAAATTGACTGTGTTAGGTAAGTCAGAATGTATCTCAGTTAGGCTATACTGAAAATATTGTGAATTATCTTTTGTGCAGCCTCCAGGAATGAAACATCAATATCTTCAACAGCATGTCCTGTCAAACAGTAAACAATGTCTTAATCCAGAGATACTGTATGTGCTTTCCAACAGACAACCCCCTGTCTGTTCTGAGTTTGTCTCCACGATGGTTGAGTCCTGGAGCCTCAGTGACTCTGAGCTGTGATGTTAAAGAATCATCTGCAGGCTGGATGTTCTACTGGTACAGAGCTGTTCCTACACCATCATACAACTCCTACACTTATGAGCTCTTATCTGGTAGCCACAATGGAACTGTAGAGGGATCCTACATCATTCATGGTGCTACAGGCACAAGAGGTTATATGTGTAAAGCAGGGAGAGGAGACCCAGTTCATTACACTGAGGAGAGTAAACTTCAGTTTGTGTGGTCTGGTGGTGAGTGTGACTCATAATTAATCATTCTTAAATATTCTGGTTTTTTTTCTTAATAACAATCCACGGACATTCTATTTGTATATATTTCATTTTCTCTGAACATGTTCTTACTTTTCTTGAGTTTAGTTTACTTGCTCTTTGTTTGACCTCTACTATCTGCTGTGTTTTAGATCTTCATTCTTCAGCTTCTCTCACAGTGAGTTCTAGCAGAACTCAGCACTTCACCTCTGAGTCTGTCTCACTGAGCTGTGAGGGAAACTCTACTGAATGGAAAGTGAAGAGTTACACTGATCGATTGAATGAGATCTCATCCAGGCATTCAATGACTGGATCTACATGGAGGATCAGATTTTTACATAAAAATGACACTGGAGTGTACTGGTGTGAGTCTGAATTGGGAGAGTACAGCAATACTGTTAACATGACAGTACACGGTGAGTCCAGTTACTTCATTCACTACCTAACAATACTGCAGCATTACAACAACTCATTAAAAGCGTGTTTTTGTATTTGCTCAGCATGAATCCTAACATGTGGACTGTTTTTAACTTGTTAACTGTTTTACAGATGGTTCTGTCATCCTAGTGAGCCCTGTCCACCCTGTGACTGAGGGACATCCTGTGACTCTCCAATGCAAACATGAAACAGACTCATCACTCTCTAACGTGGACTTTTATAGAAATGACAAACTGGTCCAAAATAAAACCAATGGAGAGATGATCATACCTGCTGTATCTAAGTCTGATGAGGGATTCTACAAGTGTAAATATTCTGGAGGAGAATCACCACAGAGCTGGATGACAGTGAGATGTGAGTATACTGAAAACAATTTCTCATTTTCTTTTGCATATGCAAATTAAATATAAATGAATTAAAAGCACAAATTAATTTACATAACACCTACTTTGTCATACTTCTGTGTTAAATGTAGGGTAAGAATGAGGAAAAATCGGGTTTTACTCTGGAAGAATTACACTAACTATTACACAATAACAAACATGACAGTGGTCTCACAGGTTTCTCAAATGCTCAAACTATTGTTTGAACCATTATACTATACCCTAAATGTAAAAATTGAGTTGTTGCTATTTTCCTTGCCGTTGTACTGTCTCAACCTTCAGTGTCTGGATCTGTGGAACAGAGTTCTCCACATGTAGTGGGACTGATTGTGGGACTTCTTGTTGTAATTCTACTGACCATCCTTCTGCTCCTGTTGTATCGATACAGAACATTCAATGGTGAGAACCACTCAAATAGGGATTGCACCTTATAAAAAACTCAAGCCGGGAAATTGTCCTGTCCTCCTACACACACTGAACAGCAGAAGACTGGCTTGTAGCGTAAAACATTAACATATTTTGCTCTTTTTATTACAGATCCATGTTGGAACAGGTAGGTACAGCTCTCTGTTCCTAGGGCTGTCCCCCACTGACTGCTGACACCTTTATGTCATCCCTTTGTGTGTGTGTGTGTGTGTGTGTGAGTGTGTGTGTGTGTGTGTGTGTGTGTGTGTGTGTGTGTGTGTGTGTGTGTGTGTGTGTGTGTGTGTGTGTGTGTGTGTGTGTCTGTGTGTGTGTGTGTGTGTGTGTGTGTGTGTGTGTGTGTGTGTGTGTGTGTGTGTGTGTGTGTGTGTGTGTGTGTGTGTGCGCGCGTGTCTCTAATCTTATAACATGGCCAGAGAAGATATTGTTTAAATATTATTAAATTATGTATCTTGAAATAGATTCATCAAGTGCCAGGGAACCAATTTGGACTCAGACCAGATGACCAACCAGACAGGAAGTGCAGATGATGCATACTCCCCACTTCAACATGGTCAGCCTTTCAACCAATCACAATCGATCAGTCACAGCAAACATTACTGCTTGAGAATTGTACTTCAACCAATCAATCAATCAATCAATCAATAAATCAATCAGCAGCTACAAAACAGGCATTATTTTTCCACAAGAAAATAATGTTTCATGTGGTTTAACATGTGTTGTACTTGAATCCATTTAAAAACATGTTTTCAGTGTTTACAGATAGTTTCAACGAACTATGGTAACATGGAATGCCTCAGGTCAGCCTCTTTATTTTCCTTTACCATTAGGTGATGCCCACATCTATGAAACAATCAAAGGCTCTCAAGCGACTGAAAATGGTACAGTAGCATATACTGTACTTCATGATAACACATGCATATTTTCAAAGAGGGAGCTGTTAGATTTTACAGAATTATAGACATTAATTGAGCGGAGATGATATGAATTGGTAATTGAATTTAAGGATACCTATGTTTCTTTCTTTCAGAAGAGCCTGCAGCTGAGTCCAGTGATGCAACATATTCAAAGAATGAACAAAAATATATGGGCAAGAAACACACGGGTGAGCAAGCAAAAAATATGAAATAAATGTGATTGGGGGAGGTTTTTTGAATTGGTAACAGAAATTACGTTTGTCTATGATTTATTCTTTCAGATGAGCTTGCAGTTGAGTCCAGTGATGCGACGTATTCACAGATTGAACTAAAACATATGGGCAAGAAAAAGAAGGGTGAGCAAACAAAAAGTATGAAATGAATATAAACTATAGTTAAGTTGGAGTCTATGGACTGAAGTAGTTTGTTTTAACACATCCCACATTGGGTGTGTATGAGTGGGTTCATGTGTGTACTGTGCTATGTTGTTACTCATGCACTTGAGGAAATACCTTGTGTCTGAGCCTGCAGAGTGTCTGTCTGTCTATGAATGTCATAAAGTAGATGAACTACCACACACTGTCTATCACATAAAGCAGGCTGTGCCTTCGCAACAGTGTACAATCATTTGTATCGGTAGCTTCAGCACAGCATAGCTAAACATGAATACAAGAGTTTCCTCCACAGAGACGCCTGCTGATCCACTTGAGAGCTCTTTGTATTCTGAAGTGAAGACTGGATCAGCCACAGGTACATTGATTGTGTTATTTATAATCTTCACAAACATTCTGACTCAAGGTTTTGCGTGGAACTGTTTAAAATAATCATTAACTCCACTGATTATGTGGGAAAATTACTATTAGTCACTGGCCAAATGGTTTTGCAGGACGTTTCTGATTTTAAGTCATTTCCATGACATAACACTGCTTAAAAGAACACTGACTTGTGTGTTGTAGAAGGATCAGGAGAACCAGATGTGACTTACGCCAACCACCAAAACAAAGGCAAAGCAAAGAAGAAGAGAGGTAGGTGAAATGCATGTCACTCATATAATACAATAAATGTAAAGTTTGAGCCTGCAGTGTCAGTCTATAAACTTCACAAAGTAGATCAACTACCACATGCTTTGCATTAGGGCTGCAACTATTCATTATACTTTGTGGTAAAACAGTGTTGCGCAAAAATAGCCCATCTACAAGCTCTTCTTTGTATTGTTTTTTTAAATAATCGATTCAATCGATTCGTTCGATTAAGTGTTGCACCTCGGCTGTCCATCACATAAAGCAGGTGCTACTGTATGAGAAGCTGTGTGTGTACAATCATTTGTATAGGTTGGTACAGTATGTACGGCATAGCATAGCCTAAACAAAAATATACAAGTCTTTCTAAGAGTGTACAATCATTTCTATAGGACAGGTACTGTACTGTAGCTACAGCATAGTGTAGGCAAACATAAGTACCAGTGTTCCTAACAGTGTACAATTATTTGGATAGGTAACTAGCTGAACATGAAATAAAAGTGTTCTTAACAGTGTACAGTACAAACATTTGTTAGTTAAACATAAATACAATTGCTTCTAACAGAGTTTCCTCCACAGAGACGCCTGCTGATCCACTTGAGAGATCTTTGTATTCTGAAGTGAAGACTGGATCAGCCACAGGTAAATACATCGTCTTATTAATGACTTTCACGATCATTCAGTCAAAAGGTGTGTTTTGCATGAAAATCTTTGAAATATCCAATAACAGAAAACAGGGGGGGGGGTGCATTTTCAGTTCGGGATACCAATTTTATCCAATCAGGACAGAAAACTCATAGAGGATACAGTGTAAACAAGTGAAATTGGAAGTTATGACACAAAGAAGTGAGCAGACAATTGGAACTGGAACATAACATTTAAGCTGATAAATGGGTACTCTCTCCTGATTGGATGAAATTGGCAACCCACCTGAAAATGTATTTTCTGTTTATTAAAGAGCTGGAGAGACGGGGAGACCCCTGTTATTGAACACTCTGTAGCGACGATTACTATCAGAATATAGAGCTTTAACCTTTTCACATACACAACAAAAAAACTAAATAGTTTTGTTTTAACCATAAAGTATCACTTACACTGCATTTAAACAATTAATATCCTTTTTGAAGTATATTAACGTCTGTCAGTTTGTTTTGTGTTCTTTTTTAACTAAATTGAAATCAAACAAATAAGTACCAAAATAATGCCTTTTTTTTTTACTTCTAGGTGACACAAGCGTTTATGGAAACACCGATCACTCTGATGACGACTATGAAAATGGTACAGTACTTTTTCCAATGATTTTTTAAATATTGATAGGAGGGTCATTTTATCAGGTTAATATCCTGATATCAACAAATAGATTTTTTTGTTAGATTTTGTTTTTTAGTTTTCAGTGGAATTAGGGTGCATGGCTCTCTGTCAATTACTCTGTTCACCCAGAACAGTTTTGTTTACTGAAATTTGGAAGAAAGCTGCATCTTTAGGAAAATCTGTCTATAATGACATGCCCAAAATTGGGATGCCCTATTTAAAGTGGTAAAAAAATAAAAAATAATAATAAGATTATATATATTATTATTAATTCAGTAGGATGGATCTATAAACTCTGGTAGAAGTTTTGGTTGTGTAGTTACCTTACCATGATGTAACACCAAATATTGCTTATATATATATTCAATAGTTGCTCCGTGGATACAAAATTTATAATACATAATAGTCTCCCCATTGACTCATTTTCCATGGAGAAACATGTCTCGAAGTGAAACCTAATAGCATATTTACTACATACTGTATAGCTACTACTGTATATGAGTCTGGACAGACACAGATGTAAACTACAACTGGTTGGTGAAGGCATACAACCACAATGCAGTATTTCTAGTTCAGAGAAAAAAAAAATGTTTTTAATTAAGAAGAAGATCTGCAATCAAATTGTAAATGTGTGTGCAACATAGTATCTTATTCAATCATTGTAAATAGATGAGGGAAAAAACACAAACCAAATCTCTACCAAAGTTTAATTCTGCTTCAATCGTTCTCATATACAATTGTTTGTATGAAACTTACAGCAAAGTCGCATCAGAGTCCATAATTAGCCACATATATTTTGAGGCCAAGTGGATGTTGAGGGAAACTCCAGTGAGCAGAGATATCTGTGCTCTGTTGAGATGGAATGAAAAATCAGTGAATGACAAAACTGAATGAGATGTGAAAAACACTTCACTTGTTCCAGGAAAAGCAGTGGATAAAATATGATCTAGCATAATGTTCAATGACAGAGTATCCTGTTTTAAATATATATTGTTTCTCTGTTTAAACTCCTCAGATACAGACGTGTAGAGCAACCCAACACGACACGTGTGGATAAAGTCAAATGGATCTTCAGCAATAAATGCAGGGTAACATGTATACTGTACATACAGTGGTGGAAAAAGTACTACATTTTTTTACTTAAGTAAAAGTCCTAATATTGCAATGTAAAAGTCCAGAATAAAAAATTTACTTGAGTGAAAGTACAATGTGTTGGCATCAAAATGTACATAAAGTATCAAAAGTACTCATTGTGATAGCCTTGACACAAGACTGTCATATATTATTATGACCGATTTCAAATAATTGTAGTGGAGTAAAAGTAAAAATACCTCAATTGCACAGTACTTGAGTAAATGTACTTAGTTACTTTACACCACTGGTATACATGCACTTGCACACAAGCATATTATGCACACAAACATAGATACAAGTGCATACACAGTATTACACACCGCAAATGCTTATTTTAAATAAAATTTTCACCTCATTCAAGCGCATTAAATTGTAGTGCACAAAATATACTTTTTTATGACAACTGTGGTTTTACATTATATATTATATTACAATGTTTTTTTTGTACATGTTCAAATTTACTAGATCTTAAACTCTAAATGTTTATTGTATATTTTATAGTTTACTGTGTACTGTAAGTTTTACAGACTTTTGTTTTATTACATTTGAATTTAAATAATTTTAAAATAATGATAACGATAATATATGACAATGACATTGAACAATGATTAAAGCACACTATGTAACTTTCCTCTTCTACCCTGGATTTGCTGACATTTTTACCATTGAGCTAATAGAGCTGACCTGCTTGCTCAGGGGATAAACTGAATCTTGACCATCAGGTCAAAATTCATGTCAGATCCTGTGTCTAGGTGAGACATGACCTTTGACACAATCTATTGTCTCAATAGAAGAGCCGGGAGACAAAATACAACCACCACAATTGTATACGTTATATTGTATTAACATACTCTATCATAAAGAGTAGACAAAAATTACATCTTATTCATAAAAAAAAAGTTACATAGTGCGGCTTTAAATCATTTTCTTTTTGATATTCAACTCTTGTTTGTACTGATTTTCACCCGCTGTCTGAAAACTACTTTCATTAAACTTCTACATTATTTTTCAATGAAGTTCATGCTCATGTTCATGCTTACATGTTGTTCAAATTATGTGATGTCCCCACATTTAACATTACAATTTGTTTTTGGTTGTTCAATAGCACGAAAAATAACCAAAAAAATATTAAGAATAGTAGAGAGGATAAAGTATAATAAAATGCATGGGTGCATGGGTCCTACTTGCCCATATTTATGGGTCCATAAATATCATATATGTATGTGCCCTGGGCTTTCACCCCCATGTAGCTGAGGACTTACAGATCTTTACTGACAATACATCTGTATTTTTATGCCAGTCAGAATCGAGAGATATTTCCTTTGGAGTGGGAACACTGAGCAGCCCGCGGACAAGCTCTTTGATACCACTGAGACACTAAGGCCTTGAAGGAGGGAAGAGAAAAATACCCTAAAATAACAGTTTTTGTGTCTCAGACTCAGTGATATAAGCTGTTTAATACCACTGAGACACTAAGGCCTTGAAGGAGGGAAGAAAAAAATACCCTAAAATAACAGTTTTTGAGTCTCAGACTCAGTGAGATATTCATCAAGGGATGAATATATATTATGCTCACAGAGTGAGCATGAGCCCCAATCCCACCTCATTCGTCTTATTACCTCATAGCAAACCGTACCTCAGACTAGCCGGACCTTTTAGCAGAGCAAGAACAGACCCTTTTGCTGCAGCCCTCCAGACCCTCCCTGGCTACTTACTGAGTGATCCCCCCACTATGGCTTGGGGGCGCCACTCTTGGGCTACAGTAGATGTTGCTACTGCAAGGTTGAAAAGAATTTAAAAAAAACATTCTGCTCACACACAGGACTGGGCACTCAGGACACATAGGCAAACACAACACAACATTCAAACACACTACCTTCCCAAGGTACAGGCCACTGAACATCAGTGCACACACAACCCCAACACTTCACTCAGTTATGCCAAAAACACAAATAATACTCTACCCCCAAGAGCGTAACCACAGAATACCACACCCACAACTGGTTTAGTCTCACACTGCCGAATGGTCCATTGGCCCTGCCTGCACGCTCGTGTGTTCAATCAGTCCCTCTCTGTGTGTGTGTGTGTGTGTGTGTGTGTGTGTGTGTGTGTGTGTGTGTGTGTGTGTGTGTGTGTGTGTGTGTGTGTGTGTGTGTGTGTGTGTGTGTGTGTGTGTGTGTGAGAGATTTATGAACCATTTCAGGTCCTCAGCGATGTGAAGACAGAGCAGGGACGTGCTGGCCACTGGGAAATTCGGGAAAATTCCAGAACGGCCGCGCCATTTACGGGCCGCCAGACGGCCGGTGGGCCACCAAAAAAAAAAAAAAAAAAAAAGTTTACGGTAATTTCCGGGTCGCGCGGCCCAATTATTAGTTACATTACTGTTGGGCTGGGACGTTTATCAGCAGTGCCCCCCCCCCCCCCCCCCCCCCGTTGACAAAACAAAACGGTGGGCCGGTTCGGAAAATCCCAGAGCTTAATTTTGGTCCCAGCACGCCCCTGAGACAGAGGAACATATAGCTTATCACAGGTGGTCTCGTTGTCAGATATCCAGCCTACCACTGCAGTGTCGTCCGTAATGATGGTGTTGGGATTTGAGGACAAGCACACAGTCGTTGGTGAATAGGTAGTATGAGTGTTGAGCTGAGGCCAAGATGGTGTAGTTTTGTGACAAGCTTAGAGGGGAGGATAGTATTGAATGCAGAACTGTAATAAATGATGAACAGTAATCGGACACACATGTTCTTGTCCCTCTGGATCAGGTGAGAGAGGGCGAGATGAAATGCAGTGGAGATGGCATCCTCGGTTGACCTGTTGGAACAATAGGTGTACTGGTGTGGATCGAGTAATATGAGGGGATGGTGACTTTGATGTGGTTCAGCACAAGTCTCTCGTAGCACTTCACTATGATAGGAGTGAGAGCAATGGGATGGTAATCATTCAGACACCTTACTAATTCATTATGATTGTTTGGATACAGGAATAATGGTGGTAGTTTTTATTCATGTCGGCACTGTCGGCTACTTTGTGTATCACTCTTAGAGAGGACCTAACCTCAGAGGTAGACAGGGTGAGTAAATGGTCGTCTGATATTGGCAGGGTTTTGACAGCAATCTCTGTGTTGAGTCCGTCGAAACGGGCATACACTTTATAATTTTCTACATTCCAAAAGTGATCATAACAAATATTACTATGCAATAACTTGTCAGATACAAAGCTTGTTAATGTATGTTGGATTTATCTTTTGTCTTCTACACAACAGTGTTAACAACACAGGACATCATGGCTAGGCAGAGAAGAGATGAGCAAACCACGACAGGATGCACATCCAACCACACGTGTCCTTGCTATTGTCGTCTGCTTGTGCCTACTCACAAGGCCCAGACAACTGCACTACTTGTATACATTATATGTTGCCGATGTCTTTTGTTGTACCTTTGCTATTTTTATGCCTTTACTTTTAAACCCTGTAGCACTTTGAGATTAAAAAAATTGTAAAGTGTGTTACAAATACAATGTATTATTATTATTATTATTATTATTAAAACACAATGCAATGATTGATGTACTGTACATACATATCAGTTTAGACACTAACACTATGAACTGCCACAGCCAGTGCTCACTGCTTATCATCAAACACATTTACCCTGCTCTGCTCATTACTGCCACAACATCACAACTGCTCACCTATACAACACAGCCCGGAGTTAGTACCATAGACTGCATACAGTATATACATTCCATTGACTTTCCCCTTGAATTTCCAAAGCTGCTGCGCCTAACTGTTCCATGGCCCCACCCAGAACCTACTGAGACCTACTGTAATAATCACCTGCCAAGTCACAGCTACATCACCCTGCTGCTTGTCACTACGCTGAACGGCATGGCTCCCCTACACTTCAATCTACTCCTACATCACACAGCTGACCATAGCACATATTACAATTCGTACAGTTCCATTGTTATTTTTCCTTTCTCTTTGTCTTATCAGCAACAACCAGGAAAACACGAACAACCAAGTCATAAATTATTAATAAATGCGGGTCATAAAAAACCCGACCCGATCTGACTAACGTGGGATATATGAAATTTAAGTAGCAGTAGAATGAGGAGAAATTGCTCAAAGAACACCTGAAAAACTGTTAAAGACTGAAGTCAAGTATTAGTTGGCAGGAGGGTAGAATTGTTCAACATCTGCAGGAAATAAATGTAGGGTGGCGTGACAATGGCAGAACATATGAGAAAAGGTGTGAATTGAAAAACATCCAGACAGCATGTGGGGGCGTTGGGTGGTGCAGACCGCTTCCTTTGTAGACAGTGAGGACTCTAATACCAGCCTAGTCTTCAGTGTTTATGTAGGTTATTTTATAACTGTCTGTTTTCATAATGCTGTTGAATGTAAACAATTTAATCATAACAGAATAAGTCAAAAGATTAATTCTCTATTATGAACACAGACATCTCAGGCTCAGTATTCACTACAGTTTGTGTATCTCATTACCAAGTCTAAAGACTAGAACATACATACAAATAAAATTTATTATAACGTAACTTTTACCAGCACTGCAATGCAATGCCCTGATTGATGTACATAGACATGTCAGTTTAGACACTAACACTATGAACTGCCACAACCAGTGCTCACTGCATATCATTAAACACATTTACCCTGCTCTGCTCATTACTGCCACAACATCACAACTACTCTATATCTATACAACACAGCCTGGAGTTAATAAAATAGACTGCATATACAGTACATTCCATTGACTTGCCTTTCCAAAGCTGCTGCACCTACCTGTTCCATGGCCCCACCCAGAACCTACTAAGACCTACTGTAATAATCACCTGCCAAGTCACAGCTACATCATTCACCCTGCTGCTTGTCACTTTGCTGAAAGCTACAGCAGACTACTGTCACCTACTGTAACAGCATGGCTCCCCTAAACTTCCATCTACCCATATAACTATATTACTATAGCTGTACATTTACTTTTTCTTCCATCACACTTTCTTCCATCACACACGCTGATCATAGCACATATTACAATTCATAAAGTTCCATTATTATTTTTCCTTTCTCTTAACAACCAAGTTACTCTCACACTTCACAAAGACCATGTGGTTAGTGATCACACTTACTCCACAACCCAACGCCCCCACATGCTATCTGAATGTTTTTCAATCACACCTTTTCTCATAGGTTTTTACATTGTCACGCCACCTTACATTTATTTCCTGCAGATGTTGAACATTTCTACCCTACTGCCTACTGCTAATACTTGACTTCAGCCTTTAACTGCTTTTCAGATGGTCTTTGAACAATTTCCCCTCATTCTACTGTTACTTATATTTCATATATCTCACGTCCCCTGCACCACTAACTATAATCACATTCTGCTGCTTTACACTACACTGCTTGATGAAAAATAGCATTTTCTAACAACATGGTTCTTCAAAACTCTCCCCAAAGAGTCTTTAAGTTATATTTTTTGGTTAAAACAAAAATATTTTTGTTAAAACGTTAAAGTTTGTTCAGTAAACAGAGGTCTCCCCGTCTCTCATGCACACCTACTGCACATAGGACAGGTGCACAGGAGAGAACAGCTAATGTGGAGAAAAAAGGAACGTCTTCTCTTTAAAAAATATATTTATTTAGGAACAACGTTTCGGTCCAACTGACCTTCAGGTCAGGTATCTGATGATGTCATAGTCAAGTCATCATAGTCTGTTGTCAAATAAAAACATCCATACTATTGTACATACAATAAATATTAAGAAAATATCTTGAAATATTAAAAATATTAAATATTAAATTATCCATTGGATTCCTCGTAATTCAAGTGATGTAATCATTTACTGTATGAGACATCA
Organism: Gymnoscopelus braueri; assembly: GCF_963280865.1. Lineage (NCBI taxonomy): Eukaryota > Metazoa > Chordata > Actinopteri > Myctophiformes > Myctophidae > Gymnoscopelus > Gymnoscopelus braueri. The sequence continues at coordinate 19,742,768 of NC_137620.1, forward strand.
CACTGTGTCGTCTCTCTCTCTCATTTCCCTGTTTAACACAGTTACAGCTCACTGCATAGGAAGTAGAAAAGGTTTTTCAGAGTCATTCATCACAGGAAAGGATGGGGCACACGCTGCCCTATGTGCTCCTCTGTGAGTATATCACTATTATTACTAGTAGGTCTATTGATCTAGTATTTGAACAATTACTTCTATGAAGGAACACAACACAATTTTGTTAAAGTTAAGCTGCTAGCTGCTAACAGTAAAATTGTGTCAATATAATCAATGTTGTACTTTTTTAATATTAATAAATCGTGAGTCAACTGTTGATTGTAATTAAAATGTATACTTTATATTTATACTTGCTTGATATTGTCTCATCAAATATCTTTCAGCGCTGAGTAGCTTCCTTTCCTATGGACACAGTAAAGGTGAAGATTGATTTTCTTTATTCTTTCTTTATTGAATTTCTTTATTCTTTCTTTATTGAATTTCTTTATTCACTCAAGATCTATTTGTTGGGTTGGGTTGTGTGTGTGTGTGTGTGTGTGTGTGTGTGTGTGTGTGTGTGTGTGTGTGTGTGTGTGTGTGTGTGTGTGTGTGTGTGTGTGTGTGTGTGTGTGTGTGTGTGTGTACAGTATGTGTGTGTGCTTGCGTGCATGTATGTTTTTCTCACTTAAGCCTGTTTTCATTTCTTGATGCGATAGCCCCTTTTTCTAAGAAATACTGAGGTTCAATAGTTACACTTTTCCATTAAATTACTCTGTCATAAATAACAGATAAACAGATAAAGGGATAGGTTAAATACATAGGATGAATCGATAAAATATTACTCAACTGTGTGTTACTTCTACAGAGCAACCTGTTCTCAGCAGACACAATGACTGGCCTGATAATTTCCTGGGAGAGACTGTTACTCTGAGGTGTACGATACAGGAAGGAGGTGCCTCTGACTGGGAGTACACATGGTGGAAGAATAATAAGAATGTCAAGATATACAGTGAAAAACGTGAATATGTAATAGGTCCTTCTCAGAACTATCACAGCGGTCAATACAAGTGTATTGGTCTACGCAAACAGGACCAACAATTGTCCAAATTCAGCAATCCCATTACTATGACTTTTAAAGGTATGGTATACTCAATAATAGCTTTGATGATTCTGTTCTTTCTTCATACAACTGCCTTTCATTACTCCACCTTGTTGACTGCAAACAATAAATCACATAAAGTTTTTGCCTTTATCAGCATTTGGATCTTTATGTTGTAATTACAACATTAGTAGTAATTTTCACGTAACACTCAGAGTGCACAGTTATAGGAAAGGCGAGTAGGTACAACAATGTTAGGTAAAAATGTATGCATAAATTATAGCTGTAAACATCAATTAGATGGTGCCGGGCACGGAAAAAATATTAAGGCTTTATCCTCGGGATCATGAATGCGTTTTATTGACAATATAGCCATCAGATTTTTAGATAATTTATGCGCAAGTGGATTTTATTTTCTCCTAAATGGATCAGCTGATCCATCCACTGTCCAAGCCATTGTATCCCACCGCTGGTGGAGCTAAACGTCATTTAAGTTTAGATATTATGTTACAGATGGTTTACTTTAGGTATGGGTTTGGAAAGGTTTAATTCATTGATGAATGGCAATTCTGTTAAAAGCTGATGTACTTTTAAAAGGCACATTCCACTCAGATGCTCTTTCTACTCTGTGTATTTATGTTATTTATGTTAAAGGTTTCATGACATTCAGTTTTACCACACATTAAAAGTCTTTGTCATGGTCCTTCAAACGTGTATAAAAAGCTTTAACTAAAAATTCCACTCCAGTGATCCATGGCAGGTGTTTTTCTCTCACATTTCTAAAGCCTTTTGAACTGCAATAAAAAAATTAATCTTTGCCTGCGGGTGTCGCGGTTGAGGGATTTTGCCTGTCAATCATCGCCTCTGCTCCGCCCCCCCCCCAAAGGAAAGGATAGGGGAGGGGAGGGGCGAGGAGGAGAGTGGGCGGGATTAATGGCCTATGACTTCACACTCCAAGGGCCAAGCACAGATTACTTTTCAGCCTAATTATTCAGAAAACACCAGACCACAGAAAATCCACTGAAAGTTCAAAGTTGAAAATGAATGTCATAGAACCTTTAAGGTAAATTCCACTAATGCTGATAGCTACAACTCACTGTTTCTCCTAGCCTCGCGTGGCCAGACAATATCACACGACACACTGCGTGGATATTAGTCTGGTCCCTATCAACGATAGATTTTTTTCCAAGGGGCGGTTACAAAAAGATCCAAACGGACTCTATTGGTTAGACCTAAACCAATCAGAGCAGTGCTTCCTTGTACGAACGAATCAGAGCAGTGCTTCCTTGTACGTCATTGCTCCAAATAAGGTGATAAGCCCGCCCACATTTGGATACTGGGCCCTGATTGGTCCCTCACGACTTCGGAGGGGGAGAAATGAAATCTCTATTGAGGGGGGCCAGACCTAATCTGCCGAGGGCTAAAGTGCGATGCAATTTTGCAAAGGCAGATTCGTCTGGAACCAGGCTATGTTTCTCCAGGACCTGCATGTTCTAATTTAAAGTTTTTCTTCCTAATCTGAACAACAGATCAACCAAAGGCCACACTGAAACCTGACCAAACAAACATACCTGTAGGGGGCAGTGTTACACTGACATGCTCTGTGGAGGAGTCATCTGGATGGAAATACTACTGGTACCAAAACACCAAACACTCACTGATCAGACAAAATGCTGTTCAATACTCTGATGAATCAATCAGTGTGTCTGAAGGAGGATTCTACTGGTGCAGAGGAGGGAGAGGAGAACCTGTTTACTACACTCAATACAGTGATGCAGTCACCATAACCAGAAATGGTGAGTGATTTAATTTGCTTTATGAAATAAAAGATAAATAAAGTGGACTAAATATGAATTGTTAATAGATATCTACTTCAACATCTGTATGCAGTCATTTTGCATGCTAATGTGGTATTTTCTTAAACAGTGGGCAGTAGCGATGAGCGGGCCGACCCGTAACCCGCGGGTCAACCCGCGGCGCGGGTGGTCGAGTCAGGATTTCAGAGGCAATTATGCGGGCTGCGGGTGAGCGGGTCAGCCGCTCTCAAAAAAACAACATGCTTGTTTATTTAGCCCATGACAATGTTGTGCTACTGTAGACATTTAAAGCGACTTTGGGTACTTAAAAGAGCGCTATATAAATCTGAGCTATTATGATGATGATTATCTTTTTTTTCCCACCGCGGGTCGCGGGGCGGGTTGAACCATAGATTTATATATGGGTTCGCGGGGCGGGTTGAGGCCCCGCGAACACATCACTAGTGGGCAGGTCTGTCTCTGCAGCCCAGTTGGCCTCAGATATTTAGTGGAGAGACCATCACTGTCAAGTGTGAGATACAGGGGAGATGTGACACTGAATGGAATTATGAATGGAGCAAATCCAGCTCATATTTAAACAAACCAGGGAAGCAAGCTGAATTCAGGATCAACAGTGTCTCTGTGTCTCACGGTGGAGACTACATGTGTATGGGCTGTCCCAAAAATGACCGGCACTCTGCAACAGGGTGGAGTGAGGCTGTTAAATTGACTGTGTCAGGTAAGTGTCATTTATATAGCAAATGTCAAGGGAATATTGTGAATTGGACAGGGAACTTCCATTAAAACAATTGTGCCGCCTCCAGAAATTGCATGAAATATCTTCCACAGACATACTGTATGTCAAACAATAAAACATTTTAATACAGAAAATGTGCTTTCCAACAGCCAAACCCCAGTCTTTTCTGAGTCTGTCTACACAATGGTTGAGTCCTGGAGCCTCAGTGACTCTGAGCTGTGATGTTAAAGAATCATCTGCAGGCTGGATGTTCTACTGGTACAGGGCTGTTCCTAAACCATCACACAACTCCTACACTTATGAGCTCTTATCTGGTAGCTACAATGGGACTGTAGAGGGATCCTACATCCTTCATGGTCCTACAGGCACAGGAGGATATGTGTGTAAGGCTGGGAGAGGAGACCCAGTTCATTACACTGAGAGTAAACTTCAGTTTGTGTGGTCTGGTGGTGAGTGTGACTCATAATTCATCATTAATAATTCTTCTAGGTTGTTTTCTTAACAACCTACCTGACAGACACAGTGACTGACAGATTTCTATTTGTATTTCTTTCACATTCTCTGATCTTGTTCTCACTTTAGTTGAGTTTAGTTTTTTCTGTCATTTTAACACTGCTCTTTGTTTTACCTTTGACCTCTGATCCTGTGTTGTGTTTTAGATCGTCATTCTTCAGCTTCTCTCACAGTGAGTTCTAACAGAACTCAGCACTTCACCTCTGAGTCTGTCTCACTGAGCTGTGAGGGAAACTCTACTGAATGGAAAGTGAAGAGTTACACTGATCGATTGAATGAGATCTCATCCAGGAGTTCAATGACTGGATCTACATGGAGGATCAGATCTTTACGTAAAAGTGACACTGGAGTGTACTGGTGTGAGTCTGAATTGGGAGAGTACAGCAATGCTGTCAACCTCACAATACATGGGGAGTCCAGTTACTTCATTCACTACCTAACAATACTGCAGCATTACAACAACTAATTAAAAGCATGCTTTTGTATTTGGTCAGTGTGAATTCTAACATGTGGACTGTTTTAACTGTTTTACAGATGGTTTTGTCATCCTGGTGAGTCCTGTCCACCCTGTGACTGAGGGACATCCTGTGACTCTCCAATGCAAACATGACACAGACTCGCCACTCTATAACGTGGACTTTTATAGAAATGATGAACTGGTCCAAAATAAAACTAATGGAGAGATGATCATACCTGCTGTATCTAAGTCTGATGAAGGATTCTACAAGTGTAACTATTCTGGAGGAGAATCACCACAGAGCTGGATTACAGTGAGATGGCAGAGTGAGTACTGACAATAATTTACAGTACCTTTGTTTTGTTTTGTTTTATTCTTTTCAGGTATTACACACACATTTATTTACTTGCATCACTTTCCTCCCTCATAATTATGTATTATATGTAGTGTACGAATCAGGCGAAAAAACAAATTTTTCCTACTACCTTCACACAAGTTTTAATCTAGACTGAATGCATCTTTAAAAGGAAACCCATTAATATGTTCTTAATTACTTTGTTTTATTTTAATTTCAGCTGTAAACTATTACGCAGTCAATATCAGATATAAAAGTAGTCTATCAGGTTTATAACAGTTCAATCAAAATGTCTTGAGACATACACTGTAGCCCGTCATGTTAAATGATCAAATGAGTTGTTCTAATACTAATCTATTTATTTCAAATTATATTTTCATTGCTGTCATACTGTCTTATCCTTCAGTGTCAAAACAGAGTTCTTCACATGTTGTGGGACTGATTGTGGGACTTCTTGTTGTGATTCTACTGACCATCCTTCTGCTCCTGTTGTGTCGATACAGAACATCTAAAGGTGAGAACTACAGTACTAACATTAGATGGATTACATCTAGATTACAATCACTCACCAACTGTCCTTAAATTATACTGATTACAATGGCATAGCAATTTAATGGTTAAAAACATGTTTTATTTTTATTTACAGATCCATGTTGTGCCAGGTAAGCAGTATGTCTCTGTCTATTCACAGTACTGGTAGATTCCATCTGGTTTTCTACTTTATTTCTGATAAATATACTTAATATTTTAATTACAGACATGTTCAGTCTCAGGGAACCAATCAGACCTCAGCTGGAGACCAGCGGACCAATCAAAGTGGGGATCCAGATGATATGTACTACCCACTGCAGCATGGTCAGTCTTTGAACCGAACCTATCATGTTGGTTAAGGACACTTCTGATAAGTCCTTCGGACAAGGATAACTGGTTCTAATTTAAATCTAAAGACATTTAGAAATTCAAATTAAAAATAAATCTTCATTCATAAATTCTTTGGTTAAAATAAGTGTGAAATAGCTCTATTTGATAGCAATCATTGCTATAGATTGTTTATTCAGTAACAGGGATTTCCCCATCTTTCCAGCTCTTTATGGAACAGAACATGCATTTTCAGTTCGGGATACCAATGTTATCCATTCAGGAGAGAGAACTCAGGATACAGTATAAACACATGAAATTGGAAGTGATGACACAAAGAAGGCAGCAGACACAATTGGAATGAGAACATTATAACATTTTAGATAATAAATGGGTACTCTCTCCTGATTGGATGAATTTGGTTACTGAACAAACACAATGATTAGAAGTAAGAAGTAAGACATGTTTGAAGTAACACAAATAAGTAGCCTACACATTAATACTATATTCTGTTTACCTCTAGGTGACACAAGCGTTTATGGAGAAATCAATCACGACGATGAAAATGGTACAGTATATATTTTTAAAGCTTAAAGGGATACTTCACTTTCGGGCCGGGGAAACATTTAAAAAATATATTAAAAATAAATGAAAAAAGTTATGGAAAATTCATGGCCCCCTCACGCATTAGAGTGTCCTACTAATGCGTGAGGGGGCCATGAATTTTCCATAACTTTTTTCATTTATTTTTAATATATTTTTTAAATGTTTCCCCGGCCCTAAAGTGAAGTATCCCTTTAAGTCCTATGCTTTTGTTTGGTTTTATATTGGAATATTAATGTTAAGAGTGTAATTTTGTCAGGTTAAAATGTATCACTAGATTGTTTTTTTGATTTTTTCCCCCTTTCAGTGGGATGAGGGCTTCATGGTGCAAATTACTCTGTTCACAGGACAGTTTTGTTTACTGTGTGTCAATGCCACCACCTCGTTCACAGGAGGTGGCATAAACCTTAGGCTTATATGTTTTTACTTTGAACTCCAGACGTACGATGTTGTTAAAATAACAGTGAGGGTGCATTACAACAACATTATACATTGTTAATTGCGTCCTTACAGTCTGCTATCTAACTCATGTTCTTCCCTTTAACTGTGTCACTCACTGCATACATTTTGGTAACAGATATCTGTTCCATTAATTCAATCAAATTGGGTATTAAATTCATTTCCAGAGGCAAATTAGTTATCTGAAATGGTTTAATTATCTGGGATACTAGTAGAATAGTTTCCCAAGGGGAATTAGTTTATTAATTAATAACAGCAGTTATCCATTTTGGATAACTGTACATAAATATGGTTAGCCACTTTTCTATATTATTTAAAAAAGAAAATAAAGCAGAATAGAAAGAACTTTAATTTCAACATTAGATGGATTACATTTAGACTACAATCACTCACCAACTCTCCTTAAATTATACTGATTACTTCCTTGGTTCTGGTGACTGATATTGTCCTTCTAATACATGAGGAAACCATGAGGATTACTTTTTAATTTTTTTTAATATATATATTTTTAAAGAAAATAATTTGATACAATAAATCAATTAAATAAAACTAGAAAAAGTGCTCCTTGGAGCACAGGTCTCCACCTATAGAGATCATGTGCACCGATTTGCGTGAAATTTGGATAAAATCTGAAGGCTTAATATTAAAAAAATATACAGTATAAACAAGTGAAATTGGAAGTGATGACACAAAGAAGTGAGCAGACAATTGAAACTGGAAAATAAAATTTAAGCTGATAAATGGGTTCTCTCTCCTGATTGGATGAAATTGTCAACCCACCAGAAAATGTATTTTCTGTTTATTATTAAAGAGCTGGAGAGACGGGGAAACCCCTGTTATTGAACAAACACTGTTAGCAATGATAACTATCAGAATATACTGTAGAGCTTTAACCTTTTCACACACACAAAATCGTTTCATTTTAACCATAATATATCACTTACACTAGCTGCCTTTAAACAATGAATGTACTTTTTGAAGTATATTAACGTCTGTCAGTTTGTTTTGTGTTCCTTTTCCCTAAATAACTAAATTGAAATGCATGTTTGAAATGTCACAAATAAGTACCACATTAATGCTATATTTTGTTTACTTCTAGGTGACACAAGCGTTTATGGAAACATCAATTACTCAGATGACTATGAAAATGGTACAGTATCCAGTATACTTTTTCCAATGATTTGATTTGGTATGTTAGGAGGGTCATTTTATCAGGTTAATATCACTAGATTTTTTGTTAGATTTAGTTTTTTAGTTTTCAGTGGGATTAGGGTGCATGGCCCTCTGTCAATTACTCTGTTCACCCAGGAGGTTTGAAATTTGGAAGAAAGCTGTATCTTAGACGGAAATGTAAATTCAAAAAACTATTCGGTCTATAATGACATGCCCAAATTGGGATGCCCTGGTTAAAGTGGTAAAATATATATATATAAGGCCTGGACCTCTGGCGTAGCCGTCGGGATTGGGAGTCTAACCCGCGACGGATCCCGACGGCCTTTGCTGCATGTCACTCCCCTCTCTCCCCATTTCCTGTCAAATAAATGCATAAAAGCCCCAAAAGAAATCTTTAAAAATATATATATAAAACAAGATTTTTAAAATAATATCTTCAGTAGGCTGGATTTTTAAACTTTGATAAAAGTTTTGGTTGATGATGTAACACCAAATATTGGCAAGATATATTCAATAGTTGATGATACAAAATAGTCTCCCCATTGACTCATATTCCATTGAGAAACTTACCTCAAAGTGACACCTAATAGCACACAAACAAACGTGAACAAACTAGATTCTGCCAAAGTATAACGTTACATAACCGTGTTCAGGGTTTTTATGCCTCTGCCGGTGACAGCCATTTACTACATACTGTATACTGTAGCTACTATATGAGTCTGGACAGACACAGATGTAAATGACAACTGGTTGGTGAAGGCACGATGCAGTATTTCTAGTTTAGAAAGAAACATTTTAATGTTTTAATACTATTTAAATTAGGATTATCTGAGACCAAATGTTAATGTGTGTGCAACATAGTATCTTTATCAATCACGGTAAATAGATCGGGGGTAAAAAACACAAACCAAATCTCGACCAAAGTTTAATTCTGCTTGAATTGTTCTCATATCCAATTGTTTGTATGAAAATACAGCAAAATTAGCATCAGAGTCCATAATTAGCCACATATATTTGAGGCCAAGTGGATGTTGAGGGAAATTCCAGTGAGCATAGATATCTGTGCTCTTAATCAGTGAATGACAAAACTGAATGAGATGTGAAATACACTTCACTTGTTCCAGGAAAAGCAGTGGATAAAATATGTTCTAGCATAATGTTCAATGACAGAGTATCCTGTTTTAAATGTATATTGTTACTCTGTTTCAACTCCTCAGATACAGACGTGTAGGGCAACCCAACATGACACGTGTGTGGATCTTCAGCAACAAATGCAGGGTAACATGCAGGCCCGGAATTTCATCTTTTTAGAGGCAAGGCCACTTGGCCTTTGGTCTTGTAAATGTGTTGAGGGCACAAAGGCCAGATGCCAGGACAGCAAGGCCATCAAATAAAACAATGAAGTCCACTTGAAATAATGTATTTAATTCAAGGGTTAAGAATGAATTTGTATTAAATATGTAGTATAACTATCAGTGAAATAAATGATTGGTATTTACAAATGACCAATAGTTGAACTCCTGAAAAGGAGTTCAAACGTTCATACTCAGAGTCACTGGACTGAAGATGGGGATGGGGACTCAGGAGGAGTTAAGAATTCAGAATCTTGACAGTGAAATAGATTTAACTGTAATTCTGTACTCTGTCTGATGACCTTATTTCTGACTGTAACTGTTGGCCCAAACAGTGTGTGCAATCTGTTCATGATTAGTGCATGTGAGTGTATGATCTGTTTGTCACGTACGCAGTGTCTCAGAAGTCAAGTGTAGCTATTTTTGATCATCCTTTGTGTCACCCTTTTCGCCAATCTACGCTCTTGTAAGGGCTCTATGCGTCCTTCTCTGACCGCAAACGCTTCACGTCCGGATTGCATTTTCTGTGAAGACTACAGGAAAGAGACAGAAGAGAAAACAGTGTAATAAGCTGTATGGGGGCAGCATAGACGGGGCATCAAGGCCACTGTGGCCTCAGGGCATACAACTTTTTGAGGGGCAGAAAGGCCAAACTGAGGGACAACGGCATCATGGCCTCCATGAAATTCCTGCCCAGGTAACATGTATACATACAGTGGTGGGAAAAGTACTATTTTTTTTTACTTAATTAAAAGTACCAATACAGCAATGTAAAGGTCCGTACACACCGGGGCGATTTTTTTCATGCGAATAATAAGTTTTTTTTAAAAACCTTATAAAGTCAATGCAAGCTTCCACACCAGTTTCGCGGAGTGAAAAAAGCGTCTTTTAATTATTCGGAACAAGTCCGAATTTTGCGTATATTCGCATATTCGCCGGTGTGTAACCGCCTTTAAAGTCCAGATTTCGACATTTACTTGAACGTTTTTGCATCAAAATGTACGTACTGTATTACGTAAAGTACCAAAAGTATAAACTACTCATTATGCTAGCCTTGATACAAGACTGTCATATATTATTATGATCGATATCATTATGCAGAATAAGTACAGTACAGTACAGTACAGTACTTGAGTAAATACTTAGTTACTTTACACCACTGGTATACATGCACTTGCACACAAGCTCATGCACACAAACATAGATACAAGTGCACACACAGTATTACAAACCAAAAATGCAAACACCTTATTTTACAGTTGCCTCATTCAAGCGCATTAAATTGTACTGTACAAAAGATACTTTTTTATGACAACTGTGGTTGTATATCATTATATTAAAATGTTTTCTTAGGTGTTATAATGTACTAGATTTTAAAACATTGTAAATGTTTATTGTATATTTTATAGTTTACTGTGTACTGTAAGTTTTACAGACTTTTTTATTACATTTAAATTCTTTAAAAATAATGATAATGAATCATTGCTTTAATCATTGCTTTAATCATTGTTCAATGATATTGAACAATGATTAAAGCACACTATGTAACTTTCCTCTTCTACCCTGGATTTGAACCCGGTTTCCTGCGCAAGTGCTGACATTTTTACCATTGAGCTAATAGAGGCAACCTGCTTGCTCAGGGGATAAATTGAATCTTGACCATCAGGTCAAAATTCATGTCAGATCCTGTGTCTAGGTGAGACATGACCTTTGACACAATCGAAATGTCTCAATAGAAGAGCAGGGAGACACAATACAACCACCCCAATTGTACAAGTTATATTGTATTAACATACTCTACCATACAGATTGCAAAAAAATACATTTTATTAATTAAAAAAAGTTACATAGTGAGGCTTTAAATCATTTTCAATTTGATATTCAACTCTTGTTTCTAGGCCTACTAATTTTTACCCGCTGTCTGAAAACTACTTTCATTAATCTTCTACATTATTTTTCAATGAAGTTCATAATCATGTTCATGCTTACATGTTGTTCAAATTATGTGATGTAAATAAATAAATCTTTATTTTTTAGAATAAACTGCTTCAGAGAACATAAAATGTTGTCATTATGTCTCATAGGTGCATCAGATCTGTGCTTGTATTAGCAGTTCAATCAGAACAAGTTTCAAGTGTCATGATGCATATTACATCGTTTTGAGAGTCTGCCTTATGCCACACAACTTATCATTCACATTTTAATTTAGAACTCCCAGAAAGATTCCTCGTCACCCCCTAGTGACCTTTTAGTGTCACTACATTTCTACAAAAGGATGGATGGAGGGTGGACAGACAGACAGACAGACAGACATTTTTTTTTAAATGTTACATTTTATAATGGAATCGATGGCACTTGGGCTGAATCCTTGCCCAAATATGGAGTCATACATCATAGATACAGTACAACATAGGGGACTGTGATTATAGACTATCCACACAAATCCACATAAAGCCACGCCGGTATTAAACCCACACATTTAATGTTACGATTTGTTTTTGGTTGTTCAATAGCACAAAAAATAACCAAAGAACTATTAAGAATAGTAGAAAAGAAAAAGGATAATAAAGATAAATATCAGAGTATGTACCTCATGGCACAGCTTGAGGTGGTTGAAGGTGATGTATGCATGGACCCTACTTATAAATATCATATATGTATGTGCCCTGGGCTTTCACCCCCATAAAGCTGAGGACTTACAGATATTTACTGACAATACATCTGTATTTTTATGCCAGTCAGAATCGAGAGGTATTTCCTTTGGAGTGGGAACACTGACCAGCCCGCGGACAAGCTGTTTAATACCACTGAGACACTAAGGCCTTGAAGGAGGGAAGAGAAAAGACTCAGTAATATCAGTTTTGTTGTTACCAGTTTTTGAGTCTCAGACTCAGTGAGATATTCATCAAGGGATGAATATATACCTGTATATGCTCACAGAGTGCAGCATGAGCCCCAACCCCACCTCATTCCTCTTATTCCCTCATAGCAAACCTTTTTTAGCAGGGCAAGAACAGTCCCTTTGCTGGAGCCCTCCAGACCCTCCCTGGCTACTTGCTGAGTGTTCCCCCCAGCATGGCTTGAGGGTGCCACTCATGGGCTAGCTGTTGCTACTGCAGGATTGAAAATATATAAAAAGACAGCCTGCTCACACACAGGACTGGGCACACAGGACACATGGGCAAACATTCAAACACCCTCCCTTCACAAGGTACAGGCTACTGAACACCAGTGCACACACAACCCCAACACTTGAGCTTTACACTTTAAAGTTTATGCCAAACACACAAATAACACACTCTCCCCAAGAGCGTAACCACAAAATACCAAACCCACAACTAGTTTAGTCTCACAATGTCGAATGGCCCACTGGCCCTTGCCACTGCCTGCATTCTTGTGTGTTCAATCAGTCCCTCTGTGTGTGTGTGTTACTGCCTGGGCCATCTTAAATCAAAGAACAGGTATTTAGGGACCATTTCAGGTCCTCAGCGATGTGAAGACAGAGGAACATATAGCTTATCCCAGGTGGTCTCGTTGTCAGATATCCAGCCTACCACTGTGGTGTCGTCCGCAGATTTAATGATGCTGTTGGGATTTGTGGACAGGAACACAGTCGTGGGTGAATAGGTAGTATAGGTGCAGTGTTGAGCTGAGGCCAAGATGGTGTAGTTTTGTGACAAGCTTAGAGGGGAGGATAGTATTGCATGCAGAACTGTAATCAATGAATAGTATTCGTATGTTCTTGTCCTTCTGGATCAGGTGAGTGAGAGGTGGACAGGGTGAGTAAATGGTCGTCTGATGGTGGCAGGGTTTTGACAGCTATCTCTGTGTTGAGTCTGTCGAAACAGGCATACACTTTACCCTTTTACTACGTTCCAAACGTTATCATAACAAATATTACTATGCAATAACTTGTCAGATAATAAGCTTTTTAATGCATTTTGGATCGCTCTTTTGTCTAATACACAACAGTGTTAACAACACAGGACATCATGGCTAGGCAGAGAAGAGATGAGCAAACCACAACAGGATGCGCATCCAACCACACGTGTCCTTGCTATTGTCGTCTACTTTTGCCTACTCACAAGGCTTAGACAACTGCACTACTACTTACATACATTATATGTTGCCAATGTTTTTTGTTATGCCTTTGCTATTTTTATGCCTTTGTTTTTAAACCCTGTAGCACTTTGAGATTTGTAAAAATGTGAAATGTGTTACAAATAAAAAGGATTATTATCATTTTCATTATAACATAACTTTTACCAGCACAGCACTGAAATACCCTGATTGATGTACATAGACATGTCAGTTTAGACACTAACACTATGAACTGCCACAACATACCAGTGCTCACTGCTTATCATCAAACACATTTACTCTGCTCTGCTCATTACTGTCACGTCACAATTACTGCTCACCTATTATACAACACAGCCTAAGTTAGTACCATAGACTGCATATACAGTACATTCCATTGACTTGCCCCTTGTCTTTCCAAAGCTGCTACACCTAACTGTTCCATGGCCCCACACAGAATACAGCAGTGACCTACTGTAATAATCACCTGCCAAGTTGCAGCTACAGTACATCATCCTGCTGCTTGTCACTAAACTGAAAGCCACAGCAGACTACTGTCACTCACCTAACAGCATGGCTCCCCTACACTTCCATCTACCCAATGTACCCATATTACTATAGCCGTACATTTACCATTTCTTTTTCTACAGCACACAGCTGATCATAGCACATATTACACTTGTTAGAGTTAAAACTATGTCTTTTGTCGACAATATTGATATATATGCCCTCATATCCTATTTTAGTGTGCCCTCTTGGCATAACTCAAGTTTGCCTACCAATCTTATGATTTTATTAAGTTCGAGGTTGGACAAAACTAATCCTAGTATCAGGTCTCTCCTTTCCTCTAGAGACTGCATGTGTTTTGAGCTGTACAGAGCGCAGGCCCTCCAAGGTCACTGATTATCTCTGGAGGAATACAATAACAGCTCATTGGAGTTAACTTGACCATCTATGACAAAGCAACAACACCTCCATATTTGCTATCTGGTGCCGGCTCCATATGTCTTGGTCAACGCTTTGTGATCTAATGTCCTAATGACCTGTATGTATCTCTGTACATGACCTATATCTCTGTATGACCTGACATCGTCACTAATGTACTCTGTCAGCTGTCACCCTGTCACAGATAAACCTGCCACATGTCCTATGATATCGAAGGGATAACTTGTTTATGAAACCATAAGATGTACACAAGGATACTATAAGATGAACAACAACTTATTATGATGACACCCTGATGCCTGACAGCTCATCAGATATGATCTGACGTCTGAGGGTCTTAACCAATCGTTAGGATCCACCTCATAACTGATGTCCGGACTCCAACTTGTGTATAAATACTATTGCCTGTCTTTGTAATGGCAGAGAGATACTTTTGCTGTACGGTGCCTCGTGGATGGATTCTTTCTCTTAATACAATGTCAACCTTTTAATTTGAGAACCAGCCTGTGTCTGCCTTTGATTTCGTCTCATCCTTTTTACACTGGGTTTTCAGCTGTTTAACTCCAAATAGTTTTAATTAACATAGAGCAGGATTTACGACCCTTTATAAACTCTATTAATTGGTCCTTCGTACGGTTAAAGGCCTGTCCGACATTATTATCATAATTATTATTAATATTTTTCTCGGACGGTGCGTTTAGAATCAGCCTTAAAAAAAAAAGAAAAAAAAGAAAAAAAAGAAAAAAAAATCAGATTTTTTTTCTCCCATCTTTCTTTTTCACGGTCGACTCTGAGGGGCTCCGGACGACTCCTCTTCGCGCGAGGACTCTTTCCGGTCAGCTATCTTAGAATTCAGCCTCTTTTTCACATATTGTTTTTGGAGACAAGCGGCTCACAGACATTCCTCAAACGCGTGGGGATTCTCCGTCCAGCTGACTACAAGACACAGGTTCCCTTTTGGTTCAGTTCCTTGACTTGTAATTTTGACATTGTATTAACTTTATCACGAGGCTCATTGGCCGTACTTGTAGATATATATATTATTATTATTACTATTATTATTATTTTTTTTTTTGGACAGATACTGTCAATACATATATATGCGCATATCAGACGTCTACCAGTGTGTGCATAGATATTTATTGCCTCGTACATTTGTTCCTTGGTTTTTAACTACAGTTGTACATAGATAGGCCTACATATATTCATATCTGTTTTTTTACCACTTAATAATCCACAGGTGCAAACCTGTTGTTAGATTATATTGTGTGAACTGTACCACTTAATAATCCACAGGTGCAAACCTGTTGTTAGATTATATTGTGTGAACTGTACCACTTAATAATCCACAGGTGCAAACCTGTTGTTAGATTATATTGTGTGAACTGTTTAATAATCCACAGGCACTGCCTTATAGCCAACCTGTTGTTAGATTATATTCTGTTTAAATAATCCACAGGTGCTGATTTTCTAGCAAACCTGTTGTTCGATTATAATAATCCACAGGTGTGCCGCTTTTTAGCCAACCTGTTGAATGATTATATTTTTACTTTGATTTTGTAAATCATTTAAACCTTGACACACACAGATACCTTCATGTGGGTGCCAATCAGAGGGGAATTATTATAGTATAACACAGTCCAGATACACCAATACTGAACCCAGCTAGCCCATCCAAAGTCACTAATACTAGCCAAACTCCGTTTCTGACTCATGAGCTGCAGATCATGAATCAAAAAGGACAGAGGTTAGATATTAAACTAATAAGACCATACTGTCCTATTATTTAGATTTTGTTCTATTCCTACCTTTGGTCAATTAAAAAAATATATATGACTTTAATATTTTGATTTCATTCCCATTTATCTAGAAACCAGCCACCTTTGCTCCAGGCAACCTCTGTATCACTAAAACCAGCTACAGGCATCTCATCCATTCAGCCCCTAAACAGCATTACATCAGCACTGAACCGTTTGTATGATATTTACTTATTTCCTAGGATAAGACACAGCCTGCTGATTTGAGTATTTCAAAGCAACTAGTCATTTAAACCTTCTACTTTGCCATAGACAGAAGTATTTAACCTTGGGTAGGGCTGACGGCCTCTTTATCTCACTCACTCTCTCGGTCCCTTGAACGTGTCAACAATCTGTAGTCACTGTCACTGTTTCTCTCTCTCTCTCTCCCACAAGCCGTGCATCTGCTCAGAATTGTTTCATTAAAATTTTATATCAGTAAATTGTCTACCTGCCCACCCACTTCTTGATAGATACTAAATAGATTTTGAACACCGTCTTTTACGTTTTAGTCACGTCTGAATAATTAAATTTTTACATTATGGGAAATATCCTTTCCCCGTCACAGGGACCCACCAGTGGTAACAAAGCACAGTGCACCACTCACACTGATATACTAACTTCATTTGATAAGTCAATGTTTGAAAGTGAGGATGATGACGCGGTTTTAACAAAAATTACTCTTTCTCCACGTTCTCAGGATGTGGACCTGCTTGGACCTGTGCTTGGACCTGCTGTCGGTGAGCCTTCAGGACTTTCACCCCTACCCCACGTTCCTCCATCTGACACAAGCACTAGTAAGAGATCAAAATCTTTACATGAATGTCGGGTTAACACACAATCACTTACTGCACAACATACAGTAGATCAGATAGAAACACTGATTGCTCCCTTAGTGGCCTATACACAGGGGGATGGCAATTTGGCTTATAGGTACAGGAAATGGTCTCCTGAAGATATTAAGAACATTGCAGAAACTTTACCTAATATTCAGGACAATCCAGAGGGGTGGGAGACCGCGCTCAAAGCAGAGATAATAGAACACCAGCTTAACACTACGGAAGTCAGGGACCTTATTGCAAAAAGTAGCCCCAAAGCCATGTCACATCAGATTTCAGAGGGGGCCCACCTCCTCGACCTACATGGCCGTGCGATCCAATGTTTCCGTACCGAGCCACCAGCTCTGGACGAACAGAGACCCCATATGATAAGACAGGTAGACCACGAGGAAGCTGTAAACAAAATGATAGGGAACGCACTAGGTCTCCTGCGTGTTAACACTAATTTATCTGTCCTCACCGACATCAAGCAGAAAGACGGAGAGGATGTCTCGGAATTCATTCAGAAATTTAAAACCCAGTTTAACCGCCACTCAGGCCTAACCAGTGGCCAGGTGGGCTACCAGAAATTGTTTAACCTCCTCTTAATGGAGGCTCTACGCCCTCACTTAAAACAGGCCATCACTATGAATGATCCCTTATGGAAAATGAAAACCAGAGAGGAACTCACTACTCTAGCTCAGTATTACAACAATTGCATAGCCGAACCAAAGCCTAGGGCTAAACTACAGGCCGTGATTACTGGGGAGGGACACATCAGCCTACAGGCACCACAGAATAACCAAAACCACATATGGGGTTCCGGGGCAAACCGACGGCAGAGCCATCCAGGACCAAATCAAGGTAATACAACACACCACACCCAGAACACCCCTGGTCTCTCTACACAGGGCTCACACACTGCAGGCCGGTCTCCACGAACTTATATTTGTTGGTCATGTGGGACCACGGCGGACCATACTTTGACCCTATGTCCCCAGCCGAACACAGCGCTCCCTTTCAAACCTCCACTTTGGCACCGACGGCCAAACTGGGGTTTTGACAACCGGGTTGTTGTAGATAATTAGACATAGATGAACTTCCCTTTAAACGGACAAAGACACTCTGGCCGCAAATAGATGAAATTGATACAGAGATAGATGAATTTGATGTGTCCTAACTTTTAAAAAACTTTTAAAAACACTTAAAAAGGAATTAGTCCTTGATGTGCTCGCACACCCCATACCACTGTTGATTTTGTTCACTAATGTTACTTTGTTTGTGTTTAGTGTCTATCCTCCCTGCTGGTTCTGGGGCCCTGGCCTTGGCTGTACACCCACCTATGACCTATGACGCTGCAGTGCTCTGGATGCCCTCCCCTTCTCTGCTGTGGCACCTGTATCATCAAGACACCCAGAGCACACCAGCGTATTAATTCCATTTGATTATTTGACATTCATTAGTTCAATTTCTGATGGGTTGGTTTTAAGTTATATATCTAATGTTTTTTTCTTTTCTCGTTAGTGGTTTAGTTTTTATTTTGTTTTGGTAGAAGGGGTTCTGCTTATGACGACGGGGAAATATTTTCTGGCATAACAGAATCCCACCCTTTTGCTTCGTTGACCAACTCATCATTTTTGACTTCATGTTAAATTCCACCCTATAGTATTTTGTTGTAAAAACCTTCTCTATGTCTGCTTTATGCCTCACAGCATCACATATTACCCCGAAAGAAGGCAGCCGAGATCCATTCAGATACAAATTACTGATTTTTTTGTGACCCAAGACCGTATGGGATCAGAGGTCAGTGGATTTCAGATAATCACAATGAGAGGTAAGGTGTGCATTTTAACATCTTACGCCTCCTGTGCTCCTCTGAAACTAAAAAAAAAAAATTGCTACAATTTGCTACAATTTGCTCAGTTTTGAATAATAATTCATATCCATTTACTTAAAAAGGAAGATATTTCGTTAGATTCCCAGAGTACACTAAAATACTCATTGTCAATTTACCCACTACTAAGTATATTAGATAATCAAATTCATCATAGGTTCTCTCACTCCCTTATCCAATATACAGCCTCTAATTTCTCCAGTTTCTTATCTGTTTACATTCTCTTGTTCAGCTGTTCTCATAACAAAGTAGGCTATGGTTAATAATTGCTCACAGAAGTGTGAAAGAAAGTAAAGAAAGTGAGTTATGTCGAAAGTAAAGAGAAGTGTGAAAGAAAGTAAAGAAAGTGAGTTATGAGTGTAAAGAAAGTGAGTTATGAGTGTAAAGAAAGTCAGTTAAGTCGTAGTGAAGGTAAAGAAAGTCAGTTATGTCGTAGTGAAGGTAAAGAAAGTCAGTTATGTCGTAGTGAAGGTAAAGAAAGTCAGTTATGTCGAGTAGTGAAAGTAAAGAAAGTGATCAGACAGAATGTAGAATGCAAAGGATTTCATTTTATTTTATTTTTCACCAGTTTTGCTGTCTCAGAAAAGTCTGTGACCGAATTGTTATGAGAACATTCTGACCTTGTGAGGGCCATTGGGCTCAATATAACTTTAACCCATTCCTTCCAATTACAGTAACTCCCTTATAGCAATATCTATCTATCTATATATATATAATATCAGTTTTATTACTGTCAGCCCATTATTAATATTATTTCCTTTATTTTTGCCATAATGTCAGCACCATCAGCATAATGAGTATGTGAATGAGTTTGTTCATCTAATTTAGTAACTGTTAAGCAAACTCCAATATCCACAATCCCTTGTGGAGATTTCCGTTTCCGTTAGGGTCTGTAACAGCCACGTTGCTATGGCAACTCATTCCAAAATGACATCTTATCTACTCCATTACCCATAATTCCTTACGGGCAGTGTTAGCTTCCCTGGTAACTAACACATAACTATGGCAATACCATCCTAACGACATTGAATTCCTCCATTGAATTCAATTTAACCCATCTTAAATTAACCCTTATAAGATTCAATATGTTATAATATTATTTAGAAAACATTAACACATAATATTACAAAGATTATAACGTCATTTTGATTTATAAAAAAAAAAAAAATAATAATAATATTTAATCATTTTAACTTAAGATTTTTTGTGAGCTTGTAGATTAACTACTTTTCGAAACTGTTTAATTCTCTACTTATCTCATTTCAATATACTCTTCAGAACAAAGATGTTTATTCCTTATTTTTCATTGTTATATTTTAATTTTAAATATTTTAATTATAACTTTAAAAAAAATATCTTGCTTTTCAGTTTGATTTTTTTTTCCCTTTCTCATCTGACACACACTATATTATAGATATATGGGTGTCAAATAGAGGGGAGTTTGATTAACTTGATTTAAATGTGATTTGCTTAATATCTTTTTGATGTTGTTTTTTTGTCCTTTATCATAGTCATTTAACGATAAATACTAACTTACAGTCTTAGTCACATTCATCCATTTCAGATCTTGCCCCAGGAGTCATTGAAGTTTACAAAACCTCCCCATACAAAACCTCCCCAGGGGAGACTGAGGGTCTAAAACTCAGATGGACAAACTTTGTATTATATTTTTCAAGAGTTCTTAACTGTTTTAAACTACTTATGTTTTGTCAAATACATTTCATGTACACTTTCTACACACAGTAATTCTGTGGTTAATTCATTTACAGATTAAATAATCTTCCTGGTTAAATTGAGTGACAGAAGCCTCTCCTCTCGACTGCTCAAAGAGGAAAAGTAGGTCCTATACGTCTGTGTGAGTAAAGAGGCATCACGTGAGTTTTTCCCGCCATAAATTATTTTGCTTAGGGTTAAAATATCTACCCACAGTATTGCTTCAAGGAGAAGTAGGGCTAAAATTCGACTGAGCCTATACACACTTGGGGGCGGGACCTGAAACAACAACTTCTTGGAAACAAGACTATGTTGGCTAAAGTTCCTGGTGGTACATAGATTGTGGGATTTTCAGGAAAAGTTAAAAGTTAAAAAAATTCAGATCCTGCCAAGGGATGGCCTTCAAAATAAAATAAAATAAAGAAAGGTTTGATCTGTTCATAATTATAATACCTTATTCTGGGAACTTATGAGGTGATGTCATTTTTCTCATTTAACAGCATATAGAACCCACTTACCATTTTAATTATTCTTTAGTCTATGTAAGATTTCATCCTACTAACGCTGATTATTTACTCATGAAATATAACCATTTTGCTTCCAAATTAATAAACAATTCAGTCCTTTTGAAGAAGAAAAATTGTGTATGTTATCTGAACAAAGAAACATTTGTTTTTGCCCTTATAGTCCTTTAATACAATTTAAAAAGGTATTTAAGTCTACATGTATCTGTCTTCTTATATTAATTAATTAATTACATATTATTTTGACGTCATCTACCAATCTTGTCCACAAGAACTGGGGACTTGTTAGAGTTAAAACTATGTCTTTTGTCGACAATATTGATATATATGCCCTCATATCCTATTTTAGTGTGCCCTCTTGGCATAACTCAAGTTTGCCTACCAATCTTATGATTTTATTAAGTTCGAGGTTGGACAAAACTAATCCTAGTATCAGGTCTCTCCTTTCCTCTAGAGACTGCATGTGTTTTGAGCTGTACAGAGCGCAGGCCCTCCAAGGTCACTGATTATCTCTGGAGGAATACAATAACAGCTCATTGGAGTTAACTTGACCATCTATGACAAAGCAACAACACCTCCATATTTGCTATCTGGTGCCGGCTCCATATGTCTTGGTCAACGCTTTGTGATCTAATGTCCTAATGACCTGTATGTATCTCTGTACATGACCTATATCTCTGTATGACCTGACATCGTCACTAATGTACTCTGTCAGCTGTCACCCTGTCACAGATAAACCTGCCACATGTCCTATGATATCGAAGGGATAACTTGTTTATGAAACCATAAGATGTACACAAGGATACTATAAGATGAACAACAACTTATTATGATGACACCCTGATGCCTGACAGCTCATCAGATATGATCTGACGTCTGAGGGTCTTAACCAATCGTT
Organism: Gymnoscopelus braueri; assembly: GCF_963280865.1. Classification (NCBI taxonomy): domain Eukaryota; kingdom Metazoa; phylum Chordata; class Actinopteri; order Myctophiformes; family Myctophidae; genus Gymnoscopelus; species Gymnoscopelus braueri. The sequence goes on from NC_137620.1 coordinate 19,764,831, forward strand.
AGGATCCACCTCATAACTGATGTCCGGACTCCAACTTGTGTATAAATACTATTGCCTGTCTTTGTAATGGCAGAGAGATACTTTTGCTGTACGGTGCCTCGTGGATGGATTCTTTCTCTTAATACAATGTCAACCTTTTAATTTGAGAACCAGCCTGTGTCTGCCTTTGATTTCGTCTCATCCTTTTTACACTGGGTTTTCAGCTGTTTAACTCCAAATAGTTTTAATTAACATAGAGCAGGATTTACGACCCTTTATAAACTCTATTAACAATTCATACAATTCATTGTTATTTTTCCTTTCTCTTTTTTCTTATCAACAACAATGAGGACAAGATGGCCGAACAACCAAGTTACTCTCATACTTCACAAACCACTATGTGGTTAGTGATCACAGTTACTGCATAACCCAACGCCCCCACATGCTGTCTGGAAGTTTTTCAATTCACACCTTTTCTCATATGTTCTGCCATTGTCACGCCACCCTACATTTATTTCCTGCAGATGTTGAACAATTCTACCCTGCTGCCAACTAATACTTGACTTCAGCCTTTAACTGCTTTTCAGATGTTCTTTGAACAATTTCCCCTCATTCTACTGTTACTTATATTTCATATATCTCACGTCCCCTGCACCACTACAGTACCTCTACCCAAATTCTGCTGCTTTACACTACACTTGCTTGATGAAAATTAGCATTTTCTAACATGGTTCCCTAACACTTCAACCACCGATCCAACAATATTACCTTAAAGATGCTGTAAGTTATATGTTTTGGTTAAATAAATACAAATATTTTTGTTAAAGCTCTATATTCTGATAGTAAGCATTGCTATGTGTTGTTTGTTTGATCAGTAACCGAGGTCTCCCCGTCTCTCAGGAAATATGATGCGTCTATATGGTAGTAGGCTGATGCAGAGATCATGCACGCACACACATGCACATCCACATGCATACTGTACCTTCTGAAGCGTGCGTGTGCGCGCGCGCGCGCACACACACACACACACACACACACACACACACACACACACACACACACACACACACACACGTTCCACTGTGATGGAGGCTGTATTGTGTGACTGTGGTTTGACACACGCTGCTTCCTTTGTGGACAGTGAGGACTCAATACCAGCCTAGCCTTCAGTGTTTAATGTAGGTTGTGTTATAGTCTGGTTCACTCATAATGCTGTTAAATGCATTTTAAAACAATTTAACCATAATAGAATAAAATAATTCTCTATTATGAACACAGACGTCTCAGCCTTAGTATTCACTACAGTTTGTGTATCTCATTACCAATTCTAAAGACTAGAACATAATCTTGTAGTACTTCACACTGATACTAAAACAGAGGTAACAGGACTTGTGAATTATGAAATGGCCTGTTTGAATGGGTTTTCTGGGTGAAAACACATCACACTGGATTTATTAAACAATAGGACAAGCATTTATCAACCATGAGGTCTTTGACAGCAACTTGCCCTTGGAATCTTCCTCATTTTCTCACTAGAGACACTGATTTCACTCAGCATTTCCCCTAAACTTTGTAGAAAATGTCCTTTTGCACACCTACTTTCAAGGACAGGTGCGTAGGAGAGAACAGCCAATGTGGAGAAAAAAGGAAATGTCTCGCAGAACGTCTTCTCTTAAAAAACATACTTATTTAGGAACATTTCAGTCCAACTGACCTTCATTCGGTATCTGATGCATATGGAGATATATGATGAAGGTCACTTGGACCGAACTGCTGTTCCACAATAAATATATTTTCTCTAAGTGAAGACGGTGTGTGGGACATATTATTTTTTCTCCACATATTCTAAACAAATAATTGTGAAATAAATGTGATTCTATGTTAACCTGCCTGGAGCAATGTGTGGCAGGAATAGTAATGTAATTTATCTTGTCTGTCTGTGTAGGCTTTCTGTGTGTCTGTTAACAAAATAACTCCAGGGGGAAAAAATCTGATTTTCATGAAACAAGAAGAAAAGACAGATGAAGTTTTATCCATTGGATTCCTCGTAAATCAAGTGATGTGATCATTTACTGTACGATCTCTCTCTCTCTCTCTCTCTCTCTCTCTCTCTCTCTCTCTCTCTCTCTCTCTCTCTCTCTCTCTCTGCAGTAGTCACTGCATAGGAAGTAGAAAAGGTTTTTCAGAGTCATTCATCACAGTAAAGGATGGGGCACACACTGCCCTATGTGCTCCTCTGTGAGTATATCACTATTATTACTAGTAGGTATTTGAACCATTTCTATGAAGGAATACATGGCTGTACTTAAACAAGATTTGTTAAAGTTAAACTGCTGACACAGTAAAATAGTAGATCTATCATTTCAACAATATGTGAATTTACTATTAACAGATGCAACTACAGTATATGCAGTACAAAAACACCCTATAGTGTCCACTCCTATAACAATTTATTTATTTATTTTTTACACATTACCGACGCTGTAAAACATTTGTTGGATATTATTAGAATTTTATTGCAAACCAGACAACAAGACCAGTTTTACCACGGTTCTCCGTTTACTACTCACTATGGGATATCAGCGCCCTCAGGCGATGAGACAGAGCAACACACACGCTCCCGGTGCCAATACTGATTGGCTAAGGGTATGTCACGAGTCCGGAAGACCCGGGAGTATAAAGCTCCCTCGTGACGTAGGCTCTTCCTCTTTTCTCCACTCTGCAAGCGAATGCGCAGAAATTCACACACAACAAAGCAAGGAAATTTTCAACTTAACCCAATGCGGGAATACGGAGTATATCCCCACGGGAAAATCCTTGCAAATAAGTTTTCTCCCGGAACTTATTTAAGTATTTATTTATTTACCTATCCTCTCAGTTTTCCTTATTCTTGGTCTGTTCTGGAAAAGCCGGTTAGCTGAAAAAGCCGGTTAGCTGCTAACACCGGTTAGCAGCTACTAGCTCATTCATTCATTCAGTGGCTAGGCTAATACTAGCAGCTACTAGGCTACGCTACTGGCTAGGCTTTAGCCTGTTGTTTTCCCAGACCGAGGACCAAGATGGAACCACCGAGGAGTTGCGGGGTCGCGGAATGCGACCCCCTCATCGCCGCAGACGACCCCCACCGCGTCTTCATCCACTGCTTGGGGGTCGATCACGCGTTCTGCGCCAGGACCCACCCGGGTGAGACAGATGCGTGCCCTAACTGCACGAGGTTAACCGTTTCTCAACTGGCTCGTCAGGGCTAGGACCCTGGTCGGCTGGACTAGACGAGATAACGGTGAGACCTCCACCGCCACCGGACCGGGGACCCCAGTCGGGCAGCACGAGCGGCCCCCCGGCTCATGGGACCCCCACCGGTGCCGATGCCAAAACTAGAGCGTCAAGCGTCCACGACGCTGACGCCACCTCCCGCCGCTGCTGCTGCGATGGGGGCTTGTCCCCACCGCAGCATGCTAGCAGCGGCCCTCCCTCCCTCCCCCCCTGCCAGCGAGGAGTCGATGGCTCTTCACGATGACGACATGGCGGAGGACGGGGAAGATTTCCTGGAGCTCCCGTCGTACCAGGACACCCAGGAGGTGTCCACGACGAGCCCCGGACGGGGAGAACCTCCCGCAGCCACCGAGGAAGAGATCCTCGAACCTGTGGCGGCTGGTTTCAACGAATGGCTAGCCTCACTAAGCAACAGGTTGTTAGCAGCGCTGTTCTAGCTTAGCTTGCTAGGACAACACCAGCTCGTTAGCCTCTTCAGAGCCGGCGTCTGTACCACGAAGAACGAGGCTACAATCGGGTGCTTTGAGACACATAAAGGGTTTTCATAAGAGTATGTTGAACTGTTTATGCTGTTTCCACTGTTCTGTGTTTTATTCTGTTCCATTAAAATTTCCCAAAATACACAAGCACATTATCCAGCCCCGGTCAGGAGGTCACGACGCTAGGGGTCCCTGGGGGTCCCCGGGCGTCGATGCCCTCCTCTATAAGCCCATTGTGACCTGTTTTCGACAACTGTCGGGGTGCATCGATGCATAGGGATCACTAGGTGGTCCCCGTGTTGATAACCACCCCTTATAAGCCCAAAGCGCTTGGAAAGTCCCTTGGTGACTTTCCAAACGCTGCTGGGATGAATACTGTGCATGATATGAACAAGACAAAGGTAATAAACCCATTGCTATTTCTATACGCCAGTGTACATGGGTCACGCCAAAATCTTCCAATTCTACCATCCATCCGGCAGAGGGCGCCAGAGGCCCACTGTTGGAAGGAAGGTTTGCAAGATGGCGGCGCGGGTCGAAGGTCACCCCAATATTTACAACCTGCCAAGCACCGTGTCACGCCAGCCTCTGGAGGGCGACAGAGTGCTTCCTTCGGTGGAGGTGGCTCCGTCGCTTCCTTTAGCCAGGCCAAGAAGCCTAGACAAGATGGCGACGGACCTTGTAAACACAAGGGAGCAGCGTGGAATGCTTCCGTACTCAGTCACGTGACCCCCACGCTTGCACGGGCCCCGTGGGTTAGGTGTCGACGTCACCTGTTTCCATGGAAACGGATGTCAACGTCTCTTCACTCTTGGTGAGTTAGCCGTGACTATTACTAGCTATGGTATGCTAGGTTGGCATAGCCTCCAGTCAGACTGCTGTTGTTTTCACTTAGTGGCTGACTAGCCTCACTAACATCGACACAGTTAAAGAGCAGTGTTGTTTTGGTGCAGTGCTTAGACAGTCCCCTAAAACAACACGTGGTGGCCATAGCTCTCCTTCGTTCTTGGTTAGCCAAACAACTACAGGTAGCAGCTAAAGGCTAAAGGCGACCTGTAGCTAGGCTAGACTAGACCAGGCTAAGCTTACAGGCTAAGCTAGTTAGCCCTTTGTCTACACTACCACGATGGAGGCTCAGGCTCACTGGGTGCCTTGAGACAAACATAAAGGGTTTTCATAAGAGTATGTTAAACTGTTTATGTTGTTTTACACTGTCTTTGTGCTTTATTTTGTTGCATTAAAAATGTACTAAAATACACAAGCACATTATCCAGCCCCGGCCGGGAGGTCACGACGCTAGGGGTCCCAGGGGGTCCCTGGGCGTCGAAGGCCTCCTCTATGAGCCCATAGAGTCAGGCTGATGTTGTTTCACTGAGCGGCTGACTAGCCTCACTAACATCGACACAGTTAAAGAGCAGTGTTGTTTTGGTGCAGCGCTTAGCCAGTCCCCTAAAACAACGCTGCGGTGGGCATAGCTCTCCTTCGTTCTTGGTTAGCCAAACAGCTACAGGTAGCAGCTAAAGGCTAAAAGCGACCTGTAGCTAGGCTAGACTAGACCAGGCTAAGCTTACAAACTAAGCTAGTTAGCCCTTTGTCTACACTACCACGATGGAGGCTCAGGTTCATTGAGTGCTTTGAGACACACATAAAGGGTTTTCATAAGAGTATGTTAAACTTTTTATGTTGTTTTACACTGTCTCTGTGCTTTATTTTGTTCCATTAAAAATGTCTTAAAATACACAAGCACGTAATCCAGCCCCGGTCAGGAGGTCACGACGCTAGGGGTCCCAGGGGGTCCCTGGGCGTCGATGGCCTCCTCTATGAGCCCTTTGTGCCTGACAGGCCTGTTCACAGCATGGCAGACACTAACGGTCTCTAATGGACGCCACAGTACGAGTCCGCTGGACCGCGTGGCGACGTCATCGGTCCCCGTGGAAATGTGCACGTTGCCCACGGGACTGATAACAGCAGCGCCCCCTCCCGACTCGCTCGCTCGGTGAGCAGCTTTTGGGAGGGTTGCAATCCGAATCTGTTTTATCCCAGTACATCAGCGTTGCACTGTGTTTACTGGTTAAGCTCAGTACGGCAGTGACACACTGTGGTTGTACTGGCCAGGCTCCCCTGAACAACAACAACACATTGTGGTTGAACTGGTGTGTTTTCCACATGCCTTGTGTTACTTCCTATGTCAGACGGGTGTGTCTCTCTCATGCGGAAGATAAAAGCAGCCACGACTCTAAGAGAGAAGGTTCTCTCTCTCTCTCTCTTGAGCATGAGCGTTACCAGAGAAATATCTACGAATCAGAACCGACTGGGTTTCTGTTCAAAGCTTTTTCTGGTGAGAAAAAGGGGGGGGGGCGTACGGCCCTTTCTGAATCTGAAGGGCCTCAACAAGTATCCATTTCTTGGTTGACGACCGTAAAAGCTGTTGCAAAACGGTACATCAGGGGCACTGATGGGCGGGCATCAACCTCTAGGTTGCTTGCCTCCACGTTCCAGTCTGGCCTCCACACAGAGAATTCCTGCACTTCGGCTACAAAGGGGAGTGTACGAGTACACGGTTTTTCCCTTTGGTATGTCATTGAGCCTGCGAGTGCTCGTGCAGTGTACCAATGCGGCCATAGCTCCACTGCGGCGACAGGGGATCGGTCTGTCGACTTAACTTCGACGACTGGTTAATTGCTGGCTCAGAGGAGGAGGTGGCACGGCACACGGCCGTGGCCCTCTCCCACCTGATGTCGCTATGTTCACAATCAACGTCCAGAAGAGCGTTCTGGTTCCATCTCAGCAGACCACCTTCTGGGGGATCTCGCTGGACTCGAACACGCTCAGAACGCGGCTGTCCAAGGGCAGGTTAGACAGCGTCTTAGCTTGTGTGAGGTCTTTTCGCGTAGGGCGTCAAGTCACTTACAAACTAGGCATGCAGGCGGTGAGTCTCATGGCTTCAGTCATTCGCCTAATCCGCTTGGGCAGGTTCTACATGAGACCTGTATAGAGGTGGCAGCGGGCTCTTCGGATCCCACTCACCTCAGGCTTTCAGCAAGTGGTGGTGTTTCCAGGGTGTCGTGGAGACACTCGGATCGTGGTCGCAGGTGGCTTTTCTGTCCCAGGGGGTCAGTATAGGCGCTGTGATATCACAGAAGGTCATCACCACGGACGCCAGCCTCATGGGGTTTTTCCTCGCTCTCAAACAGTTCGGTGCTCGGTTTCCGGGTTGTTCTGTCTCGATCAGAACATACAACACCGCGACCATGTGCTATGTCAACAAGCAGGAAGGTTTGGCCTCCCTGGTGTTGGACGGATTGGCGTGCGAGATGGCGCTGTGATGCGACTCACGTCTCGCGTCCATTCAGGCGTTCCAGGTGCCGGGCCTCCTGAACGAACTGCTTTATGCTTTCCCACCAATAGAGCTGATCCTCCCCATGTGGGGGAGGGTCAGGCTCCGAGGGTTGTTGATGTTGCTGGTGGCCCCAGCATGGGACACGTAGAGGTCAGGAGATAACTCCTCTCCTTCACGACGTGCCTTGGGCCCTCCTTGTCGGCAGGGACTTGCTGCGGCAGGGAGGGGGGACGCCCTCAGGACCTAGACCTATGGGTCTGGCCCATGAGAGGGTGAATTTGAGCTTGTGTGGCCTTCCCCCTGACGTGATGGCTACCATCCAGGGCGCAAGGGCCGTGTCCACGAGGAATGCTTACGAGGTCAGATGGGGGTTGGAACAGTCACCAGTGGTGGTGGCTTTCCAGGCCTCGATGTGTAGCATTCTTACTTTCTGCAGGGAAGGCTAAATCAGGGTTTATCCTTCTCGACGGTGAAAGTGTATTTGGCTGCCATTTCGGCTTGCCACCTAGGTTTCGACGATGGCAAGACGGTGGGTCAGCATAACTTCGTGCGCCGATTTTGAACGGCGCCAGAAGGGCTAGACCGGTCAACAGGCCACTGTTCCCAGTCTGGGAGTTGACGGTGGTGCTGGAGGCACTGTGCCGTCACCCGTTCGAGCCTTTTGAGTCTATGGACCTGAAGGTCATTAGTCTAAAAACGGTCCTTTTGGTGGCCCTGTCCACGGCTAAACGGGTCAGTGACTTGCATGCGCTCTCGGTGAGCCCGGAGTGCATGAATTTTCTGAACAACGACAGGAGGGTTTTGCTCAAACCAAACCTGGCGTTCGTTACAAAGACCGGGGTGGTGGCCCCAGATCCGGTTGAATTGGTGGTTTTTCATCCGCCTCCCTTCGCTTCGGCGGAGGACAGGCGGTTACATTGCCTCTGCCCGGTGAGAGCTTGAAGCTCTATTGCCAGAGGACGGCGGCCAGTCGCTCATCGACACAACTCTTTGTCTCTTTTGGCGTGGGGGTTCAGAGGAAGGCGGTCACCAAGCGACGCTTTCTAGATGGATCCGTGATGCCATTAAGCTGGCTTATGTGAGTAGTGGTGTCCCTGTCCCGGGGGGTCTGAGGGCCCACTCTACTAGAGGCATGGCTACGTCCTGGGCTCTCTACAAGGGAGCTTCGATCCAGGAGATTTGTGCGGCTGCAAATTGGTCGTCACCGTCGACTTTTGCGGCCTTTTACAGTCTGGACGTGGCGGCGTCATCAATGGCGCACGCTGTCCTGGGTGTGGCTGCTGCCTCCAGGTCAGTGGAGGATAGGGAGTAGGCTTGTGGCCTTTTCTCCATATCTTCCGACTTCCTCTTTAGGTTTCCTTGGGACCAGCAGGGCTGTGTCTTGGGGATAGGGCCCTGCTCCTCATTATTATGAGGCGGACTGTGTCTGCCTGTTAGTAAATAGGGCAGACTCTAGAGTCTGTCAGGGCCTACTCTTGTTATCTATCCCGCACCCCAGCCCGGTGGGCTGGGGGGGCGCCCAGGGGCCGTGAGGTCGTGGACCTATGGCCTGGGGGTCTTAGGTCACGTCCGGGGGGGACGTGACCTAGGAGCTGAGGGGCGTGCGGGGTTGTCAGGGTTGTGTGGCTCATTACCTCAAGGGGGGTTTATGAATCCCATAGTGAGTAGTAAACGGAGAACCGTGGTAAAACTAGAGGTTACAAATGTAACCCCGGTTTTAGTAGGTTCGGAGTTTACTACTCACCAGACACCCCTTTCTGTGCGCATTTGGCATGCAGAGAGGAGAATGTTAAGAGGAAGAGCCTACGTCACGAGGGAGCTTTATACTCCCGGGTCTTCCGGACTCGTGACATACCCTTAGCCAATCAGTATTGGCACCGGGAGCGTGTGTGTTGCTCTGTCTCATCGCCTGAGGGCGCTGATATCCCATAGTGAGTAGTAAACTCCGAACCTACTAAAACCGGGGTTACATTCGTAACCTCTAGTTTCTTTCAAAGCAGGTACTATTGAATACTTAAAGGACCATTTTCAAACGTATCATTAGTCCTCACTAATGCTCATTATAAGATGGAACCATTTAATGACATCACTTATTAATGCGTTGATATTAATACATCATTAGCAGAATGGACAAATCATTGTTTGTCATTTGTTGGTGTTGAACTTGAGTCAACTGTTGTCCATGTTGGTATTGTGTTCATTAGGAATAAAATGCAGATATTAATGCTTAGCTTCTTATTATCTATCAAATATCTTTCAGTGCTGAGTAGCTTCCTCTCCTATGGACACAGTCAAGGTGAAGTCTGATTTACTATCTATTATGTTTATTCACTCAAAATCGTATTTGTTGTGTCCGTGCGTGTGTGTGCGTGTGCGTGCGCGTGTGTGTGTGTGTGTGTGTGTGTGTGTGTGTGTGTTTCTTACAACAGCAGTTGGGAGAAATACTGAGGCTCACAGTTCTATTTTATTTCTCTGTCATAAATAACAGATACAACAATCACGACTTTGACAGCAGACAGAACAAGTGTACTGACATCAAATAGTGTGACCCTCACCTGTACTGTGGAAGACAGAAGAGCTTCATGGAAGTACTACTGGTTCAGAGACAACATACAACTGGATGTGACAGATCAGTCAACCTACACATTCAGTCCCTCCAGTGTCTCAGAGAGTGGAAGATACTGGTGTCATGGAGGGAAAGGAGACTACTACACATTTGACAGCAACTCAGTTGATATTGCGGTCTCTGGTGAGTTACGGTTTTTACTAATTCTATGCTATATATTTATTTTATTCTCAAGAAAAAACAAACAATTCATAGCTGTAATTTGTTCAAAGATAATATTTAACCTATTTACCTATTGTAAAATTTCAGCTTTTAGTTGTGTAATTAAAATGTGCATTTAGTTTGAATTAAAACATAGATATTTTATGGTTTCACTCAATTTGATTAAGTGATGAATAAAGGTCTATTGTCATTAACTAAATGTAAATGTGGATAGCACTGCGAACTCATAGCAAGAGTGTGAAGTTTTTTCTGTGTGGAATTTACATGTTCTCCTCATGTGGGTTTCCTCCCACAAAAACAGACATGTTAGGTAGTCAGGGACATGCTCCTGTCAGTGCTCTTGACCAAGGGTGACCTTAAAGTTGGATCTGGTGCCCAGGTGCTGCTCAGTGGCTGCTGTTAACCATTCTAATAGTTAAAGGGATGGGTTAAATACAGAGGATGAATTTACCCACAAGTATTATTCAACTTATCTATGTGTTACTTCTACAGAGGCACCTGTGCCTGTTTTCAGCAGACACTCTGTCTGGCCTGAGAATTTCATTGGAGAGACTACTCTGACATGTACGATACAGGAAGAACGTGCCTCTGACTGGAAGTACACATGGCGGAAGTATCCCAGTGGTGAATACAAGTGTCAAGGTCAACGCAAGCAGGACCAACAATTATCCAAATTCAGCAATCCCATCACTTTTAAAGGTATGGTATAGTCAGTATAGCTTTGAATAATTTTGAGCTTTGACTGCTCAAAATAAATCGCATCAAGGTTTTGCCTTTATCAGCATTTGTATCTTACATTACAAAAGAGTAGGATTTGCAGTACTTTTCATGTGCTGTAACTCACAGGCACAGTTACAGGAAACACGAGTATGGTACAACAATATTAGATAAATATTAACGCGTATGCATCATTAGATGATGCCAGGCAGAGAAAGGAAAGGGAGAAGATGAAGAGGAGAAGAGGAAGATGAGAATATGCAGAGAAGGTGAAGATAAGAGGAAGATGAAGACAAAGATGCAAATAATATTGAAAGGAGAAGAAGTTCAAGTGAAATTTAACAGGACAAGAGGCAGAGAACAGGAAGATTAAAAGGAGAATATGAAGAGAAGATGAAAAGGAGAAGTGTTAAGAAGTTTGTGAAATTCTTTTATTTGTGCACACTCCATGTTTTAGTAGTTTTCATGAGAAGAGAGAGGACAGAAGTAGGGTAGAGCAGGAGAGGTACTGTAAGGGGGAACGGGAAAATGGGGGAAATGGCTGTATTGTCTTGACAATATAGCCAGCACAGATACTTGATATATACAGTACGTATATCTTATGTGCAAGTGGACATTTTTGCCTGATGGGGGAATTAAATTAAAGGTCATTGGCTCACCAAAATCAGCAGATGCCATCCTCTGGGGTTCATGGAGATGTATTCACCCACCCTCCTGACCAAGCCAAAGAGCCCTACCGCTAGTGAGGCTAAAAATAATATGTGTTTAGTATAATGTTAAAGATGGTTTAATCTAGGTATGGTTTGGAATGGTTTCGTTTTTCTTCCTAATCTGAACAACAGATCAACCAAAGGCCATACTGAAAGCTGACCAAACAGACATGCCTGTAGGGGGCAGTGTTACACTGACTTGCTCTGTGGAGGAGTCATCTGGATGGAAATACTACTGGTACCAACATAACACACTGATCATACAAGATGCTGTTCAATACTCTGATGGATCAATCAGTGTGTCAGAAGGAGTCTACTGGTGCAGAGGCGGGAGAGGACAACCTGTTTACTACACTGAATACAGTGATGCAGTCACCATAGACACAATTGGTGAGTATGGGCCAAAAATAATTATTGCATATTTTTACTGTATGGTTGAAGGCCAAGCCATCTAGAATAGGGTCTGTGTATCAGGGTTATTATAAGTTAACTAAAACTAACGAAATGACGAAACCTAGAATTGGAGAAAAAATTAAATAATGTTTGTTAACTGAAATGAAGGCTAACTGAAATGAAGGCTTTAAACAAGGCTTTAAAAAAAATCTAATCATAGATAAAACGTCCTTTGTTTTAGTCTTTGTCAAAATCCAATATTTTTCAAACAATACAGCAGAAATAGCCGATCTAAAATCTCACAACACGGACGCGTTGTGAGCTTGTAGATCTACTATTTTTGAATCTCTAAAACGAATCAAAACTAAAACTAAGCCTTTTCACAAAATAAAAACTAAACTAAACTACCAAATCCACTTTAAAAACAAAATAAAACTACCTGAAATTGAAAACAAAAAAAAATCTAAAATGAAATTAAAATAAAAAACTAATGATAAATACAAAACTATATTAACCTTGTATATGTGTCAGTAAGTCATGTCATACTGAAACTTGTGAAGAGAGCTAAAGTTGTATTGTAGTTGACAATCTATGCATCTAATTGTTTTTGCCCCCCCCCCCCAACAAATCTCTCAGTTACTGTACATTGTTCTTGTGAAGGAGTTTAGTAGTGAAAACATACATATTTATACATTTTTCATAACAAATTGTGGTGCCACTTCAACCCACAGTGATTTGTGCATCTTTGTTCAAGAACTGCACACATAACTTGCTATCCTTTAGCTAAAGATTGGACAGAGCAGACAGAGCGTTATAAATAGTTTTGTTTTATTCTATTAAGAATCAAACTTCTAGACAGACAGATCTATATTCAGTCATTTTGCATGCTAATTTGTATTTCTTCATGCAAACAGTGGGCAGGTCTGTTGTGATCCTGCAGAACAGGTGGTCTCACTTATTCTGCGGAGAGACCCTCACTCTCAAGTGTGAGATAAAGGGGAGAGGTGACACTGAGTGGAATTATGAATGGAAAAAGACCAACTCATCTTTATACAAACAAGTAAACCAAGCTGAAATCAGGATCAGCAGTGTTTTAAAGTATCATAGTGGAGACTACATGTGTAAGGGCTGTCCCATAAATGACCTGCACTCTTCAACAGGGTGGAGTGATGCATTTAAATTGACTGTGTCAGGTACGTCAGATCAAATTTTTATAAATGTATAGGAAATAATATTGTGAATGGGAGAGGGAACTTCCATAGAACTGTCTTTTGTGCAGCCTCCAGAAAAAAAACAAAACATGTAACATCAACAGACATATGTCATGTCAAATAGCAAACAATGTTTTAATCCAGAGAAATGTCCTTTCCAACAGACAAACCCCACTCTGTTTTGAGTTTGTCTCCACAATGGTTGAGTCCTGGAGCCTCAGTGACTCTGAGCTGTGATGTTAAAGAATCATCTGCAGGCTGGATGTTCTACTGGTACAGAGCTGTTCCTACAACATCATACAATGACTACACTTATGAGCTCTTATCTGGTAGCCACAATGGAACTGTAGAGGGATCCTACATCATTCATGGTGCTACAAGCACAGGAGGATATGTGTGTAAAGCTGGGAGAGGAGACCCAGTTTATTACACTGAGGAGAGTAAACTTCAGTTTGTGTGGTCTGGTGGTGAGTGTGACTCATAATTCATAATTCTTAAATGTTCTAGGTTGTTTTCTTAACAACCGACAGGACATTCTATTTGTATATATTTCACATTCTCTGAACTTGTTCTAACTTTTCTTGAGTTTAGTTTACTTAACACTGCTCTTTGTTTGACCTCTACTGCTGTGTTTTAGATCTTCATTCTTCAGCTTCTCTCACAGTGAGTTCTAACAGAACTCAGCACTTCATCTATGAGTCTGTCTCACTGATCTGTGAGGGATACTCTACTGAATGGAAAGTGAAGAGTTACACTGACCACTTGAATGAGATCTCATCTGGACTTTCAATGACTGGATTTATATGGAAGATCACACATTTACATACAAGTGACAATGGAGTGTATTGGTGTGAGTCTACATTGGGAAAGTACAGTAATGCTGTCAACATCACAGTACATGGTGAGTCCAGTTACTTCATTCACTACCTAACATTCCATTCCATCAACTCATTAAAAACATGTAGACTATGTTTTTTACTTGTTAACTGTTTTACAGATGGTTCTGTCATCCTGGTGAGCCCTGTCCACCCTGTGACTGAGGGACATTCTGTGACTCTTCAATGCAAACACAGAACATACTCTTCACTCTCCAACGTGGACTTTTATAGAAATTATGAACTGGTCCAAACTAAAACCAATGGAGAGATGATCATACCTGCTGTATCTAAGTCTGATGAAGGATTCTACAAGTGTAACTATTCTGGAGAAGAATCACCACAGAGCTGGATGACAGTGAGATGTGAGTATACTGACAATTCAATCAATCAATTTCTCATTTTCTTTTGCATAAGCAAATTAAAATATAAATAAATTAAAAGCACAAATTAATTTACATATGCCATTCTTTGTGATACTTCTGTGTTACTTGTAGGGTAAGAATGAGGAAAAATCAACCAACTATTGTTATATAGCCAGAAATATAGTTAATTTAAATTACCTAAATAAAGACAAAATGTTCCAGCTTTGTTTGTTATTACACAATAGCAAACAGCTTAAATGCTTCAAACTATTATTTGAACCATTACGATATACCCTAAATGTAAAACTGTAGTTGTTGCTATTTTCCTTGCCATTATACTGTCTCTACCTTCAGTGTCTGGAACTGTGGAACAGAGTTCTCCACATGTAGTGGGACTGATTGTGGGACTTCTTGTTGTGATTCTACTGACCATCCTTCTGCTCCTGTTGTATCGATACAGAACATTCAATGGTGAGAACCACTGAAATAGGGATTGCATCTTTTAAAAAACTCATGCTGGGAAATTGTCCTGTCCTCCTACACACACTGAACAGCAGAAGACTGGCTTGTAGTGTAAAACACTAACAAACATATGATGATCTTTTATTACAGATCCATGTTGGAACAGGTAGGTAGAGCTCTCCGTTTCTAGGGCTGTCCCCCACTGACTGATGACACCTTTATGTCAGCAGTCAGCATGTGTGTGTGTGTGTGTGTGTGTGTGTGTGTGTGTGTGTGTGTGTGTGTGTGTGTGTGTGTGTGTGTGTGTGTGTGTGTGTGTGTGTGTGTGTGTGTGTGTGTGTGTGCGCGTGCGTGCGTGCGTGCGTGCGTGCGTGCGTGCGTGCGTGCGTGTGTGTGTGTGTTTAAGTGCGTGCGTGCGTGAGCGTGCAACTGTGCGTGTGAGTCTCTAATCTTAGTTATAACATGGCCACAGCAGATCTTGTTTAAATATGTATCTTCAGAAGGGGATCTCTGATAATGACATCAAAGAAAAGGACCCGCACACTGTCTGGAACTTAATGTTTTGCTCTTTTAAATATTTATCTTGAAATAGATTTGTCAAGTGCCAGGGAACCAATCAGGACTCAGACCAGATGACCAACCAGAGAGGAACTGCAGATGATGGATACTCCCCACATCAGCATGGTCAGCCTTTCAACCAATCCTTTCCAATCCAATCCTTTACCAATCCAATCAGCCTTTCAGAGAAATAGATTTGACTGAATTATACACATTAATAGGGCAGAGATGATATGAATTGGTAACTGAATATACGGACGTCTATGATTCATTCTTTCAGATGACTCTGCAGCTGAGTCCAGTGATGTGACGTATTCACAGATTGAACTGAAACATAATATGGTCAAGAAAAAGAAGGGTGATCAAACAAAGAGAATAAAATTAATATAAATAATAATTACGGTGGAGTCTATGGACTGTATAGTAGTAGTTTGTTTTAACACAGCCCACATTGGTTTTGTATGAATGGGTTTGTGTGTGTACTGTGCTGTGTTGTTACTCATGCACATGAGGAAATGACACCATACATTGTGTCTGAGCCTGCAGAGTGTCTGTCTATGAACGTCATAAAGTAGGTGAACTACCACATACTGTCTATCACATAAAGCAGGCTGTGCCTTCGTAACAGTGTACAATCATTTGTATCATTTCCATATGACAAAATACTGCTTAAAAGAACACTGACTTGTGTGTTGTAGAAGGATCAGGAGAACCAGATGCGACTTACGCCCAGGTTAACCACCAATACAAAGGCAAAGCAAAGAAGAAGAGAGGTAGGTGAAATGCATATCACTCATATAATACAATAAATTGTTTGAGCCTGCAGTGTCAGTCTATGGACTTGACAAAGTTGATCAACTACCACACACTTTGCATCAGTGGCGGACGCAGGATCTCTTTATGAGTAAGGCGGCAGGCCTGGCAAATACGTGGTAGGCGGGGGGGTGGGGGGCTCGTCGCAGATAGACAGCTGGAGAGAGTTGAATAACCTCTTCAAATAACCAGAAATTACCGAAATAAGTAGGCGACCTACATATTTATGTTTTAGCTTAGACATAGCCTACAATAGTTGGTAGATGATTGGTAAATTATTAACCATGACAAAGACTTTTTCAAAGTTAGACTTTTATTTTGTACCTTCTTGAACCACAAGCATATCACTGATTTGCATTAGGGCTGCAACTATTGATTATCTTCCTAATAATTCTATCGATTACTTTTTATATTAATATTTAAAAAAAAATATGAATAGTTATTTTTTATAAACGAGTAAATCGATTAGTCTGATTAACCACATTTATACTTTGTTGTAAAACAGTGTCACGCCAAAAAAAAGCTTCTAACAGAGTTTCCTCCACAGAGCCTGCTGATCCACTTGAGAGCTCTTTGTATTCTGAAATGAAGACTGGATCATCCACAGGTACATTGTGTTATTTATAATCTTCACAAACATTCTGACACAAGGTTTTGCGTGGAACTGTTTAAAATAATCATTAACTCCATAGATTATGTGGGGAAATTATTATTAGTCACTGGCCAAATGGTTTTGCAGGTTGAACGTTTCTGATTTTAAGTCATTTCCATATGACAAAGAACGCTGACTTGTGTGTTGTAGAAGGATCAGGAGAACCAGATGTGACTTACGCCCAGGTTAACCACCAAAACAAATGCAAAGCAAAGAAGAAGAGAGGTAGGTGAAATGTATATTCCTCTGCAGTGTCAGTCTATGAACCTCACAAAGTAGATCAACTACCACACACTTTGCATTAGGGCTGCAACTATTGATTATCTTCCTAGCAATTATTCTATCAATAATTTTTTACTAGTCCATACCCGGTGAAGTGCGCAGGCGAAAGCATTTGCAAACGTGGGGTTATCCCGCGTCCCGTCGCAGAGCTTTGTAGAATTATAGGAGGATATTAATCAAATAATCGAGAAGTGCTTGTTTATAATTTTAAAAAATATATATATCAATGCAAAAAAAATGAATAGTTCTTTTTTTTATAATCGAGTAAATCAATTGTCTGTCTGATTAACCACTTTTATACTTTGTCTGTTTAAGAGCTGGAGAGACGGGGAGACCCCTGTTACTGAACACTCTGTAGCGACGATTTCAATCAGAATATAGAGCTTTAACCTTTTCACATACACAACAAAACAACAACAACAAAAAACATTGTTTTGTTTTAACCATAATATCACACTGCATTTAAACAATGAATATGATTTTTGAGGTATATTAATGTCTGTCAGTTTGTTTTGTGTTCCTTTTTCCTAAATAACTAAATTGAAACCATGTTTGAAATGTCATAAGTACCACATTAATGCTATATTTTGTTTACTTCTAGGTGACACAGGCGTTTATGGAAACATCAATTACTCAGATGACTATGAAAATGGTATGCTTTTTCCAATTATTTAATATTGGTATGTATAGGAGGGTCATTTCAACAGGTTAATATCGCTCGATTTTTTGTTAGATTTAGGTTTTTTTGTTTTCAGTGGAATTAGGGGGCATGGCTCTCTGTCAATTACTCTTGTTCACCATGAACAGTTTTGTTTACTGAAATTTGGAAGAAAGCTGCATCTTAGAAGGAAATGTAAACTCAAAAAACTTTTCCTTCTATAATGACATTCCCAAAATCGGGATGCCCTGGTTTTTAAACAAGACCTTCAGTAGGCTGGATTTTTAAACTTTGGTAGAAGTTTTGGTTGTGTAGTTACCTTACCATGATGTAACACCAAATATTGCCAAGATATATTCAATAGTTGCTCCGTAGATAGAAATTGATGGTACATAATAGTCTCTCCATTGACTGATATTCCATGGAGAAACATGTCTGAAAGTCACACCTATACTGTAGCACACAACCAACGTGAACAAAGTAGATTCTGCCAATGTAACGTATGTAATGTTGTAATGTAATGTTTTTATGCCTCCGCCGGCGGTATTCATTTACTTCATACTACGTACTATATGAGTCTGGATAGACACAGATGTAAATGACAACTGGTTGGTGAAGGCATACAACCACGATGCAGTATTTCTAGTTTAGAAAGAAACATGTAAATTATTTTAATTAGGAAGAAGATCTGCGACCACATTTTTTATATTTGTGCAACATAGTATATTTATCAATCATTGTAAATACTGTAGATCGGGGAACCACAAACCAAATCTCTACCAAAGTTTAATTCTGCTTCAATTGTCAAGATGGAATTTTTAATCAGTGAGTGACAAAACTGAATCAGATGTAAATACACTTCACTTGTTCCAGGAAAAGCAGTACTGTAGATCAAATATGATATACTGTAGCATAATGTTCAATGACAGAGTATCCTGTTTTAAATGTATATTGTTACTCTGTTTCAACTCCTCAGATACAGACGTGTAGGGCAACCCAACACGACACGTGTGGATAAAGTCAAATTGATCTTCAGCAATAAATGCAGGGTAACATGTATACTGTATACAGTGATGGAAGAAATACTCATAGGTTTTACTTAAGTAAAAGTATCACTACTGCAATGTAGATATACTCTGTTACAAGTAAAAGTCCGGAATTAAACATTTACTTAAGTAAAATTACAAAAGTATTGGCATCAGAATATACTTAAAGTACCAAAAGTAATCTCTTTTGGTAATCTTGCAGATCTACTATTTTCAAATGGCTGAAATGTATATAGGGCTGAAGTGGTTTTGTAATAATTATCCAAATCTACAACGTACTGTAACTAGTAACAACATTTTCATATAATTGAGAATAATATTTTTCAAATAAAGTAAAAGTAACTAAAATGTTACTTAAGTACAGTACTTGAGTAGAAGTACTTAGTTACTTTACACCACTGTTCACAGTTCACACATGTACTGTACTAGAGATGCGGGCCGCTGCGCGGCCCTTCCGTCTTCCCGCTGCGCGGGGCTCTCGTCTAACGAAAGCGAAACGTAACGTTGTGTTGACGGAGAGAGCATGGACCATCCGTTTGTATTGAGAGAGAGAATGGAGAGAGCATGGTCGAGTGACCATCAGTTTGTATTGAGAGAGAGAGCAGAGGACCCGTATGAAGCACGCAGACACACAAACAAACAGCCACGCATGCGCGCCACTCTCTATTGTATATTAGGATACATGCACCTGCACACAAGCAGATGGACACAAACATAGATACAAGTGCATACACAACGAAAACACCTTATTTTACAGTTGCCTCATTCAAGCGCATTAAATTGTACTGTACAACATATACTTTTTTATGACAATTGTGGTTTTAGATCAATTATATTACATATTATATTAATTACATTTATTTTTTGTAGGTGTTCAAATCGATTGACTCGATTTGAAACTTTAAATGTTTATTGTATATTTTATAGTTCACTGTGTACCGTATGTTTTTACAGCCTTTCGTTTTATTACATTTAATTAGTTTAAAAATAATTTAAAAGATTGATAATGATTATAAATGACAATGATATTGAATGATAAAACACATTTTTTAAGGTAAAGATTTTTAATGTTCATTAATCTCAAAGAAACAATGTTTTAGCTTTTTTCCACATTATTTTTCAAGGACGTGTTTATGCTTACATGTTGTTCAAATTATATGATGTAAATAAATACATATTTTTTTTATAATAAACTGCTTCAGAGAACAAAATGTCTTATATACGAATTACCTTAGAATCTGAACAAGGTGCATCACATCTGTGCTTGTATTATCAGAAACAGAACAAGTTTGTTCTCACACTGATGTTGTATAAACTTCCACATCTCTTAGCCTCCCAAGAACAGTGTCATGCATATTAAATCGTTTTGAGAGTGACCTTTTAGTGTCACTACACTTCCACAAAACAAGATGGATGGAGGGTGGACAGACAGACAGACAGACAGACAGACAGACCCAGGCCAGGGGGGCCCGCAAGGAGGTACAGCCACAGCAACAACTGCTGCTGTGCATTATACCTTGATAAAATAGGCAACACAAACTTTTTTTTTAAATGTTACATTTTATAATGGATCGATGGCACTTGGGCTGAAACCTTGCCCAAATATGGAGTCATACATCATACATTACGACATAGGGGACTGACATCATAGACTGTCCACATGAAGTCTGAGATCCAAATGAAGCCCTGCCGTTATTAACCCTCCACATTTAACATTACAATTTGTTTTTGGTTGTTCATTCAACAGTGAAAATAACCAAAAAAACAATGAAGAATAGTAGAGAAGAAAAAGGATAATAAAGACTAGAAAAAGTGCTCCTCGGAGCACAGGTCTCCGCCAGGTCAGGTACGTTATTCTGGCCTCCTGGTGGCGCTATAACAGGCCCATGTGAAAAAATTGGGGCAGAGGTTCTGAATTGGCATCCAGGGAGTGTGTGTGCACAGTTTCGGAGCGACCGGGCCAACAGTGCCAGAGATTAGCTGCTAACACACAGACAGGACGGACACACGGACGGACACACACACGGACGGACGGACAGGGGCTAGCAAAGTATGTAACTCATGGCACAGCTTGAGGTGGTTGAACGTGATGTGTGCATGGACCCTACTTATAAATATCATATATGTATGTGCCCTGGGCTTTCACCACATAGCTGAGGACTTACAGATACTTAATGACAATACATCTGTTTTTTTATGCCGGCCCCAATCGAGAGGTATTTCCTTTGGAGTGGGAACACTGAGCAGCCTGCGGACAAGCTATTTAATACCACTGAGACACTACTTGAAGGAGGGAAGAGAAAAGACTCTAAATAACAGTTTTGTTGTTACCAGTTTTTGAGTCTCAGACTCAGTGAGATATTCATCAAGGGATGAATATATATATATACACACACACACACACACACACACACAGGCACAAAGTCGTTGGTGAATAGGTAGTATTAGGTGCAATGTTGAGCTGAGGCCAAGATGGTGTAGTTTTGTGACAACCTTAGAGGGGAGGATAGTGTTGAATGAGAACTGTAATTAATGAATAGTATTCGGACACACATGTTCTTGTCCTTCTGGATCAGGTGAGTGAGGGCGAGATGAAGTACAGTGGAGATGGCATCCTCGGAATAATACTGTAGGTGTACTGGTGTGGGTCCAGTAATGAGGGGATGGTGACTTTGATGTGGTTCAGCACAAGTCTCTCGAAGCATGTTAGTATGCAAACTTTTTATATCATTTTAAGACCTCTCGCTAAATGCACTGAGGTAATAAAAAGCACATATTGATGGGACAAATGTGCAGTTCAGGATAAACAGTTAATTGCAAGGAATGCTGATGTGACCTAGAGAGGACCTAACCTCAGAGGTGGACAGGGTGAATTAACTGTTAAAGTTAAATTACCCTGCCAGAGTTTTTTCAAAAAGTCTGTAGCCTCTGCCAGGGTTTTGACCGATTTTGGTACCTTTTCGCATAGCCACAAAATATTTTTCTCCAGTATGATTGATCCCAGATAATTTCTAATCACAGATGAGATTCAGGTGTGGTTTCACAAATGTCAACGAGGTCAATTTGACCTTGTTGTCATGTGTTGTTTGATGTTTGAAAATAGCTCAAAACCAGTAGTTTCAAACCAAAAAACATTGTGAATTGTTTGTCCGTTTCAATTTTAACATTGAAGTGGATGGAGCAGCAAATCTTTGGGAATTGTTATCTCCTTATTCGTTTGGAATATCGAAAAGGTGTCAATCTTAAATAATTAGAGAATCTTTTTAGAAATTTTTATTTTATTTTAAAGCCAAAGACGTTTTTAAACGTCTTTGGCAGGCAATAGCTGAAGGCCCAAAGACGTTTATAAACGTCTTTGGCAGTTATAGAGTTAAGTTTGAAGTCACTCAATTGACCTTCCTGAATAAATAACGGTGAAATGAAATTAAATTAAAAATGGTCGTCTCACTCGTCTGATGGTGGCAGGGTTTTGACAGCAATCTGTGTTGAATCTGTCGAAACAGGCATACACTTTACCCTACATTCCAAAAGTGATCATAGCAAATATTACAGTGCAATAACTTGTCAGATATCAAGCTTGTTAATGTATTTTAGATTTCACTTTTGTCTTATACGCAACAGACCAGGGACGCAGGAGAGGGAGGAGGGGGTTGAACATACTCAGTTCCATAGGATGCAATCATCAAAAAAGACCAGGTCTTTCTGAAAATATGGCAACCCCTGTTGGATATGTGGTCGGTCTCCTGTGACGGAGCCCGTGCTCGAGGTGGCCCCTCAAGTGTTTGAGAACAGTGTGGGTTAAGCTTTCTCTGTGCCTTTGATTGTATAACATACGCTGTCATGTCATCTACTTTGATATTCTTTTGGCTGAGTTTAATTAAATTTTTTCTCAGGTTTGTTATTCTTTTTGTCCTTTTTCTTTTCTCCTTTTTCCACGTTTTGCCCTCTTTCTTGTACTTTTTAATCCATTATCAAATGACTTTCTTGAGAGGGTTGGGTGGGGGGGTTTGTGTTTGTCTTGTGCGTTTGTCTGTTTGTTTCACAGAACATTTGAAGAGTTCTCTGTCATTGTTTATCCTCCTGTAAAACTGATTTCTTCAATAAAAAGTATGTAAAAATGCAATACTCAGTTCCATTGGGGGGGATAACCCCAAAAATTTACAAAGCGTGCACACACACTGGGAACGCATGCACGCGCGATGCTTCCCTTTCGGTTCTAAAATGCCCTCTGCGTCCCTGCAACAGACAACACAGGACATCATGGCTAGACAGAGAAGAGATGAGCAAACCACAACAGGATGCACATCCAACCACACGTGTCCTTGCTATTGTCATCTACTGTACGTAACTATTGCCTACTCACAAGGCCCAGATAACTGCACTACTTTATATGTTGCCGATGTTTTTTGTTGTGCCTTTGCTATTTTTTAGGCCTTTGTTTTTAAACCCTGTAGCACTTTGAGATTTGTAAAAAAGTCAAGTGTGTTACAAATAAAATGGATTATTATTATTATAACTTTATTATATTAAATATTATAACCTTTATCAGCACAGCGCTGCAATGCAATGCCCTGATTGATGTACATAGACATGTCAGTTTAGACACTAACACTATGAACTGCCACAACCAGGGCTCACTGCTTATCATTAAACACATTTCTCTGCTCATTACTGCCACAACTGCTCACCTATACAACACAGCCTGGAGTTAGTACCATAGACTGCATATTCCACTGACTACACTGAAAGCCACAGCAGACTACTATCACCTAACAGTACGGCTCCCCTACACTTCCATCTACCCATATTACTATAGCTGTACATTTACCTTTTCTTTTCCTACATCACACAGCTGATCATAGCACATATTACAATTAATACAGTTCCATTGTTATTTTTCCTTTCTCTTTTGTCTTATCAACAACCAAGACAACATGGCCGAACAACCAAGTTACTCTCATACTTACAAAGAAGAGCATGTGGTTAGTGATCACACTCACTGCACAACCCAACGGATGTTTTTCAATTCACACCTTTTCTCATATGTTCTGCCATTGTCACACCACCCTACATTTGTTTCCTGCAGCTGCAGAACATTTCTACCTTACTGCCAACTAATACCTGACTTCAGCCTTTAACTACTTTTCAGATGTTCTTTGAGCAATTTCCCCTCATTCTACTGCTACTTAAATTTCATATATCCCACGTTAGTGATGTGCAGGTCGGGTTTTTTTATGACCCGCAGGTCCCGCATTTATTAATAATTTGACCCGCCCCAACCCACCCCACCAAATCAGTCATTTCTTGACTCGACCAGCGGATTACCCCGTGGGACCCGCGGGTTACAGGTCAACCTGCGCATTACTATTTGACCCGCCCGCCCCGCCCAAAAAGTCAACATTTCTTGACCGGACAACCCGCGGGTTACGGGTCGACCCGCGCATCACTATCCCACGTCCCCTGCACCACTACCTCTACAAGGGGTGTGCCGATACACTAATTTCACGATACGATACACGATATTGGGCTCTTGATATCGATACGATATATATATATATTATTTTCTACCCAAATTCGGTTTCTTTACACTACACTGCTTGATGAAAAATACAATTTTCTAACAACATGGTTCAACACTTCAATCCACCAATCCTACACCTACAACCTTAAGAGTCTCTAAAGGTAGGGTAGGTTTTTATTAAAAAGTTAAAGCTTTATATTCTGATAGTAATCATTGCTATAGAGTGTTTGTTCAGTCACAGGGGTCTCCATGTCTCTCCAGCTCTAAACAGACATTTTCAGGTACAGTAGGTGACAAAATGTC
This sequence comes from Gymnoscopelus braueri, assembly GCF_963280865.1. Classification (NCBI taxonomy): domain Eukaryota; kingdom Metazoa; phylum Chordata; class Actinopteri; order Myctophiformes; family Myctophidae; genus Gymnoscopelus; species Gymnoscopelus braueri. The sequence continues at coordinate 19,789,256 of NC_137620.1, forward strand.
AGCCAATCAGGAGAGAGTACCCATTTATCAGCTTTATTTTTATAGTGTTCCAGTTACAATTTTGTCTGCTCATTTATTTGTGTCATCACTTCCAATTTCAATCTGTATCCTGACTGAGTTGTCCATCCTAATTGGATAAAATAAAAATAAGTTTTCGGTTTGATAAAACACTGGAGACATGGAGACTCTTATTATTGAACAAACACTCTATAGCAATGAGTACTATCAGAATATAGAGCTATTTAACACTTATTTTAACCAAAGAAAATCACTTACCCTACCTTTAAGATATAATTTTTGGTTACAAATAAAAATATTTTTATAAATATGTAAGATTTTTATCAAGACGCGCGCGCGCACGCACACACACACACACACACACACACACACACACACACACACACACACACACACACACACACACACACACACACACACACACACACACACACACACACACACACACACACACACACACACACACACACACACACACACCACTGAAGTTCCACTGTGATGGGGGCTGTACGTGTGACTGTGGTTTGACACACAGACTGCTTCCTTTGTAGAGAGTGAGGACTCTAATACCAGCCTAGTCTTCAGTGTTTATGTAAGTTATTTTATAGTCTGTTTTCACAAACAAATCTAAAGACTAGAACATATCTTGTAGTACTTCACACTGATACTAAAACAGTGGTAACAGGGCTGGTGAATGTAAGGAACGCCTGTTTGAATGGGTTTTCTGGGTGACAACATCACACTGGACTCCCAATATTGTTAAACAATAGGCCAAGCATTTATCAACCATGAGGTCTTTGACAACAACTTGCCCTTGGAAGCTTCCTCATTTTCTCACAAGAGACACTGATTTCACTTACCATTTCGCATATTCTAAAATATCCCTTTGCACACCTACTGCACTTATGACAGGTAGACAGGAGAGAACAGCTAATGTGGAGAGAAAAGGAAATGTCCCGCAGAACGTCTTCTCTTAAAAACTATATATTTATTTAGGAACAACGTTTCGGTCGAACTGCCCTTCAGGTCAGGTATCTGATGATGTCATAGTCAAGTCATCATAGTCTGTTGTCAAATAAAAACATCCATACTACATACAATAAATCTTAAGAAAATCTCTTGAACTATTAAAAATATTAAATTATCCATTAGATTCCTCGTAAATCAAGTGATGTAATCATTTACTGTATGAGACATCACACTGTGTCGTCTCTCTCTCTCTTATTTCCCTGTTTCACACAGCAGTAGTTACAGCTCACTGCATAGGAAGTAGAAAGGTTTTTCAGAGTCATTCATCTCAGGAAAGGATGGGGCACACGCTGCACTATGTGCTCCTCTGTGAGTATATCACTATTATTACTAGTAGGTCTATTGAAATAGTATTTGAACCATTTCTATGAAGGAATACATGGCTGTACTTAAACACAATTTTGTTAAAGTTAAGCTGCTGACAGTAATATTGGGTCAATATAATCAATGTTGTACTTTTTTATGTAGGATCTGCACCAATATTTTCACCTTTATCATTTCAACAATATGTGAATTTACTATTAACAGTCATGATGCAACTATATACAGTACAAAGACACTCTATAGCAGGGGTAGGCAACCCTATGGCACGGGTGCCAACATTGGCACAGGGGAGGGTGATCACTGGCACATTGGCATAAGTGTGAGAGAGAGGATTTTTATTTTAAAATTAAATATTCCAAATACAAGTTTAGTCAGTTAAACGAAGTCCCCTCACATCTATATACAAATTACATCCTGCATATAACTCTGACTGGGGAGGAGTCTAATGATCATTACAACCTGATGTGAAAGAAAATATTTCTAAAGGAGAAAAAGGTTGTTATGTATAGCTTATGGACAATCAAAATCTGTTGGAATATTTATTGTCTCCGCCAGGCCGAAAGGCATGGCGAGAGAGTATGTTTTCGCCCCTGTCCGTCCGTCCGTCCGTCCGTCCGTCCGTGTGTCCTCTCTGTGTGTTAGCAGCTAATCTCTGGCACCGTTGGCCCGGTCGCTCCGAAACTGTGCACACACACTCCCTGGATGCCAATTCAGAACCTCTACCCCAATTTTCACATGGGCCTGTTATAGCGCCACCAGGAGGCCGATTTGTGCAAAACCATTTTTTTTTACATTACTCCTACAGATTTTATCCAAACCTCATGCAAATCGGTTCACAGTATCTCTATAGTCATGTGATCAACACAAATCTGTCCGATTTCCCATATTCCATCCTCATTGCCTATGGTTGGCTTCCAAAGTTTGCAGGATTGGTCCGTTTTGAACAAAAAGCCTCAAACTATGCACGCAGCTTGCGATTTCCGTGAATTTTCACACGCACATTCCCACAAGGCCGAGGAAGAAATGCCACCCTTTTCACATTGGCCTGTTATAGCGCCACCAGCAGGTCTAATTTAGCATTTTTGGAACAAAATGCCTCAAATCATGAATGCTGTGTCTGATTGCCGTGAAAGACCTAAGAATAAATGGCACCCTTTTCACATTGGCCTATTATAGCGCCACCAGGAGGCCACAATAACGTACCTGACCTGGCGGAGACCTGTGCTCCGAGGAGCACTTTTTCTAGTTTATTTTGATGTGGTGTCATAATTAAAATTAATGTTGTTATGGCACACTGACTATCAAGAAAATAAAACATGGCAATTCATGTCAAAAAGGTTGCTGACCCCTGCCCCACTCCTATAGCATAACACCATGTATTTATTTGTACACATTACCAAAGCTGCAAAACATTTGATGGATATTAGAATCTTATTGCAAACTAGAAATTTTTTCTTTTTTTAAAGCAGGTAATTTTGAATACATAAAGGAGCACATCGCCCATTTTCAAACGTATCTTCATATTAATAGTCCTCACTAATGCTCATTATAAGATGGCACCATTTAATGATGTTTATTATGTGTTAATAACATTGTTAGCAGAATGGACAAATTATTGTTGTTTGTTATTTGTTGTTATTGAACTTGAGTCAACTGTTGTCCATGTTGGTATCGTGTTCAATAGGAATAAAATGCAGATATTAATGCCTAGCTTTATATTATCTCATCGAATATCTTTCAGTGCTGAGTAGCTTCGTCTCCTATGGACACAGTGAAGGTGAAGTTTGATTTACTATGTATTATGTTTATTCACTCAAAATCATATTTGTGTGTGTGTGTGTGTGTGTGTGTGTGTGTGTGTGTGTGTGTGTGTGTGTGTGTGTGTGTGTGTGTGTGTGTGTGTGTGTGTGTGTGTGTGTGTGTGTGCGTGTGCATATGCGTGTGTGTTTCTTGCTAGAGCCCTTTTTCCTTCATTTCTATTTCCTGGTGTCATATCCCTTTGTTGTATTCTAGCAGTTGGGAGAAATTGTGAGCCTCACAGTTCTATTTTATTTCTCTGTCATAAATAACAGCTTCACCAAAAACTAATTTGACGGCAGACAGAACTCGTGTACTGACATCAAATAGTGTGACCCTCACCTGTACTGTGGACAGTACAGCTTCATGGTACTGGTACAAAGACACCAGACAACTGCCTGTGACACATCAGTCAACCTACACATTCAGTCCCTCCACTGTCTCAGAGAGTGGAAGCTACACGTGTCGTGGATGGAGCGGAGACCCACCATACTACTACACACAATACAGCAACCAAGTTGATATCACTGTCTCTGGTGAGTTACTGTTTTTTTTACAAATTGTGTGCTATATATTTATTTTATTCTTATGAAAAAACAAACAATCAAAAGGTTTAAGCAGCTTCCTAAATTCATAGCTGTAATTTGCTCAAAGATCTTATTTTACTTTACCTATTGTACAATTTCAGCTTTTAGTTATGTAATTAAAATGTCCATTTGGTTTTAATTAAAATGTAGATATTGCATGGTTTCATTCAAATTGATTAAGTGATTAATATGGGTCTATTGTCATTAACAGAATGTAACCATTGTTCTTTAGTGGATAAGTGGTTAGTACTGCTACCTCATAGCAAAGAGTGTGGAGTTTTTCTGTGTGGAATTTACATATTCTCATGTGGGTTTCCTCCAGAAATACATGTTAGGGAGTTAGGGATATGCTCCTACCAGTGCTCTTTCTTGACCACGGATGACCTTTGAGTTGGATGTGGTGCCCAGGTGCTCCTCAGTGGCTGCTATTAACCAGCTTATAGTTAGGAGGATGGATTGAATACAGAGGATGTATTTACCCACAAGAATCAATATAGTATTACTCAACTTAACTATGTGTTACTTCTACAGAGGCACCTGTGCCTGTCTTCAGCAAACACCCTGACTGGCCTGAGAATTTCATTGGAGAGAATGTTACTCTGAGGTGTACGATACAGGAAGGACGTGCCTCTGACTGGGAGTACTCATGGTGGAAGTACTCTAACGAAATCAAGAATTACAGAGAACATGGATCTGTAATAAGACCTTCTGAAAAGCATCCCAGCAGTCAATACAAGTGTAGAGGTCAACGCAAGCAGGACCAACAATTATCCAAATTCAGCGATCCCATCACTATGACTTTTAAAGGTATGGATACTCTGTATAATTTTGATGATTCTATACTGTGCTTTCTTCACACAACTGCTTCCATTCCTCCACCTTGTTGACTGCTCACAATAAATCACATCACGTTTTTTTCCTCTATCAGCATCTGTATAGATTTGTCACTTCGTAATTACAACATAATATAGGATTTGTAGTACTTTTCATGTACTGTAACTCAAGCGTGCACAGTTACAGGAAAAAGGGTAGGTACAACAATGTTATGTAAAAATGTATGCATAACATACTAACTAACATATAGCTGCCTGTGAACAGCAATTATATTGTGCTGGGCAAGGAAAGGAAAGGGAGAAGATGAAGAGGAAAATAATAAGAATTCATCCTCGGGAGCATGAATGCGTTCAGCAATTTTCTTGACAATATAGCCATAAACTATTGAGATATCTTATGTGCAAGCAGACATTTTTGCTCAATTGGGTCATCAAAATCAGCAGTTGATGGAGATGCATCCATCCTCCCAACCACTATACAAGCCATACCCATAGGGTAGCTAAAAAGTCATTTAAGTTTAGGTATTATTTTACAGATGGTTTAGTTTAGGTATGGGTTTGGAATGGGTTAATGAATGAATGAATGGTAATTCTGTTTAAAGTTCATCTACTTTTAAAAGGGACATTCCACTAAGATGTTCTCTTTCTACTCTGTGTATTCATGTTTTTAAATGTACATTCCAGTCAAATTGTTTTCTTATTTAGTCAGTGCATATGATTTTAAAGATAATATTCCACTAATGGTGAAAGCTAGCGCACGGTTTCTCCAGAAAGTGCATGTTGTAGTTTAACATTTTTCTTCCTAATCTGAACAACAGATCAACCAAAGGCCATACTGAAAGCTGACCAAACAGACATACCTGAAGGGGGCAGTGTTACACTGACCTGCTCTGTGGAGGGGTCATCTGGATGGAAATACCAACATAATAGAGGCTCACTAATTATGCAACATGGTAATGGGCAAATCAGTGTGTCAGAAGGAGGAGTCTACAAGTGCAGAGGAGGGAGAGAAAAACCAGTTTACTACACTCAATACAGTGATGCAATCACCATGAACAGAATTGGTAAGTCATTTAATTAGGACAGTCCTCTCAGACTTTCACCTCACTAGTTGACATGCCCACAAGTGACCAGTACATCAATATGACAATGATGCCATCTGGATTTTCATGTAAATTATCACAGCACTATGATTTGTGCAGCTTTGTTCAAGAACCTGACCTAATAACTTGTTATCATCAGCTAAAGATTGGACAGGGAGGTCAGGTTGTTATTAGAGACTTATGTCTTGTTTGTGTGTAGCCGGACAGATCTATGCAGTCATTTTGTGTGCTAATTTGGATTTCTTAATGTAAACAGTGGGCAAGTCTGCTGTGATCCTGCAGTCCAGTTGGCCTCAGATATTCAGTGGAGAGACCATCACTCTCAAGTGTGAGATACAGGGGAGAAGTGGCACAGACTGGAATTATGAATGGAAGACAACCAGCCCAGCTTCATACAGACCAGTAAACCAAGCTGAATTCAGGATCAACAGTGTCTCTGTGTCTCACAGTGGAGACTACAGGTGTAAGGCCCGTCCCACAAATGACCTGCTGTCTTCAACAGGGTGGAGTGAGGCTGTTAAATTGACCGTGTTAGGTAAGTCAGAATGTATCTTATTTACTGTTTATAGAAAATGTCTAGTCGGAAATATTGTGAGTTGAAATGGAACCTTTTGTACAGCCTCCAGATATTGAACATCAATATCAATATCTTCAACAGACATGTCAAATAGCAAACTATGCTTTGAGTGTGAAAAGTTCAATGGTAATTCTAATTTGGTTGACATTTTTGTAGTTTTAAAGGTACATTTCACTCATACAGTATACAGTGTATTTATGCCTTTTAATGTAGGCCTACAGTACATTTCAGTCAAATTGTATTCCTATGTAGTCTGTATGATTTTAAAGTTACATTCCACCAAAAAGCTATTTACTCAGTGTAGCTTTCAGTTAGCCCACATTTCTCCCTGTTCTAGTTTTAGATTTGTTTTCCTAATCTGAACAACAGATCAAATAAAGGCCACATTGAAAGCTGACCAAAAAGACATACCTGTAGGGGGCAGTGTTACAATGACCTGCTCTGTGGAGGAGTCATCTGGATGGAAATACTACTGGTACCAACATGACAAAGACTCACTGATCAGACAAGATGCTGTTCAATACTCTGATGGACCAATCAGTGTGTCTGAAGGAGGAGTCTACTGGTGCAGAGGAGGGAGAGGACAGCCAGTTTACTACACTCAATACAGTGATGCAGTCATCATGACCAGAATTGGTGAGTGATTTCCTTTGCTTTGTTATGAAATGAAAAATAAATAAAGTGGACTAAAAATGAACTGTCAATAGATATCTAATTCAACATCTATATGCAGTCATTTTGCATGCTAATGTGGATTTCTCTTAAAACAGTGGGCAGGTCTGTTGTGACTCTGCAGCCCAGTTGGCCTCAGATATTTAGTGGAGAGACCATCACTGTCAAGTGTGAGATACAGGGGAGAGATGACACTGAATGGAATTATGAATGGAGCACAACCACCTCATACTTATACAGACCAGTAAACCAAGCTGAATTGAGGATCAACAGTGTCTCTGTGTCTCACAGTGGAGACTACATGTGTAAGGGCCGTCCCACAAATGACCTGCACTCTATAACAGGGTGGAGTGAGGCTGTTAAATTGACTGTGTCAGGTAAGTGCAATTTATATAGAAAACGTCAAGGGAATATTGTGAATTGGAGAGGGAACTTCCGATAAAAAATGTGTGCCGCCTCCAGAAATTGCATGAAAAATCTATATCTTCAACAGACATACAGTATATCAAACAATAAACAACGTTTTAATACAGAGAATGTGCTTTCCAACAGCCAAACCCCAGTCTTTTCTGAGTTTGTCTCCTCAATGGTTGAGTCCTGGAACTTCAGTGACTCTGAACTGTGATGTTAAAGAATCATCTGCAGGCTGGAAGTTCTACTGGTACAGAGCTGTTACTACACCATCACACTCCTACACTTATGAGCTCTTATCTGGTAGCCACAATGGGACTGTAGAGGGATCCTACATCATTCATGGCACAGGCGGATATATGTGTAAAGCTGGGAGAGGAAACCCAGTTTATTACACTGAGAAGAGTAAACTTCAGTTTGTGTGGTCTGGTGGTGAGTGTGACTCATAATTCATCATCATTAATAATGCTTCTAAGTTGTTTTCTTAGAAACCTACCTGACAGACCCAGTGACTGACACTGACAGTTTTCTATTTGTATTTATTTCACACTCTCTGATCTTGTTCTCACTTTTCTTGAGTTTAGTTCTCTGTCATTTTAACGCTGCTCTTTGTTTGACCTTTGACCTCTGATCCTGTGTTGTGTTTTAGATCTTCATTCTTCAGCTTCTCTCACAGTGAGTTCTAACAGAACTCAGCACTTCACCTCTGACTCTGTCTCACTGAGCTGTGAGGGAAACTCTACTGAATGGAAAGTGAAGAAGTTCCCTGATCGATTGATCTCATCCAGGGGTTCAATGACTGGATCTACATGGAGGATCAGATATTTACTTAAAAGTGACACTGGAGTGTACTGGTGTGAGTCTGGATTGGGAGAGTACAGCAATGCTGTCAACATCACAGTACATGGTGAGTCCAGTTACTTCCTTCACTACATAACCATACTGCAGCATTCCATCAACTCATTAAAATCATGCTTTTGTATTTGCTCAGTGTGAATTCTAACATGTGGACTGTTTTTAACTTGTTAACTGTTTTACAGATGGTTCTGTCATCCTGGTGAGCCCTGTCCACCCTGTGACTGAGGGACATTCTGTGACTCTTCAATGCAAACACAAAGTCTCACCACACTCCAACGTGGACTTTTATAGAAATGATGAACTGGTCCAAAATAAAACCAATGGAGAGATGATCATACCTGCTGTATCTAAGTCTGATGAGGGATTCTACAAGTGTAAATATTCTGGAGGAGAATCACCACAGAGCTGGATGACAGTGAGATGTGAGTATTCTGACATCAATTTCTCGTTTTCTTTTGCATATGCTAATTAAAATATAAATGAATTAAAAGCACAAATTAATTTACATATGCCATTCTTTGACAGACTTCTGTGTTACATGTAGGGTAAGAATTAGGAAAACTCTGGTTCTACTCAGGAATAATTACACCTAGTAGTAGCAACTATTGTTATATAGCCAGAAATAAAGTTAATTACAAATCTTTGTGCTTTGTTCCAGCTTTGTTTGTAAACTATTACACAATAACAGACATGACAGTGGTCACAAGTTAACTTAAATGCTTCAAACTATTGTTTGAACCATTACACTATACCCTAAATGTAAAAATGGAGTTGTTGCTATTTTCCTTGCCGGTTTACTGTCTCAACCTTCAGTGTCTGGATCTGTGGAACAGAGTTCTCCAGATGTAGTGGGACTGATTGTGGGACTTCTTGTTGTGATTCTACTGACCATCCTTCTGCTCCTGCTGTATCGATACAGAACATTCAATGGTGAGAACCACTCAAATAGGGATTGCATCTTTTAAAAACCTCATGCAGGGAAATGGTCCTGTCCTCCTACACAGACTGAACAGCAGAAGACTGGCTTGTAGTGTAAAACACTAATTAACATATAGTATTGCTCTTTTTATTACAGATCCATGTTGGAACAGGTAGGTACAGCTCTCTGTTTCTAGGGCTGTCCCCCACTGACTGCTGACACCTTTATGTCATCCGTGTGTGTGTGTGTGCGTGCGTGTGTGTGCGCGTGTGCGTGTGTGTGTGTGTGTTGTGTGTGTGTGTGTGTGTGTGTGTGTGTGTGTGTGTGTGTGTGTGTGTGTGTGTGTGTGTGTGTGTGTGTGTGCGTGCGACTGTGTGAGTGAGTCTCTAATCTTAGTTATAAGTTGGCCAAATCTTGTTTCAATATTTATCTTCAAAAGGGGATCTCTGATAATGACATCAAAGTAAAGGACCCGCACACTGTCTGGAACTTGCAAAAATGTTTTGCTCTTTTAAATATTTATCTTGAAATAGATTCGTCAAGTGCCAGGGAACCAATCAGGACTCAGACCAGATGACCAACCAGAGAGGAAGTGCAGATGATGGACACTCCCCACGTCAGCATGGTCAGCCTTTCAGAGAAATAGATTTGACTGAATTATAGACATTAATAGGAGATTATATGAATTGGTAACTGAATTTACGGATGTCTATGATTCATTCTTTCAGATGAGTCTGCAGCTGAGTCCAGTGATGTGACGTATTCACAGATTGAACTAAAACATATGGGCAAGAAAAAGAAGGGTGAGCAAACAAAGAGAATAAAATGAATATAAACTATAATTACGGTGGAGTCTATGGACTGTATCGTAGTGGTTTGTTTTAACACAGCCCACATTGGGTGTGTATGAGTGGGTTCATGTGTGTACTGTGCTATGTTGTTACTCATGCACATGAGGAAATGACACCATACATTGTGTCTGAGCAGCAGAGTGTCTGTCTATGAACGTCATAAAGTAGGTGAACTACCACACACTGTCTATCACATAAAGCAGGCTGTGCCTTCGTAACAGTGTACACTCATTTGTATCATTTCCATATGACAAAACACTGCTTAAAAGAACACTGACTTGTGTGTTGTAGAAGGATCAGGAGAACCAGATGTGACTTACGCCCAGGTTAACCACCAATACAAAGGCAAAGCAAAGAAGAAGAGAGGTAGGTGAAATGCATGTCACTCGTGTAATACAATAAATAGTTTAAGCCTGCAGTGTCAGTCTATGAACTTCACAAAGTAGATCAACTACCACACACTTTGCATCAGTGGCGGACGCGGGATCTCTAGTAAGGCCTGGCAGATAGACAGCTGGAGAGCGTTGAATAACCTCTTTAAATAACCAAAAATTACCGAAATGTGTAGGCAACCTACATATTTATGTTTTTTTAGCTTAGACATAGCCTACAATAGTTGGTAGATGATTGGTAAATGATTAACCATGATGACTTTTTCAAAGACTACTTTTATTTTGTACTTTCTTGAACCACAAGCATATCACTGCTTTGCATTAGGGCTGCAACTATTGATTCTCTTCCTAGCAATTATTCTATCAATTACTTTTTATCTTAATCAAATAATCGAGAAGTGCTTGTTTACAATAAAAAAAGATATATATCAACGCAAACAAAAATGTGTACTTATTTTTTATAATCAAGTAAATCGATTAGTCTGATGAATCACTTTTACACATTGTCGTAAAACAGTGTCACGCAAAAAAGTTTCTAACAGAGTTTCCTCCACAGAGACGCCTGCTGATCCACTTGAGAGCTCTTTGTATTCTGAAGTGAAGACTGGATCAGCCACAGGTACATTGTGTTAATAATCTTCACAAACATTCTGACACAAGGTTTTGCGTGGAACTGTTTAAAATAATCACTAACTCCATAGATTATGTGGGGAAATTATTATTAGTCACTGGCCAAATGGTTTTGCAGGTCGAACGTTTCTGATTTTAAGTCATTTCCATATGACAAAGAACACTGACTTGTGTGTTGTACAAGGATCAGGAGAACCAGATGTGACTTACGCCCAGGTTAACCACCAATACAAAGGCAAAGCAAAGAAGAAGAGAGGTAGGTGAAATCATGTCACTCATATAATACGATAAATTGTTTGAGCCTGCAGTGTCAGTCTATGAACTTCACAAAGTAGATCAACTACCACAGACTTCGCATTAGGGCTGCAACTATTGATTATCTTCCTAGCAATTATTCTATCAATTACTTTTTACTAGTCCATACCCGGTGAAGTGCGCAGGCGAAAGTATTTACAAACGTGGGGTTATCCTAGCCTGGTAAACCCTCCCTCCGGAAATCTCATTTCCATTTGATTCCAGGAGTGAGTCTGGCCTGATGGCTTGTATGGGCGTTTCTAGCGCATTACCAAAAAAACGAGCCTATCAGCGTCGTCGCACATCGTTCTGTGATTGACAGCGACAGTTGGCCAATCAGGTGGCGAGTTCGAGTGAGCCCAAATGGACCCGAGTGCAGCCTGAGTGCAGCCGACCAAACACGAACGGCAGCCATTGTTTCTGTGGGCAGTTTTCTCCGCTATTTTAGAACTTCAAAAAGCTCTCAAACTTATTTTTTGAGGCACGGAATTTACTTATAAGATATCGTTTGGATAGAATTTAGTTGTTTAACTTCATATATGTGGTCAATTAATCATGACAGAGCCTATTTAAAAATAAAAATTCAGAGAACCGGCAGGGGCGGGCAGTGTCACGCATGTATCCGAATAAGGCAACCTATTTTGGGCATGGCCATCTCAAAAGTCCCGTTGCGTCACATTAGTCGCGGAGGTGGTAAAAATGCACTGCAATTGGCTGAAGGGGAAAAACGATCATTGGCTGAAGGGGTTGTCAGTCAACGGTATTACTCTCGCCCAACTCCAGCCCACAGCCAATATTGCAGAATGGGCGATCAGGCCAGACTCACTCCTGGAATCAAATGGAAATGAGATTTCCGGAGGGAGGGTTTACCAGGCTAGGGTTATCCCGCTTTGTAGAGTTATAGGAGGATATTAATCAAATAATCAAGAAGTGCTTGTTTATAATTAAAAAATATATATATATATCAACGCAAAAAGATTGTAATAGTTCTTTTTTATAATCGAGTAAATCGATTTGTCTGGTTAACCACGTTTATACTTTGTCTGTTTATTAAAGAGCTGGAGAGACGGGGAGACCCCTGTTACTGAACACTCTGTAGTGACGATTACTATCAGAATATAGAGCTTTAACCTTTTCACATACACAACAAAAAAAAAGTTTAGTTTTAACCATAATATCACTTACACTTCATTTAAACAATGAATATGCTTTTTGAGGTATATGAACATCTGTCAGTTTGTTTTGTGTTCCTTTTCCTAAATGACTAAATTGAAACCATGTTTGAAATGTCACAAATAAGTACCACATTAATGCTATATTTTGTTTACTTCTAGGTGACACAAGCGTTTATGGAAACATCAATCACTCAGATGACTATGAAAATGGTACATTGTATGCTTTTTCCAATTATTTAATATTGGTATATAGGAGGGTCATTTTAACAGGTTAATATCGCTTGATTTTTAGTTAGATTTAGTTTTTTTAGTTTTCAGTGAAATTAAGGGGCATGGCCCTCTGTCATTTACTCTGTTCACCCAGGACAGTTTTGTCTCCTGAAATTTGGAAGAAAGCTGCATCTTAGAAGGAAATATAAATAATAAAAAAAACTTTTCCTTCTATAATTACATTCCCAAAATCAGGATGCCCTGGTTAAAGTGGTAAAAAAATATATACAACAAGATTTTTAAACAAGATCTTCAGTAGGCGGGATCTTTAAACTTTGGTAGTGTAGTTACCTTACCATGATGTAACACCAAATATTGGCAAGATATATTCAACAGTTGCTCCGTAGAATTGATAATACATAATAGTCTTCCCATTGACTCATATTCCATGGAGAAACATGTCTCAAAGTGACACTTACCTAGACGTATAACGTTATATAAGCTTGTTCAGGGTTTTTATGCCTCCGCCGGTGACAGCCATTTACTACACACTGTATACTGTAGCTACTATATGAGTCTGGACAGACACAGATGTAAATGACAACTGGTTGGTGAAGGCGTACAATTGCGATGCAGTATTTCTAGTTTAGAAAGAGAAATTTAAATGTTTTTAATTAGGATGAAGAGCTGCAACCAAATTGTTAATGTGTGTGCAATGTATCTTTATCAATCATTGTAAATAGATGGGGGAAAGAACACCAAAGTTGAATTCTGCTTCCATTGTTCTCATATCCAATTGTTTGTAGGAAAATTACAGCAAAGTAGCATCAGAGTCCAATAATCTTTAATGACGGAGTCTCCTGTTTTTAATTATAGTATATTGTTCCTCTGTTTCAACTCCTCAGATACAGATGTGTAAGGCAACCCACCACGACACGTGTGGATAAAGTCAAATGGATCTTCAGCAATAAATGCAGGGTAACATGTATACATACAGTGGTGGAAAAAGTACTACAACTTTTTTACCTAAGTAAAAGTACCAATGCTACATTTGTAAAAGTCCAGAATTAAAAAGTGTTGGCATCAAAATGTACTTAAAATACCAAAAGTAGAAACTACTCATTATGCTAGCCTTGATACAAGACTGTCATATATTATTATGACTGATGACCGTCTTGATCCAAGGCTATCATTATGCAGAATGTCCCACTTCACAAGTTTTCAAATGTATACAAATCTTTTAAAAATAGTAGATCTACAAGCTGAGTGACCCATAGTGAGCTTGTAGATCGGCTATTTTCAAAAGGCCAAAATGTATATAGGGCTGAAGTGGGTAATGTATTAATGAACATCTACAAAGTAACTAGTAATTACATTTTTCAAATAATTGTAGTGGACTAAAAGTATAATGTTTGCCTCTGAAATGTATAGTGGAGTAGAAGTAAAAGTACAGAAAATTGGAAATACTCCAGTAAAATAAAAAATACTTCAAAATTGTACTTAAGTACAGTACTTGAGTAAATGTACTTAGTTACTTTACACCACTGGACACCACTATACATGCACTTGCACACAAGTACATGCACACAAACATAGAAACAAGTGCATACCCAGTATAAATCACAGTATTACAGTACACTCCGAAAATGCGAATAACTTATTTTACAGTTGCCTCATTCAAGCGCATTAAATTGTACAGTACAAAAGATACTTTTTTTATGACAACTGTGGTTTTACATATCATTATATTAAAGATGTTTTGTAGGTGTTAAAATTTACTATATTTTAAACTTTAAATGTTTATTGCATATGTTATAGTTTACTGTGTACTGTAAGTTTTACAGACTTTTGTTTTATTACATTTACATTTAAATAGTTTAGAAATAATGATAATGATTATAAATGATAATGATATTGAACAATGATTAAAGCAGCACTATGTAACTTTCCTTTTCTACCCTGGATTTTAACCCGGTTTCGTGCACAAGTGCTGACATTTTTACCATTGAGCTAATAGAGCCGACCTGCTTGCTCAGGGGATACATTGAATCTTGACCATCAGGTCAAAATTCATGTCAGATCCTGTGTCTAGGTGAGACATGACCTTTGACACGATCTAATTGTCTCAATAGAAGAGCAGGGAGACACAATACAACCACCCCAAATGTATAAGTTATATTGTATTGACATACTCTACCATGCAGATTGGACCAAATTAAATTTTATTCATTTAAAAAAGTTACATGTGAGGCTTTAAATCATTTTCTTTGTGATATTCAACTCTTGTTTGTACGCCTACTGATTTTTACCTGCTGTCTGAAAACTACTTTCATTAATCTTCTACGTTATTTTTCGATGAAGTTCATGCTCATGTTCATGCTTACATGTTGTTCAAATTATGTGATGTAAATAAATAAAGCTTAATATTATTATTGTTTAATAAACTGCTTCAGAGAACATAACATGTTGTCATTATGTCTCATAGGTGCATCAGATCTGTGCTTGTATTAGCAGTTCAATCAGAACACACTGATGTTGTGTAAACTCCTTCCACATCTCTTAGCCTTCCAAGAAGTGACATGCATATTAAATCGTTTTGAGAGTCTGCAGTATGCCACACAACCCCATCAGTCACATTTCAAATCGTACCTCAGCCTAGCCAGGCCTTTTAGCAGAGCAAGAACAGTCCCTTTGGCTACTTGTTGAGTGTTCCCCCCCAGCATGGCTTGAGGGCGCCTCTCATGGGCTAGATGTTGCTACTGCAGGATTGATAAATAAATAAAAAGACAGCCTGCTCACACACAGGACTGGGCACACAGGACACATGGGCAAACACAGCACAACAGTCAAACACCCTCCCTTCCCAAGGTACAGGCCACTGAACACCAGCACACACAACCCCAACACTTGAGCTTTACATTCCGTTATGCCAAACACACAAATAACACTCTCTCCCCAAGAGCGTCACCACAGAATACCACACCCACAACTAGTTTAGTCTCACACTGCCGAATGGCCCACTGGCCCTGCCTGCACTATAGTGTGTTCAATCAGTCCCTCTGTGTGTGTGTGTGTGTGTGTGTGTGTGTGTGTGTGTGTGTGTGTGTGTGTGTGTGTGTGTGTGTGTGTTGCTGCCTGGGCCTTCTTAATCAAAGAACAGGTATTTAGGGACCATTTCAGGTCCTCAGCGATGTGAAGAACATATAGCTATCACAGGTGGTCTCGTTGTCGGATATCCAGCCTACCACTGTGGTGTCGTCCGCAAATTTAATGATGGTGTTGGGATTTGAGGACAGGCACACAGTCGTGGGTGAATAGGTAGTATAGGTGCAGTGTTGAGCTGAGGACAAGATGGTGTAGTTTTTTGACAAGCTTAGAGGGGAGGATCGTGTTGAATGCACTGTAATCAATGAATAGTATTCGGACACACATGTTCTTGTCCTTCTGGATCAGGTGAGTGAGAGGTGGACAGGGTGAGTAAATGGTCATCTGATGGTTGCAGGGTTTTGACAGCAATCTCTGTGTTGAGTCTGTCGAAACGAGCATACACTTAACACTTTTGCTACATTCCAAAAGTTATCATAGCAAAATACTATGCAATAACTTGAGATACAAAGCTTTTTAATGCATTTTGGATTTCCCTTTTGTCTTATACACAACAGTGTTAACAACACAGGACATCATGGCTAGGCAGAGAAGAGATGAGAAAACCACAACAGGATGCACATCCAACCACACGCGTCCTTGCTATTGTCGTCTGCTTTTGCCTACTCACAACTGCACTACTAATATACATTATATGTTGCCGATGTGTTTTGTTGTGCCTTTGCTATTTTTATGCATTTAAAAAAAAAAAACCTGTAGCACTGCTTATCATCAAACATATTTACCCTGCTCTGCTCATTACTGCCACAACATCACAACTGCTCACCTACAGTACAGTATATAACACAGCCTGGAGTTAGTACCATAGACTGCATATACAGTACATTCCATTGACTTGCCTCTTTCCTTTCCAAAGCAGCTGCACCTACCTGTTCCATGGCCCCAAACAGAATACAGCAGAGACCTACTGTAATAATCACCTGCCAAGTAAGCATCGCTATGCCAGATAAGCATTAAAGGCATGGGTTTCCGACGCTACATAAGCATTGCTATATATTGTTTGTTCAGTAACCGCGGTCTCCCCGTCTCTCAGGAAATATGATGCGTCTATAGTAGGCTGATGCACGGAGCATGCACGAACACACATGCACATGCATACTGTACCTTCTTAACACACACACACACACACACACACACACACACACACACACACACACACACACACACACACACACACACACACACACACACACACACACACACACACACACACACACACACACACACACACACACACACACACACACACACGCTGTATGGTATGTGTGACTGTGGTTTGACACACGCTGCTTCCTTTGTAGACAATGAGCACTCTAATATAGCCTTCAGTGTTTAATGTATGTTCTGTTAGAGTCTGTTTTCACTCATAATGCTGTTAAATGTATTTTAAAACAATTTAACCATAATAGAATAAGAATTCTCTATTATGTTTCCTGCTTAGTATTCACTACAGTTTTTGTATTTCATTACCAAATCTAAAGACTAGAACATAATCTTGTAGTACTTCACACTGATACTAAAACAGAGGTAACAGGGCTTGTGAATGTAAGGAACGCCTGTTTGAATGGGTTTTCTGGGTGACAACACATCACACTGGACTGCCAATATTTATTAAACAATAGGCCAAGCATTTATCAACCATGAGGTCTTTGACAGCAACTAGCCCTTGGAATCTTCCTCATTTTCTCACTAGAGACACTGATTTCACTCACCATTTCCCCTAAACTTTGTAGAAAATGTCCTTTTGCACACCTACTGTACTTACAAGGACAGCCAGGTGCGTAGGAGAGAACAGCCAATGTGGAGAAAAAAGGAAATGTCCCGCAGAACGTCTTCTCTTAAAAAATATATTTATTTAGGAACAACATTTCAGTCCAACTGACCTTCATCAGGTATCTGATGAAGATTTTGTTAAAGTTAAGCTGCTGACACAGTAAAATTGTGTCAATAGAATCAATGTTTTTTCTCCACCAATATTTTCACCTTGCTGTAGATTTTTGTAGAATCTGTAGAATATTGTAGAATATTGTTGAAATTCATTTCAACAATATTATGTGAATTTACTATTAACTATTTACTATTAACAGTTGTGATACAACTATATACAGTAAAAAGACACCCTATAGCGTCCACTATAGTATAACACAATTTAGTTATACATTTATTTTTACACATTAATGAAACTGCAAAACATTTGTTGAATATTATAATTTTGTTGAAAACTGGACTAGATTAGAAAAAAAGGTCTAGTGACCTTTTTTTTCTTTCTTTAAGCTTGTACTTTTGAATACTTAAAGGAGCACTTCACCCTTTTTTTAAAGTATCTTCATATTAATAGTCCTCACTAATGCTCATTATAAGATGGCACCATTTAATGACATAATTTAATATGCTGTTGATATTAATAAATCGTTAGCAGAATGGACAAATTATTGATGTTTGTCATTTGTTGTTATTGAACTTGAGTCAACTGTTGTCTATGTTGGTATTGTGTTACTGTAATTAGGAATAAAATGCTGATATTTATGCTTGGCTTCATATTATCTCATCAAATATCTTTCAGTTCTGGGTAGCTTCCTCTCCTATGGACACAGTCAAGGTGAAGATTAACTTAACTCACAGTTCTATTCTGTTTCTCTGTCATAAATAACAGCTGCGACTTTGACAGCAAACAGAACAAGTGTACTGACATCAAATAGTGTGACCCTCACCTGTACTGTGAGATACAGTAGAGCTTCATGGAACTTCTACTGGTACAGAGACAACAATCCAGTGAAGGTGACACATCAGTCAACCTACACATTCAGTCCCTCCACTGTCTCAGAGAGTGGAAGATACACGTGTCGTGGAGGGAAAGGAGGAGACCAACCATACTACTACACATATTATAGCAACTCAGTTGATATCACTGTCTCTGGTGAGTTACTGTTTTTACAAATTGCATTCTATACATTTATCTTATTCTTATGAAAAAACAAACAAGTTGTGTAATTAACATGTGCATTTGGTTTGAAGATATTGTAGATAATATGTTAGGGTTTCATTCAAATTGATGAAGTGATGAATATTGGTCTATTGTCATTAACAGAATGTAACCATTGTTCTTTAGTGGATAAGTGGTTAGCACTGCTACCTCATAGCAAGAGTGTGGAGAGTTTTTCTGTGTGGAATTTACATGTTCTCATGTGGGTTTCCTCCAGAAAAACATGTTAGGTAGTCAGGGACGACATGCTACTGTCAGTGCTCTTTCTTGACCAAGGGTGACCTTTAAGTTGGATGTAATATGTCCAGGTGCTGCTCAGTGGCTGCTATTAACCATCTTATAGTTAGGAGGATGGGTTAAATACAGAAGATGAATTTACCCACAAGGATCAATAAAGTATTGTGTGTTACTTCTACAGAGGCACCTGTGCCTGTCTTCAGCAAACACCCTGACTGGCCTGATCATTTAATTGGAGAGACTGTTACTCTGAAATGTACGATACAGGAAGGACGTGCATCTGACTGGGAGTACACATGGTGGAAGTACTCTAACGAAATCAAGAATTACAGAGAACATGAATATGTAATAAGTCCTTCTGAAAAGAATACCAGCGGTCAATACAAGTGTACAGGTCAACGCAAGCAGGACCAACAATTATCCAAATTCAGCGATCCCATCACTATGACTTTTAAAGGTATGGATACTCTGTATAGTTTAGTTGATGATTCTATACTGTGCTTTCTTCACACAACTGCTTCCATTCCTCCACCTTGTTGACTGCTCACAATAAATCACATCATGTTTTTTCCTATATCAGCATTTGTATCGATTCGTCACTTCGTAATTATAACAGAATATAGGATTTGTAGTACTTTTAACGTACTGTGACTCAAGCGTGCACAGTTATAGGAAAGAGAGTAGGTACAACAATGTTATGTAAAAATGAATGCATAACATACTAACTAACATATAGTTAGTTGCCTGTGAACAGCAATTACATTGTGCTGGACAAGGAAAGGAAAGGGAGAAGATGAAGAGGAAAAGAATAAGAATTCATCCTCGGGAGGATGAATGCGTTCAGCAATTTTCTTGACAGTATAGCCATAAAATATTGAGATATCTTACGTGCAAGCAGACATTTTTGCCTAATTAGGTCATCAAAATCAGCAGTTGATGGAGATGCATCCTAACCACCGTCTAGCCATAGAGCCCCACCCCTAGGGGAGCTAAAAAGTCATTTAAGTTTACCTGTATTGTTTTACAGATGGTTTAGTTTAGGTATGGGTTTGGAATGGATTCATTAATGAATGAATGGCAATTATGTTTAAAGTTCACTTTTAAACTCTACTTTTAAAAGGGACATTCCACTCAGATGCTCTTTCTACTCTGTGTATGTATGTTATTTATGTTACTGTGGTACTGTACACTCCACTAATGGTGAAAGCTAGCTCACTGTTTCTCAAGGAACCATCTGTTTTAATTTAAAGTTTTTCTTCCTGAACCACAGATCAACCAGAGGCCACACTGAAAGCTGACCAAACAGACATACCTGTAGGGGGCAGTGTTACACTGACCTGCTCTGTGGAGGAGTCATCTGGATGGACATACTACTGGTACCAAAACAACACACACTCACTGATCAGACAAGATGCTGTTCAATACTCTGATGGACCAATCAGTGTGTCACAAGGAGGATTCTACTGGTGCAGAGTAGGGAGAGGACAACCAGTTTACTACACTGAATACAGTGATGCAGTCACCATGAACACAATTGGTGAGTGATTTAATTTGCTTTATGAAATAAATAAATAAAGTGGACTAAAAATGTATTGTATATTTTTACAGCATCGCTGAAAGGCTGAACCATCTAGAACAGATTTTGTCTAGAATATGGTCATGGCATACTGAAACTTGTGAAGAGGTGAAAGTTTTATTGTAGTGGATACATTTTCTTTTTCTTTTCTTTTCTTTTTTTGTCCTTCAGCGAATACGCTTACACTGTTCCTATTAAACAGTTTTGTAGATGTAGGTGTATTTATAAAGTATGTATGAAGATCACCGTTCCCATTTGGCCATAGGAGACACAAATATCACCTTACTAGTTAAAGGCATAGTATGTAACTTTGTCCTGTGTTTACAAAACAAAACAATTTACCCATCATTTCCCTCTATACCAGCAGTTACAGTATAAGCCAGTATAAGTGTGGTGGTATTTACCTGCAGAAACATATTGCCCTCTCGCTGTATTTTGGTGTTTTCATAGTTTGTTTTGGTAAACAGGGATGTTTATGGGAAACCAAAACAAACAAAATACAGCAAGAGGGCAACGTGTTTCTGCTGGTAAATACCACCATACTGTACTACTCCAGTGTCTTATACTGTAACTGCTGGTAAAGAGGGAAATGATGGGTAAATTGTTTTGTTATGTAAACACAGGGCAAAGTTACATATTATGCCTTTAATATGCCCACAAGCAGCCAGTTCATCAATGTGACGACGATGCCACCTGTTTAATTTAAATTTGCCAATTAACACTGCACTGTGATTAGCGCAGCTTTGTTCAAGAACTTCACACCTAATAACTTGCTATCGTCAGCTAAAGATTAAGGACAGGTTGTCATTGGACTCTTTGTCTTTTTTGTTCTGTTTAGAATCAAACTTCTAGACAGATCTATTATGCAGTCATTTTGCATGCTAATATGGATTTTTCTTAAACAGTGGGCAGGTCTGTTGTGATCCTGCAGTCCAGTTGGCCTCAGATATTTAGTGGAGAGACCATCACTGTCAAGTGTGAGATATATGGGAGAGGTGACACTGAATGGAATTATGAATGGAGCACACTAAGCTCCTCTTCATACAAACCAGGGAACCAAGCTGAATTCAGGATCAACAGTGTCTCTGTGTCTCACAGTGGAGACTACAGGTGTAAGGGCCGTCCCAAAAATGACCTGCACTCTAGAACAGGGTGGAGTGAGGCTGTTAAATTGACTGTGTCAGGTAAGTGTAATTTATATAGAAATTGTCAAGAGAATATTGTGAATTGGAGAGAGAACTTCCATAAAACTACCTTTTGAGCAGCCTCCAGAAATTGCATGAAACATCAAAATCTTCAACGGACATACAGTACTGTATGTCAAACAATAAACAACGTTTTAATACAGAGAATATGTTTTCCAACAGCCAAACCCCAGTCTGTTCTGAGTTTGTCTCCTCAATGGTTGAGTCCTGGAGCCTCAGTGACTCTGAGCTGTGATGTTAAAGAATCATCTACAGGCTGGATCTTCTACTGGCACATAGCTGTTACTACACCATCATACAACTACTACACTTATGAGCTCTTATCTGGTAGCCACAATGGGACTGTAGAGGGTTCCTACATCATTCATGGTGCTACAGGCACAGGAGGATATATGTGTAAAGCTGGGAGAGGAGACCCAGTTTATTACACTGAGGACAGTGAACCTAAGTTTGTGTGGTCTGGTGGTGAGTGTGACTCATAATTCATCATTCTTAATTATTTTAAGTTGTTTTCTTATTGACTGCCAGAATTATTTCAGATTTTTAACACATTGGGTGCCAGAGGTTTATTAAAATATTATACGTTGAGTGCCTGCATTTCTTCCATCCACTTGCGTTATAAGTTTCGTGCTGTGAGAAGCCCAGACGCGGAAGTGCATGTAAACAAAGCGTGCGTGCGAGACGGCGGAGGGTCCCGACTAACGCCTGGAACAATAATATTTCCAACGCGACCCTCCATTGCAGCGTGATCGCCGATCGAAAACGGCTCGTTTCCACCACGTTAAAAAGAAATGGAGATATTAAGCTTTTAGTCAAGGAGATAACATTGAAAACGCCGACCGGAAGGATTTTTGACATGGAGCCAGATCCAGCCTCTTCTTCTCAGAAACTCCTTGGGTGATGTCAAAGTTTCGTTTTAGCGCCCCACGTGGCCCACATGTATAAAAATAGAATTGGGTCAAAAACGGTCCGGACCGTTTTCGGCACTTCTCGTTTGGACCCTCAAAAACGGTCCGGACCGTTTTTGGCATTCAATGTGTTAGCTGTAGCCTGCCAGAGATTTTTCATTGAAAAAAAAAAGTACTCAGGAGCCGAGATACAGAATTTTTAAGTTTTAAGTTAACAAGGAAGTGGATAGGAGTCTAAATCTTCGAACAATCATATCTCCTTGGTCTTTGGGTCAAATTAAAGAATAGAAATAGAACGCAGATCTGCGTTCTTGGCAGCCCACGTATTTATTAAAAATAGAACGCAGATCTGCGTTTTTGGCAGCCAATGTGCAACCTACAGGACAGACCCAGTGACTGACAGCTTTTTCAATTTGTATTTCTTTCACGTTCTCTGATCTTGTTCTCTATTTTCTTGAGTTTAGTTCATTTTAACACTGCTCTTTGTTTGACCTTTGACCTCTGATCCTGTCTTGTGTTTTAGATCTTCATTCTTCAGCTTCTCTCACAGTGAGTTCTAACAGAACTCAGCACTTCACCTCTGAGTCTGTCTCACTGAGCTGCGAGGGAAACTCTACTGAATGGAAAGTGAAGAGGTACCCTGATCGATTGAATGAGATCTCATCCAGGCATTCAATGACTGGATCTACATGGAGGATCAGATCTTTACGTAAAAGTGACACTGGAGTGTACTGGTGTGAGTCTGGATTGGGAGAGTACAGCAATGCTGTCAACATCACAGCACATGGTGCGTCCACTTATTTCATTCACAATACTGCAGCATTCCATCAACTCATTAAAATGCTTTTGTATTTGCTCAGTGTGAATCCTGGAGATGAAGGGAAGTCCGCACACTGTTCTGTAGCTGCCAGTAGGAAAGGTTTTTATTTCATTTTAAGCGACAACGTTTCGACCCGTGTGGGTCTTCATCAGGTCTGATCAGATTACACAAAGAACAGGAACCAGTCACTATCAACAACAGCTGTTTGCAATAGTAAAACAACACACCCACCCAATCTACAAGGCTCAGGCTGCATTGGCTAGTGCCAAGCCGAGGACTTGTAGATTTGGGAAATATAATTAAGCGTCACTAAAGCCAACTGTCATCAGGGGGGGAACAATTCTCCAAAATAAGGGAATCGAGGGTGGGTGGTTAAAAGGCCATGTAGTGGCACAATAGGTGCAGAGAAATAAACATTAACTGCAAGCCATTAATGATCAATGGAATATTTGAAAAATAGAGAAAAGAGTCATCAATAAAAGCCTAATGTAACGACCATAAACAATGAGAATATATAATAAGGTACAGCAAATACAAAATATAAAGGACAAAAGGAGAAGGACAAAATCAATAGCAAAATGCGAAATAGCAAAAAGATGAGTATACACGTATGCACAATACAAAAATGGAGGATTTTTTTTAAATTAGAATTAAAAACAGAGAGAACTGAAAAGGCTTGACATCAAATTCCTCGTTGAGCCCGTAAGGAGCCATAGTATTGAGTGTGAAGATGTAAAAGTGTTAATCATAACATGTGGACTATTTTAACCTGTTGGTTTACAGATGGTTCTGTCATCCTGGTGAGCCCTGTCCACCCTGTGACTGAGGGACATTCTGTGACTCTTCACTGCAGACACAGAACAGACTCATCACTCTCTAACGTGGACTTTTATCGAAATTATGAAGTGGTCCAAAATAAAACCTATGGAGAGATGATCATACCTGCTGTATCTAAGTCTGATGAAGGATTCTACAAGTGTAAATATTCTGGAGGAGAATCACCACAGAGCTGGATGACAGTGAGATGTGAGTATACTGACAACAATTTCCCATTTTCCTTTCAATGTATTTAAAAAATATTCAAATGTAAGTACACACATTTATAAAATGTCTTTGTCATAATTCTGTTTCACATGTAGTGTATAAATTAGGAAAAAACACCTTTTACTCTGGCAGGATTACATTTACAGTTGCACTACCTTGTTAATCTAAGCCGAATGAAAGTTAATTTAAATGTTACTTAAAGCGGCACAAGGTCTACCAGGTTTATAACAGTAATTCAATCACAATTTTTTGAGGCATGATACACACTATAGTTCGTCATGTTAAATGCAAAAAACAGTTGTTCTAATACTAATCTATTTATTTCAAAAGCTTTTTCCTTGCTATCATACTGTCTTATCCTTCAGTGTCTGGATCTGTGGAACAGAGTTCTTCACATGTTGTGGGACTGATTGTGGGACTTCTTGTTGTGATTCTACTGACCATCCTTCTGCTCCTGCTGTGTCGATACAGAACATCTAAAGGTGAGAACTACTACCATTAGATGGATTACATATAGATTACAATCACTCACCAACTGTCCTTAAATTATACTGATTATCAAGGCATAGCAATTTAAAGGTTCAAAAGTATTTTTATTTTTTATTTACAGATCCATGTTGTGCCAGGTAAGCAGTATTTCTCTGTCTATTCATCAACATGACAGCAGTAGATTCCATCTGGTTTTCTACTTAATTTCTGATAAATATACTTTATCTTTTAATTACAGACAAGTTCAGTCTCAGGGAACCAATTAGACCTCAGCTGGAGACCAGCGGACCAATCAAAGTGGGGATCCGGATGATGTGTACTACCCACTGCAGCATGGTCAGTCTTTGAACCGAACCTACAGTATCATGTTGGTTAAGAACACTTCTGATAAGTCCTTCAGACAAGGATAACTGGTTCTAATTTAAATCTAAAAAGACATGTACAGTAGAACTTCAAATTAATAAGAAATCTTCATTCATAAAATATGCAGTAGGTGATATTTTTTGGTTAAAATAGGTGCGAAAAAGCTCTATTTAATGTAATCATTGTTATATAGAGTGTTTGTTCAGTAACAGGGGTCTCCCCATCTCTCCAGCTCTTTATGGAACAGAAAATGCATTTACAGTTTGGGATACCAAATGTATCCAGTCAGGAGAGAGAACTCATATGATACAGTATAACACAAATGAAATTGGAAGTAATGACACAAAGAAGTGAGCAGACACAATTGGAACGGAAAATTATAACATTGAAGCTGATTAATGGGTACTCTCTCCTGATTGGATGAATTTGTTTACTGAACAAACACTCTAGCAATATTGATCATCAGAATATAGAGCTTTTACCAAATGCACGCGCACTCTCACACACACACACACACACACACACACACACACACACACACACACACACACACACACACACACACACACACACACACACACGTTTGTCACCTGTTTGTTTGTTACCTCTAGGTGACACAAGCGTTTATGGAGAAATCAATCACTGTGAAAATGGTACAGTACATATTTTTTAAGCTCAAGTCCAATGCTTTTGTTTGGTTTTATTGTGGAATATTAATGTTAGATGGATTACATTTAGATTACAATCACTCACCAACTCTCCTTAAATTATAATGATTAATTTAAAGGTTCAAAAGGATTTATGGTACAACTTTCTTAAGGACATTTCTGTAAAGTCCTCTGACAAGGATAACTGGTTCTAATTTAAATTTAGAACTTCAAATTATAATCATTCATTTAAGGTGCAATAATTGATATTTATGTTGTTAAAATCTTATAATAAGTCTGTCTGTAGTTCACGTATCTTGAGAACTGTCCGACTGACCAACTTTAGTATACTGCGTATAGCGTATACATACTGGTAGAACACACCATTGGAGACCCCTGTTATTTAACAAACACAGTAGCAATGATAGCTATCAGAATATACTGTAGAGCTTTCACCTTTTCACACACAAAAAATATATATATTAATGACTGTCAGTTTGTTTTGTGTTCCTTTTTCCTAAATAACTAAATTGAAATGCATGTTTACTTTGAAATGTCACCAATGAGTACCACATTAATGCTATATTTTGTTTACTTCTAGGTGACACAAGTGTTTATTGAAACATCAATCATGATGACTATGAAAATGGTATGTACAGTATATACTTTTTCCAATGATTCATTGAGGATCATCAGGTTAATTTCACTTGATTTGTTAGATTGTTTTTTAGTTTTCAGTGGGATTAGGGGGTATGGCCCTCTGTCAATTACAGTTTTGTTTACTGCAATTTGGAGGGGGGAAAAGCTGTATATTAGAAGGAAATGCAAAGAGTCCATAATTAGCCACATATATTTTTGAGGCCAAGTGGATGTTGAGGGAAATTCCAGTGAAAGAGTCCATAATTAGCCACATATATTTTTGAGGCCAAGTGGATGTTGAGGGAAATTCCAGTGAGCAGAGATATCTGTGCTCTTAATCAGTGAATGACAAAACTGAATGAGATGTAAATACACTTCACTTGTTCCAGGAAAAGCAGTGGATAAAATATGATCTAGCATAATGCTCAATGACAGTGTCTCCTGTTTTAATAACTTTATATTTTTTAGTATATTGTTACTCTGTTTAAACTCCTCAGATACAGACGTGTAGGTGAACCCAACACGACACATGTGGATAAAGTCAAATGGATCTTCAGCAATAAATGCAGGGTAACATGTAAACATACAGTGGTGGAAAAAGTACTACATTTTTACCAAAGTACCAATACTGCAATGTAAAAGTCAAGAATTGAAAATTGACTTGAGTAAAAGTACAAAAGTGTTGGCATCAAAATGTACTTAAAGTACCAAAAGTAGAAACTACTCATTATGCTAGTCTTGATACAAGACATATATTATTATGACCGATGACCGTCTTGATCCAAGGCAATCATTATGCAGAATATCCCACTTCACAAGTTTTCAAATGTATAAAAATCTTTTGAAAAAAGCAGATCTACAAGCTGAGCTTGTAGTTCAAATGGCCAAAATGTATATAGGGCTAAGTGGGTAATGTATGTTTTGTAATAATAATGAAAAAGTAACTTGTAACTAAAGTTTTCAAATAATTGTAGTGGAGTAAAAGTATAATATTTGCCTCTGAGATGTAGTGGAGTAGAAGTAAAAGTACTGATAATTGGAAATACTCCAGTAAGGTAAAAACTGTACTTAAAGGGATACTTCACTTTCGGGCCGGGGACACATTTAAAAAAAATATAAAAAATAAATGAAAAAAGTTATGGAAAATTCATGGCCCCCTCACGACACGCAGTGTCCTACTAATGTGTGAGGGGGCCATGAATTTTCCATAACTTTTTTCATTTATTTTTAATATTTTTTTTAAATGTGTCCCCGGCCCGAAAGTGAAGTATCCCTTTAAGTACAGTACTTCAGTAAATGTACTTAGTTACTTTACACCACTGTTGCATGCACTTGCACACAAGCACACAAATATAGATACAAGTGCATACACACAGTCTTACAAACCAAAAATGTGAACACCTTATTTTACAGTTGCCTCATTCAAGCGCATTAAATTGTACTGTACAAAATATATGACAACTGTGATTTTACGATTTTTTGTAGGTGTTAAAATTAAAAGATTTTAAACTTTAAATGTTTATTGTATATTTTATAGTTTACTGTGTACTGTAAGTTTTACAGACTTTAGTTTTATTACATTTACATTTAAATAGTTTTAAAATAATGATAATGATTATAAATGACAATGATATTTAACAATGATTAAAGGAGCACTATGTAACTTTCCTCTTCTACCCTGGATTTTAACCCGGTTTCCTGCCTAAGTGCTGACATTTTTACCATTGAGCTAATAGAGCCAACCTGCTTGCTCAGGGGATAAATTGCATCTCGACCATCAGGTCAAACTTCTTGTCAGATCCTGTGTCTTGGTGAGACATGACCTTTGACACAATCTAAATGTCTCAATAGAAGAGCATGGGAGACAAAATACAACCACCCCAAATGTAAAAGTTATATTGTATTAACATATTTACATTAAAATTACATTTTATTAATAAAAAAAAGTTACATAGTGGCTTTAAATCATTTTCTTTTTGATATTTAACTCTTGTTTGTAGGCCTAGAAATTTTCACCTGCTGTCTTAAAACTAGTTTCATTAATCTTCTACATTATTTTTCAATGAAGTTCATGTTCATGCTTACTTTTTATTTTACTTTTTTAGAATAAACTGCTTCAAAGAACATAAAATGTTGTCATTGTGTCTCATAGGTTCATCAGAGCTGTGCTTGTATTAGCAGTTCAATCAGAACCAGGGTTGTATTGCTCATGGGAGGGCCTTGCACGGCGTGGAGGAACATTTGATATTTGACCAGGAGCACGCGCAGGCACATGCATAGATTTAAAACAACTTTAAATTCACACCTCAACAAAGTTTACAAAGGCTCCCGACTCACACCGGGTGAATTAATATAGGAATGAGCCTAGATGCATATCAATTGTCCATTGTGTGACCTGTAGTGTAGGTGTTAAGCGACGTGCGCGTCACGTCATTGTAAACTCCTTCCAGATCTCTTAGCCTCCCAAGAACAGTGTCATGCATATTAAATCGTTTTGAGAGTTTGCAGTATGCCACACAAGTTCAACCCATCATTTAGAACTCGCCTAAAGATTCCTCATGTCACCCCCTAGTGACCTTTTAGTGTCACTACACTTCTACAAAACAGGATGGATGGAGGGTGGACAGACAGACAGACAGACAGAGACAGAGTCCCAGGTCAGGGGGGGTCCTCCAGCCACAGCAGCAACTGCTGCTGCGCATACCTTGATCAAATAACACTGTACAAAACTTCTTCTTTTTTTTTTATTGTAACATTTTATAATGGATGGCACCTTGCCCAAATATGGAGTCATACGTCATCATAAACTGTCCAAATGAAGTCTGAGATCCACATGAAGCCACGCCGTTATTAAACCCCCACATTTAACGTTACAATTTGTTTGTGGTTGTTCAACAGCACCAAAAATAACCAAAAAACGATAAGAATAGTAGAGAAGAAAAAGGATAATAAAGATAAATAGCTAAGTATGTACCTCATGGCACAGCTTGAGGTGGTTGAGGGCATGGACCCTACTTATAAATATCATAATGTATGTGCACTGGGCTTTCCCCCCATATAGCTGAGGACTTACAGATACTTACAGACAATACAATTATATTTTATGCCGGCCCCAATCTAGAGGCATTTCCTTTGGAGTGGGAACACTGAGCAGCCCACGGACAAGCTGTTTAATACCACTGAGACACTAAGGCCTTGAAGGAGGGAAGAAAAAAGACCCTAAAAATAACAGTTTTTGAGTCAGTGAGATATTCATCAAGGGATGAATATATATTATGCTCACAGAGTGAGTATGAGCCCCAACCCCACCTCATTCCTCTTATTCCCTCATAGCAAAACGTACCTCAGACTAGCCAGGCCTTTTAGCAGAGCAAGAACAGTCCCTTTGCTGCAGCCCTCCAGACCCTCCCTGGCTATACTTGCTGAGTGTTCCCCCCAGTATGGCTTGAGGGCGCCACTCATGGGCTAGATGTTAATACTGCAGGGTTGAAAATAAATAAAAAGACAGCCTGCTCACACACAGGACTGGGCACACAGGACACATGGGCAAACACAGCACACAACATTCAAACACCCTCCTTTCCCAAGGTACAGGCCACTGAACACTTGAGCTTTACACTCAGTTATGCCAAACACACAAATAACACTCTCTCCCCAAGAGCGTAAGGGGATGGTGACTTTGATGTGGTGCAGCACAAGTCTCTCGAAGCTTGTTAGTATGCAAACTTTTTATATCATTTTAAGACCTCTCGCTAAATGCACTGAGGTAATAAAAAGCACATTGATGGGACAGTCAGGATAAACAGTTAATTGCAAGGAATGTTGATGTGACCTATGTAGAGAGGACCTAACCTCAGAGGTGGACAGGGTGAATTAACTGTTTTTATCTACACAGCCTTAATTAAGAAATTGCCTAATAATTTTAACAGCTGATTAAAAGTTCAAGTTTGAAGTCACTCAATTGACCTTGACCCTGAATAAATAAAGGTGAAATTAAATTAAATTAAAAATGGTTGTCTCACTCGTCTGATGGTGACAGGGTTTTGACAGCAATCTGTGTTGAATCTGTCGAAACAGGCATACACTTTACCCTACATTCCAAAAGTGATCATAGCAAATATTACAGCGCAATAACTTCAGATATCAAGCTTGTTAATGTATTTTAGATTTCACTTTTGTCTTATACACAACAGACCAGGGACGCAGGGGGGGGGGGGGCGGGGGTTGAACATACTCAGTTCCATTGGGGGGGGGGATAACCCCCCCTCCCCACTTTTGGGATGAAGAAGAGAAAAAAAACTCTGACATCTACACTTCATGGAGTACTTTTTTTGTACCAAATTAACCGAATTAACCGAATTAAAGTAACAAAACCCCCCAAAAAAGTAACAACGCGCGCGCACACCCTGGGAACGCATGCACGTGCGATGCGTCCCTTTCGGTTCTAAAATGCCCTCTGTGTCCCTGCAACAGATAACACAGGACATCATGGCTAGACAGAGAAGAGATGAGCAAACCACAACAGGATGCACATCCAACCACACGTGTCCTTGCTATTGTCATCTACATAACTATTGCCTACTCACAAGGCCCAGATAACTGCACTACTTTATATGTTGCCGATGTTTTTTGTTGTGCCTTTGCTATTTTTTAGGCCTTTGTTTTTAAACCCTGTAGCACTTTGAGATCTGTAAAAAAGTAAAGTGTGTTACAAATAAAATGTATTATTATTATTATTATAACTTTATTATATTAAATATTATAACCTTTATCAGCACAGCGCTGCAATGCAATGCCCTGATTGATGTACATAGACATGTCAGTTTAGACACTAACACTATGAACTGCCACAACCAGGGCTCACTGCTTATCATTAAACACATTTCTCTGCTCATTACTGCCACAACTGCTCACCTATACAACACAGCCTGGAGTTAGTACCATAGACTGCATATTCCACTGACTACTGCCACAGCAGACTACTATCACGTAACAGTACGGCTCCCCTACACTTCCATCTACCCATATTACTATAGCTGTACATTTACCTTTTCTTTTCCTACATCACACCGCTGATCATAGCACATATTACAATTAATACAGTTCCATTGTTATTTTTCCTTTCTCTTTTGTCTTATCAACAACCAAGACAACATGGCCGAACAACCAAGTTACTCTCATACTTACAAAGAGCATGTGGTTAGTGATCACACTTACTGCACAACCCAACGGATGTTTTTCAATTCACACCTTTTCTATGTTCTGCCATTGTCACACCACCCTACAGTTATTTCCTGCAGATGTTGAACATTTCTACCCTACTGCCAACTAATACTTGACTTCAGCCTTTAACTGCTTTTCAGATGTTCTTTGAGCAATTTCCCCTCATTCTACTGCTACTTAAATTTCATATATCCCACGTTAGTGATGTGCAGGTCAGGTTTTTTTATGACCCGCGGGTCCCGTATTTATTAATAATTTGATCCGCCCCAACGCCAAAACGATATAAAAAAACAACGTATATCGGACGATATATCGGCACACCCCTAACCTCTACCCAAATTCGGTTGCTTTACACTACACTGCTTGATGAAAAATACCATTTTCTAAAAACACTCCAATCCACCAATCCTACACCTACAACCTTAAGAGTCTCTAAAGGTAGGGTAGGTGATAGTTTTTGGTTAAAACAAACAAAAAAAATTCTGATAGTAATCATTGCTATAGAGTGTTTGTTCAGTCACAGGGGTCTCCATGTCTCTCTAGCTCTAAACAGACATTTTCAGGTAGGTGACAAAATGTCAGCCAATCAGGAGAGAGTACCCATTTATCAGCTTTATTTTTTATAGTGTTCCAGTTACAATTTTGTCGGCTCATTTATTTGTCATCACTTCCAATTTCAATCTGTATCCTGACTGAGTTGTCCATCCTAATTGGATAAAATAAAAATGCATTTTCTGTTTAATAAAGCACTGGAGACATGGAGACTCTTATTATTGAACAAACACTATAGCAATGAGTACTATCAGAATATAGAGCTATTTAACCCCTACCTTTATGATTTTTATAAAAACACACACACACACACACACACACACACACACACACACACACACACACACACACACACACACACACACACACACAAGTTCCACTGTGATGGGGGCTGTACGTGAGACTGTGGTTTGACACACAGACTGCTTCCTTTGTAGAGAGTGAGGACTCTAATACCAGCCTAGTATTCAGTGTTTATGTACTGTAGGTTATTTTATAGTCTGTTTTCACTAACAAGTCTAAAGACTAGAACATATCTTGTAGTACTTCACACCGATACTAAAACAGAGGTAACTGGGCTGGTGAATGTAAGGAACGCCTGTTTGAATGGGTTTGAATGGGTGACAACATCACACTGGACTCCCAATATTGTTAAACAATAGGCCAAGCATTTATCAACCATGAGGTCTTTGACAGCAACTTGCCCTTGGAATCGTCCTCATTTTCTCACTAGAGACACAGATTTCACTTAACATTTCACATATTCTAAAATGTCCTTTTGCACACCTACTGCACTTAGGACAGTTAAATGTGGAGAGAAAAGGAAATGTCCCGCAGAACGTCTTCTCTTAAAACTATATATTTATTTAGGAACAACGTTTCGGTCCAACTGCCCTTCAGGTCAGGGATCTGATGATGTCATAGTCAAGTCATCATAGTCTGTTGTCAAACTATTACAAATATAAAATTATCCATTAGATTCCTGGTAAATCAAGTGATGTAATCATTTACTGTATGAGACATCACACTGTGTCGTCTCTCTCTTATTTCCCTGTTTAACACAGCAGTCGTTACACCTCACTGCATAGGAAGTAGAAATGTTTTTCAGAGTCATTCATCTCAGGAAAGGATGGGGCACACACTGCCCTATGTGCTCCTCTGTGAGTATATCACTATTATTACTAGTAGGTCTATTGATCTAGTATTTGAACCATTTCTATGAAGGAATACATGGCTGTACTTAAACACAATTTTGTTAAAGTTAAGCTGCTGACAGTAAAATTTTGTCAATATGTTGTACTTTTTTATGTAGGATCTCCACCAATATTTTCACCTTTATCATTTCAACAATATATGAATTTACTATTAACAGTCACGATGCAACTATATACAGTACAAAGACACTCTATAGCAGGGGTAGGCAACCTTAGGCACGGGTGCCAACATTGGCACAGGGGAGGGTGATCACTGGTACACTGACATAAGTGTGAGAGAGAGGATTTTTATTTTTAAATGAAATACTCCAAATAAAAGTTTAGTCAGTTAGATTAAGTCTCCTCACATCTATATAGAAATTACATCCTGCACATAATTCTACCTTCATTCAAACTCCTAACTCTGACTGGGGAGGAGTCTAATGATCATTACATCCTGATGTGAAAGAAAATATTTATAAAGAAGGAAAAAAGAAAGTTATGTATGGACAATCAAAATCAGTTGGAATATTTCATTTTGATGTGGTGTCATAATTCTAATTAATGTTGTTATGGCACACTGACCAAGAAAATGAAAACATGGCACTTCATGTCAAAAAGGTTTGCTGACCCCTGCCCCACTCCTATAGCATAACACCATTTATTTATTTTTACACATTACCAAAGCTGCAAAACATTTGATGGATATTAGAATTTTATTGCAAACTAGACCAGTTTTTAAAGCAAACGTATCTTCATATTAATAGTCCTCATGAATGCTCATTATAAGATGGCACCATTTAATGATGTCATCATTTATTAAGTGTTAATAACTTTGTTAGCAGAATGGACACACTATTGTCGTTTGTTATTTGTTGTTATTGAACTTGAGTCAACTGTAGTTGTCTGTAGTTGTCTATATTAGGAATAAAATACAGATATTAATGCTTAGCTTCATATTATCTCATCAAATATATTTCAGTGCTGAGTAGTAGCTTCCTCTTCTATGGACACAGTGAAGGTGAAGTTTGATTTACTATCTATTATGTTTATTCACTCAAAATCATATTTGTTGTGTTTATGTGTGTCCGTGCATGCTTTTGTGTCCGTGCATGCTTTTGTGTGTGTGTGTGTGTGTGTGTGTGTGTGTGTGTGTGTGTGTGTATGTGTGTGTGTGTGTGTGTGTGTGTGTGTGTGTGTGTGTGTGTGTGTGTGTGTGTGTGTGTGTGTGTGTGTGTGTGTGTGTGTGTGTGTGTGTGTGTGTGTGTGTGTGTGTGTGCGCGTGCGTGTGTGCGTTTATTACTGGAGCCCTTTTTCCTACATTTGAATTTCTTGGTGTTATATCCATTTGTTGTATTATATCATTTGCGAGAAATACTGAGGCTCACAGTTCTATCTTATTTCTCTGTCATAAATAACAGCTGCACCAAAAACTAATTTGACGGCAGACAGAACTCGTGTACTGACATCAAATAGCGTGACCCTCACCTGTACTGTGGAAGACAGTAGAGCTTCATGGAACATCTACTGGTACAGATACGATATACAACTGGATGTGACAGATCAGTCAACCTACACATTCAGTCCCTCCAATATCTCAGAGAGTGGAAAATACTGGTGTCGTGGAGGGAAAGGAGACCCACCATACTACTACACACAATACAGCAACTCAGTTTATATTGCCGTCTCTGGTGAGTTACTGTTTTTACAAATTGTATGCTTTATACTTATTTTATTCTTATGAAAAAACTAACAATCGAAAGGTTTAAGCAGCTTCCTAAATTCAAAGCTGTAATTTGTTCAAAGATAATATTTTACCTATGTACCTTCAGCTTTTAGTTATGTGATTAAAATGTGCATTTAGTTGAAATTAAAACTTAGATATTTTATGGTTTCACTCAAATTGATCAAGACTAAGTGATGAATATGGGTCTATTGTCATTAACAGAATGCAACCATTGTTCTTTAGTGGATAAGTGGTTAGCACTGCTACCTCATAGCAAGAGTGTGGAGTTTTTCTGTGTGGAATTTACATATTCTCAGGTGGGTTTCCTGCAGAAATACATGTTAGGTAGTCAGGGACATGCTCCTGTCAGTGCTCCTCACCAAGGGTGACCTT
The DNA here is from genome assembly GCF_963280865.1 of Gymnoscopelus braueri. Lineage (NCBI taxonomy): Eukaryota > Metazoa > Chordata > Actinopteri > Myctophiformes > Myctophidae > Gymnoscopelus > Gymnoscopelus braueri. The sequence continues at coordinate 19,825,099 of NC_137620.1, forward strand.
AAAGGGGTATTTTGGTTACTTTCTTACCTTTTATGGTACAGTATAACATTTTCATAACTCCATCCCGGGTCCGCCACAGCTTAAAACGTGCGCCAACAGGCCTTGCGTTAGATAACGTATTTTCATATATATATATATATTTTTGTGAGATCTGACGTTCATAGTGACAGAACACTATGGAACCAAAAAAAAAAACTGAAGTCTCTCTAGACGAGATTTCAATCTCGTCTAGAGAGACTTCCGTTTTTATTTTTGTATTATTTTTTGCGGTGTTCTGTCACTATGAAGGTCAGAAAAAAGAAAAGAAAAAAAAAGCTATTAAAATACGCGAGGCCTATTGGCGCACGTTTTAAGCTGTGGCGGACCAGGGATGGAGTTATGACATTTTTCTACTGTACCATTCATCCTAAGATAGCATAACATCATAGAAAAGGTAAGAAAACCGTGGTCCAAAATACCCCTTTAAAGTTGGATGTGGTGCTCAGGTGCAGCTCAGTGGCTGCTATTAACCATCCTAAATTAGTCAGGGGGATGGGTTAAATACAGAAGATGTATTTACCCACAAGAATCAATAAAGTATTACTCAACTTAACTATGTGTTACTTCTACAGAGGCACCTGTGCCTGTCTTCAGCAAACACCCTGACTGGTCTGATCATTTCATTGGAGAGAATGTTAGTCTGAGCTGTACGATACAGGAAGGACGTGCCTCTGACTGGGAGTACTCATGGTGGAAGTACTCTAACGAAATCAAGAATTACATAGAACATGAAAATGTAACAAGTCCTTCTGAAAAGAATACCAGCGTTCAATACAAGTGTAGAGGTCAACGCAAGCAGGACCAACAATTATCCAAATTCAGCGATCCCATCACTATGACTATTAAAGGTATGTATATTCTGTATAGTTTTGATGATTCTATACTGTGCTTTCTTCACACTGTGCTTTCCATTCCTCCACCTTGTGGACTGCTCACAATAAATCACATCATGTTTTTTCCTCAGCATTTGTATAGATTCGTCACTTCGTCATTACATCAGAATATAGGATTTGTAGTACTTTTCATGTACTGTAACTCAAGTGTGCACAGTTACAGGAAAGAGAGTAGGTACAACAATGTTATGTAAAAATGTATGCATAACATACTAAATAACATATAGCTGCCTGTGAACAGCAATTACATTGTGCTGGGCAAGGAAAGGAAAAACATGAAGAGGATTTTTTTCTTGACAATATAGCCATAGAATTTTTGATATCTTATGTCCAACTTCTGGCAGACATTTTTGCATAATTGGGTCATCAAAATCAGCAGTTGATGGAGATGCATCCATCCTCCCAACCACTGTCCAAGCCATAGAGCCCCACCGCTAGGGGGAGCTAAAACATAATTTAAGTTTAGGTATTATTTTACAGATGGTTTACTTTAGGTATGGGTTTGGAATGGGTTAATTAATTAATGGTAATTTTGTTTTATGTTCATCTACTTTTAAAAGGGAAATTCCACTCAGATGCTCTCTTTCTACTCTGTGTATTCATGTTTTTAAATATACATTCCAGTCAAAATGGTTTTCCTATTTAGTCAGTGCATATGATTTTAAAGATATATTCCACTAATGGTGAAAGCTAGCGCACGGTTTCTCCAGGAAGTGCATGTTGTAGTTTAACGTTTTTCTTCTTAATCTGATTCTGAACAACAGATCAACCAAAGGCCACACTGAAAGCTAACCTAACAGAAATACCTGTAGGGGGCAGTGTTACACTGGCCTGCTCTGTGGAGGAGTCATCTGGATGGAAATACTACTGGTACCAAACATGGTACCAAGGTACCACAAAGTCACTGATCAAGCAAGATGGTAAAGGACGAATCAGTGTGTCAAAAGAAGGATTCTACTGGTGCAGAGGAGGGAGAGGAGAACCAGTTTACTACACTCAATACAGTGATGCAGTCACCATGACCAGAATCTGTGAGTAATTTAATTTACTGTTATTAAAAACAAAAACAAAAAAACATACAGTGGAGGAGAAAAAAAGTAAAACATATTGCACATTTTTACAGCATGGCTGAAGGTCAAGCCATCCAGAATAGGGTCTGTCTGTATACAGTACACAGGAAGTAAACAAGTCAGTAAGTTATGCCATAGTGAAACTTGTGAAGAATGTGAACGCTGTATTGTAGAAGTGTAATCTATACACGTAAAACTTGGTTGGGATTTATTTTTCAGTGAATCTCTTAATTATTCATTGTTCTTGGAAAGCAGTTTTGTACTTCTAGGTGCATTTAGCATACATATTTATAAAGATCACTATTCCCTTTTGGCCGTAGGAGACAAGACTGTCATCACACTATAGTTGACTGCCCAAAAGCAACCAGCAGCTTGTGACAATGATGCCATCTGGATTTTCATTTAAACAACTAATAACTAGCTATCATCAGCTAAATATTGGACAGGGAGGACAGGGAGGTTGTTGTTAGACTCTTATGTTTTGTTCTGTTTAGAATCAAGCTTCTAACCAGATAATTCTATATGTATTCTATATGTATCTACAGTATATGTATCTATATATTGCATTCTATTTTGGATTTCTTAATGGAAGTGGACAGTAGGTCTGTTGTAGTCCTGCAGTCCAGTTGGCCTCAGATATTCAGTGGAGAGACCATCACTCTCAAGTGTGAGATACAGGGGAGAGGTGACACCGAGTGGAATTATGAATGGAAAACAACCAGTTCATCTTCAGACAGACCAGTAAACCAAGCTGAATTGAGGATCAACAGTGTCTCTAAGTCTCACGGCGGAGACTACATGTGTAAGGGCCGTCCCACAAATGATCTGCAGTCTTCAACATGGTGGAGTGGTGCTGTTAAATTGACTGTGTTAGGTAAGTCAGAATGTATCTCAGTTAGGCTATACAGAAAATATTATGAATTATCTTTTGTGCAGCCTCCAGGAAATGCATGAAACATCAATATCTTCAACAGCATGTCCTGTCAAACAGTAAACAATGTCTTAATCCAGAGATACTGTATGTGCTTTCCAACAGACAAACCCCTGTCTGTTTTGAGTTTGTCTCCACAATGGTTGAGTCCTGGAGCCTCAGTGACTCTGAACTGTGATGTTACAGAATCATCTGCAGGCTGGATGTTCTACTGGTACAGAGCTGTTCCTAAACCATCATACAACTCCTACACTTATGAGCTCTTATCTGGTAGCCACAATGGAACTGTAGAGGGTTCCTACATCATTCATGGTGCTACAGGCACAGGAGGATATATGTGTAAAGCTGGGAGAGGAGACCCAGTGTATTACACTGAGGAGAGTAAACTTCAGTTTGAGTGGGCTGGTGGTGAGTGTGACTCATAAATTAATTAATCATTATTCATTCTTCTACATTGTTTTCTTTAAATCTCTCTCTCTCTCTCTCTCTCTCTCTCTCTCTCTCTCTCTCTCTCTCTCTCTCTCTCTCTCTCTCTCTCTCTCTCTCTCTCTCTCTCTCTCTCTCTCTCTCTCTCTCTCTCTCTCTCTCTCTCTCTCTCTGATCCTGTGTTGTGTTTTAGATCTTCATTCTTCAGCTCCTCTCACAGTAAGTTCTAACAGAACTCAACACTTCATAAATGAGTCTGTCTCACTGAGCTGTGAAGGAAATTCTACTGAATGGAAAGTGAAGAAGTTAATTAAGGAAGGATCCCTGTCAGAGTGTTCATCTAACAGAGTCTCAGTGAGCAGATACAGGTATACATGCAATGTTGGCCTCTATACACACAGCAGTGGAGTGTACTGGTGTGAGTCTGGATTGGGAGAGTACAGCAATGCTGTCAACATCACAGTACATGGTGAGTCCATTTACTTCATTCACTACCTAACAATATAAAATGCATTACAACAACTCATTAAAAGCGTGTTTTTGTATTTGCTCAGCTTGAATCCTAACATGTGGACTGTTTTTAACTTGTTAACTGTTTTACAGATGGTTCTGTCATCCTAGTGAGCCCTGTCCACCCTGTGACTGAGGGACATCCTGTGACTCTTCAATGCAAACATGAAAAAGACTCATCACTCTCTAACGTGGACTTTTATAGAAATGACAAACTGGTCCAAAATAAAACCAATGGAGAGATGATCATACCTGCTGTATCTAAGTCTGATGAGGGATTCTACAAGTGTAAATATTCTGGAGGAGAATCACCACAGAGCTGGATGACAGTGAGATGTGAGTATACTGACATCAATTTCTCATTTTCTTTTGCATATGCAAATTAAATACTGTATAAATGAATTAAAAGCACAAATTAATTTACATAAGACCTACTTTGTCATACTTCTGTGTTACATGTAGGGTAAGAATGAGGAAAAATCGGGTTTTACTCTGGAAGAATTACACTTAGTACCAACTATTGGTATTTAACTATTACACAATAACAAACATGACAGTGGTTTCACAGGTTTCTCAAATGCTTCAAACTATTGTTTGAACCATTATACTATACCCTAATGTAAAAATGTTGTTGCTGTTATTTTCCTTGCCGTTGTACTGTCTCAACCTTCAGTGTCTGGATCTGTGGAACAGAGTTCTCCACATGTAGTGGGACTGATTGTGGGACTTCTTGTTGTGATTCTACTGACCATCCTTCTGCTCCTGTTGTATCGATACAGAACATTCAATGGTGAGAACCACTCAAATAGGGATTGCATCTTTAAAAAAACTCATGCAGGGAAATTGTCCTGTCCTCCTACACACACTGAACAGCAGAAGACTGGTTTGTAGTGTAAAACACTAATTAACATATTTTGCTCTTTTTATTACAGATCCATGTTGGAACAGGTAGGTACAGCTCTCTGTTTCTAGGGCTGTCCCCCACTGACTGCTGACACCTTTATGTTATCCCTGTGTGTGTGTGTGTGTGTGTGTGTGTGTGTGTGTGTGTGTGTGTGTGTGTGTGTGTGTGTGTGTGTGTGTGTGTGTGTGTGTGTGTGTGTGTGTGTGTGCGCGCGCATCTCTTATCTTAATTATAACATTGGCCACAGAAGATCTTGTTAAATATTTATCTTGAAATAGATTCGTCAAGTGCCAGGGAACCAATCAGGACTCAGACCAGATGACCAACCAGAGAGGAAGTGCAGATGATGGATACTCCCCACGTCAACGTCAACATGGTCAGCCTTTCAACCAATCACAATCGATCAGTCACATAACAGCTGATCAGTAACACTAACATTACTGCTTGAGAATTGTACTTCAACCAACCAACCAATCAATCAGCAGCTACAAAACAGGCATTATTTTGCCACAAGAAATAATGCTTCATGTGGTTTTAACATGTGTTCTACTTGAATCCATTTAAACAAAAGTTTGTACAGATAGTTTCAACCAACGGCTGTAACAGTAAAGACACTGATCATGTCAGCCTCTCTATTTTCCTTTACCATTAGGTGATGCCACCATCTATGAAACAATCAAAGGCGAGAAGAGGGAGCCGTTAGATTTAACAGAATCATAGACATTAAGGTGGAGATGATTTGAACTGGAAATTGAATTTAAGAATGTCTATGTTTCTTTCTTTCAGACAAACCTACAGCTGATTCCAGCGATGTCACATATTCAAAGATTGAACTGAAATATATGGGCAAGAAACACAACGGTGGGCAAACAAAAGATCATGAAATAAATATGAAATACAATTAGATGATTTGAACTGGTAATTGAATTTAAGAATGTCTATGTTTCTTTCTTTCAGACAAACCTACAGCTGATTCCAGTGATGTCACATATTCAAAGATTGAACTGAAATATATGGGCAAGAAACACAAGGGTGGGCAAACAAAAAAATCATGAAATAAATATGAAATACGATTAGGAGAAGATGATTTGAACTGATAATTGAATTTAAGGATGTCTATTTCTTTCTTTCAGACGAGCCTACAGCTGAGTCCAGTGATGCAACATACTCAAAGATTGAACTAAAATATATTGGCAAGAAACACAAGGGTGAGCGAACAAAAAATATGAAATTAATATAAACTATAATTAAGGTGGAGTCTATGGACTGTATAGTAGTGTTTTTCTTTAACACAGCCCATATTGGGTGTGTATGAGTGGGTGCTTGTGTGAGCTACAGTATGTTGTCACTTGTTACTCATGCACAAGAGGAAATAACACCATACATTTTTATTTTGTCTCAGCCGCATAAACTAGATGAACTACAACACACTGTCTATCACATAAAGCAGGCTCTGTCTTCTGTAGTGGCAGGAATTATAAGTATACCTTACTTCAATAGGACCCAAAAAAGTAATCCCCACAAAAGATCCGAGTGGATTGAATCAATTCATTTAATAACAAAATCAGAAGCTCCTGGAGAGTGCCACATGCAATGCAAGCCTCTTTAATACAGGTCAGGGGTTCCCTTATCTACTTATATAAAGGGCGAATTGCTACTTCCGCCACTGACGCCCACAGCCATTCCATTCATTTGGACCTCTCGCCTGCTGACGCCATACCCACAGCATTGATTTCGACTAAACACAACAACTACATCTGACATCTCACCACAACACCAGCCACAACGTGCACGCTGAATTTACGGGTGGCGTAGGGTACTTCTCATTGCTCACTACACATTTTCCAACTCGCAACATAATTAATTCTACTCACCACATTACGATCACACCGGACGGGGAAACACTTTCGCACCGTTTACCGTCAGCACAACCGAACGCCGACGGCCACAGCCGACACAACACGAAGCGGCGGCCATTGAAATCACTCGCAACAGTATGCAAGGGATAATGCATGGGCCTCATTATTGACATTTAAAGCCCTTCAGGGCGATTAACCACCATTATCCCGCTTATTACACGGCTACTTAATAAATACATAAATACATTTACCCAAAAGTAACAACAAAACGAAGTATTTCCTTGCTTACGGCAATGTAAGTATTGGGCTGGGCGGACAAGTACGCCTCGGAAAACTTATGAAAAAATACAATAAAAATCGCCCCAAAACACACTCGCCCCCCATTCTACATACTGCCGATTTGCCAGTAATACCGCCGGATTTGCCCCGGGGCGACTGTGTTTTGGGGCGAGCGTTTTGCTATTTCCCCCGTTGTTGCCTCGGAAAACAAATGACCAAATAAAAAAAAACTCGCCCCAAAACACACTCGCCCCCCATTCTATATACTGCCGATTTGCCTCTAATACCACCGGATTTGCCCCGGGGCGACTGTGTTTTGGGGCGAGCGTTTTGCTATTTCCCCCGTTGTTCACCCACGCTAAACAACGACTGTACTTTATCAGCGGAAAAAAAGTAGTCCGCGGTTGTTTGAAAAAGTAATGTCCGAAGTGGGAGTCAAACCCCGGCTCCCAGTGGTAGTGGGTGGGGAGTCCAATGATTATCGAAGTGCGCCACAGAGGCTTGTACTAGTGGTGTAAAGTAACAAAGTAGATTTACTCAAGTACAATTTTGAGGTATTCGTACTTTACTCGAGTATTTATCTCATATTATCCATTTTATTTTCAGCGTTCCCCTAGCGTAGCTTCCTGGTTACTATGTTGTTGTTAACTCTATGCGTCGTCCTCGCATCAAAGCCCCGCCTCGCAGCACCGCCCGCGCCTATAAAACAAGCGGTCCCCTGTCAATTTCCCTGGAATGCCAATTTCCCTGTGACATATACATAACAGGAGAACACAAATAGACAGAGTTTTGGTTGGTGGACGGGTCCATAAATGGTTATTTCTTAATGATATTGCTGAACAAGCTATACCAACAGGTGAAAACATGTTTTTCTTTCTGAACTGAGTAGTAAATAGACCTATATAGTCAACAGGTGTCCTCATAGTAGGGACTCACAGTTGCAATTCAACAGGAATGAAGGCATAGACTATAATGAAGCACAAGTCATTTTAGTATTGTCATATCTGGCCACCATACTTCATAACAGTGTACAATCGGTAGCTTCAGCATAGCATAGCTAAACATGAATAAAAGTGTTCCTAACAGAGAGTTTCCTCCACAGAGACGCCTGCTGATCCACTTGAGAGCTCTTTGTATCCTGAAGTGAAGACTGGATCAGCCACAGGTACATTGTGTTATGTAGCCTATAATCTTAAAACTCCACTGATTATGTGGGAAATTAACATTAGTCATTGGTCAAATGGTTTTGCAGGTCGAACTGATCCATTCTGTCACCTTTTCAGAACTTTTCGAATGTTAAGTCATTTCCATAGATATGACAAAACATTGCTTAAAAGAACACTGAATTACTTGTGTGTTGTGTGTTGTAGAAGGATCAGGAGAACCAGATGTGACTTACGCCCAGGTTAACCACCAATACAAACGCAAAGCAAAGAAGAAGAATGGTAGGTGAAATGTCTAACTCACATATAATACAATTAATTGTGTCTAAGAGCCTGCAGTATCAGTCTATGAACTTAACAAAATAGTGTAGGTCAACTACTACACACTGTCTTTATTTATTTATGATTATCTCTTCTTAGTGATTATTCTATCAATCACTTTTTAGATGAATAAAATAATCGAGACACGCTTGTTTATAATTACAAATCTATATAAATTATTTATCAACACAAAAAAATATTAATTTTATAATCGAGTACATCATTAGTCTGATTAACCACTTTTATACTTTGTCGTAAAACAGTGTCACACAAAAGATTGCCCATCTACAAGCTCACAACTACAAGATCGGCTATTTTCACTATTTTCGGATTTTTCCTTTTTAAATAATAGATTAAATCGATTGGTTCGATTAACCTCGGCTGTTGTTGCTTAGTAGTAGGCTACTGTATGTAAAAATCTGATTCCTAAGTTAGCAGCATTTTTGGAGGCCAGAAACGTATTAATTTTTTTCTAATTTACAATACTGTGTGTGTGTGTGCGTGTGCGTGTGCGTGTGTGTGTGTGCGTGTGTGTGTACTTGTGTGTTGTGTTGTACAGTAGAAGGAGCAGATAAACCAGATGAGACTTACGCCCAGGTTAACCCCAAAAACAAGTCAAAGAAGAAAGGTAGGTGAAAACATTTATATTCAATCACCTACAGTACAATGTCATGCATCTGTTGTATTGAAACATAATAATATACAGCTAATCCTGAAAAGACAGACACAGCCACATATGGTTAAAGACTGAAGCTGAGCAATCACACTGAGATAATCAGTTTGATTTAAATGTTAACGCACTTTTTATACTTTCTGCTAACATTTTCTGTGTACTATTTTAAATTCACTGAATGACCAGCTCCAGAGAAAACTGAAGATAGCGTTGATTCTCAGGTCAAACCAAAAAGGGTAAGTATATCTTGACTTCTTCATAGAAGTTCAAGTTGCCACCAGAATGATATCTTAATCAATAACAGTCAATGTATGTGGGTTAGAGTTGTAAGTTGTATGCTGTTGTTCTGTTTCAGGATGGTAAATGAAGATGTCAGGAAAACGTCATAAAGAGAAGACAACATGGAAGAAGCAGAGTTGTATTTATATCCACACTGACATTATGACAAATTGAATCCCATTTGAACTCATTTAACAGTCTTAAAGTTACATTGTGTGCCATGCAAAACCGATAGATAAACAAAGGGCAGCCAGCTCTCCTCTATAGCACATTCCCTTGGCCATAAAACTTCACACGAATCCAACAGCCAAAGTGAGACTTCAGCTTTGTGATCATGTCAAATGACAAGATAGTATAGGTTAAATGTACAGTATTAAGCAGTTAAATTGGTTACTATTTTTGTACAGATACAGACCATTGCAAGAGCCCTTGAGCCGATATGCAGTTGTCTTTTTGCGAATGGAAAATCTGCCATAATGCAGTGATAATCATAGATACTGTACAGTAGAGGGGGTGACAGGGCCAGAGGTACACAGGGGCAGGGGACGGCTCAGTCCACCCATAATTGCCACGATCCATTCAATAATTAGAACAAATATTTTTACAAGGTACTGTATATGGTCTGTTAGCTCTTCATTACAGAATAACAGTAACTCATAAAAGCAGTGGTAGTGGGTGGGGAGTCCAATGATTATCGAAGTGCGCCACAGAGGCTTGTACTAGTGGTGTAAAGTAACAAAGTAGATTTACTCAAGTACAATTTTGAGGTATTCGTACTTTACTTGAGTATTTCTCTCATATTATCCATTTTATTTTCAGCGTTCCCCTAGCGTAGCTTCCTGGTTACTATGTTGTTGTTAACTCTATGCGTCGTCCTCGCATCAAAGCCCCGCCTCGCAGCACCGCCCGCGCCTATAAAACAAGCGGTCCCCTGTCAATTTCCCTGGAATGCCAATTTCCCTGTGACATATACATAACAGGAGAACACAAATAGACAGAGTTTTGGTTGGTGGACGGGTCCATAAATGGTTATTTCTTAATGATATTGCTGAACAAGCTATACCAACAGGTGAAAACATGTTTTTCTTTCTGAACTGAGTAGTAAATAGACCTATATAGTCAACAGGTGTCCTCATAGTAGGGACTCACAGTTGCAATTCAACAGGAATGAAGGCATAGACTATAATGAAGCACAAGTCATTTTAGTATTGTCATATCTGGCCACCATACTTCATAACAGTGTACAATCGGTAGCTTCAGCATAGCATAGCTAAACATGAATAAAAGTGTTCCTAACAGAGAGTTTCCTCCACAGAGACGCCTGCTGATCCACTTGAGAGCTCTTTGTATCCTGAAGTGAAGACTGGATCAGCCACAGGTACATTGTGTTATGTAGCCTATAATCTTAAAACTCCACTGATTATGTGGGAAATTAACATTAGTCATTGGTCAAATGGTTTTGCAGGTCGAACTGATCCATTCTGTCACCTTTTCAGAACTTTTCGAATGTTAAGTCATTTCCATAGATATGACAAAACATTGCTTAAAAGAACACTGAATTACTTGTGTGTTGTGTGTTGTAGAAGGATCAGGAGAACCAGATGTGACTTACGCCCAGGTTAACCACCAATACAAACGCAAAGCAAAGAAGAAGAATGGTAGGTGAAATGTATAACTCACATATAATACAATTAATTGTGTCTAAGAGCCTGCAGTATCAGTCTATGAACTTAACAAAATAGTGTAGGTCAACTACTACACACTGTCTTTATTTATTTATGATTAACTCTTCTTAGTGATTATTCTATCAATCACTTTTTAGATGAATAAAATAATCGAGACACGCTTGTTTATAATTACAAATCTATATAAATTATTTATCAACACAAAAAAATATTAATTTTATAATCGAGTACATCATTAGTCTGATTAACCACTTTTATACTTTGTCGTAAAACAGTGTCACACAAAAGATTGCCCATCTACAAGCTCACAACTACAAGATCGGCTATTTTCACTATTTTCGGATTTTTCCTTTTTAAATAATAGATTAAATCGATTGGTTCGATTAACCTCGGCTGTTGTTGCTTAGTAGTAGGCTACTGTATGTAAAAATCTGATTCCTAAGTTAGCAGCATTTTTGGAGGCCAGAAACGTATTAATTTTTTTCTAATTTACAATACTGTGTGTGTGTGTGCGTGTGCGTGTGCGTGTGTGTGCGTGTGCGTGTGTGTGTACTTGTGTGTTGTGTTGTACAGTAGAAGGAGCAGATAAACCAGATGAGACTTACGCCCAGGTTAACCCCAAAAACAAGTCAAAGAAGAAAGGTAGGTGAAAACATTTATATTCAATCACCTACAATGTCATGCATCTGTTGTATTGAAACATAATAATACAGCTAATCCTGAAAAGACAGACACAGCCACATATGGTTAAAGACTGAAGCTGAGCAATCACACTGAGATAATCAGTTTGATTTAAATGTTAACGCACTTTTTATACTTTCTGCTAACATTTTCTGTGTACTATTTTAAATTCACTGAATGACCAGCTCCAGAGAAAACTGAAGATAGCGTTGATTCTCAGGTCAAACCAAAAAGGGTAAGTATATCTTGACTTCTTCATAGAAGTTCAAGTTGCCACCAGAATGATATCTTAATCAATAACAGTCAATGTATGTGGGTTAGAGTTGTAAGTTGTATGCTGTTGTTCTGTTTCAGGATGGTAAATGAAGATGTCAGGAAAACGTCATAAAGAGAAGACAACATGGAAGAAGCAGAGTTGTATTTATATCCACACTGACATTATGACAAATTGAATCCCATTTGAACTCATTTAACAGTCTTAAAGTTACATTGTGTGCCATGCAAAACCGATAGATAAACAAAGGGCAGCCAGCTCTCCTCTATAGCACATTCCCTTGGCCATAAAACTTCACACGAATCCAACAGCCAAAGTGAGACTTCAGCTTTGTGATCATGTCAAATGACAAGATAGTATAGGTTAAATGTACAGTATTAAGCAGTTAAATTGGTTACTATTTTTGTACAGATACAGACCATTGCAAGAGCCCTTGAGCCGATATGCAGTTGTCTTTTTGCAAATGGAAAATCTGCCATAATGCAGTGATAATCATAGATACTGTACAGTAGAGGGGGTGACAGGGCCAGAGGTACACAGGGGCAGGGGACGGCTCAGTCCACCCATAATTGCCACGATCCATTCAATAATTAGAACAAATATTTTTACAAGGTACTGTATATGGTCTGTTAGCTCTTCATTACAGAATAACAGTAACTCATAAAAGCAACTGTAGAGGCGGCAGTAAACTTTATGTGTGGGCTGTAGGCTGCCCCAACCAATCACAACTATACAGTAGTAATATTTTTTTTGTGCTTTTAAAAAATATATATATTTCATTGGCTAAGCATAATGACAAGTTGTACACACTCTACCAGAAGAAACGTGGTCACACACCACTTTTGAATTTTGAGCAGATAAGATTGTATTTTTGTATATTTTTTGGTAAATATTTCTTGCAGTGCAAATGCAATATGTTATACATTCTTGGTACCTATGAAAGAGGGATTTGGTGGTATTGGTCCATGAGAAATGGAAAAACAAGATTGTTTTTGGGGTAAAAAACAAGGGGGTTTATACTAGGAGAAACCACGAGACTGGTGCTGAAGACTAGACATTGTATTTTATTGTAGTTTTCTCAATTATTTTTGCTTTTGTTGTTGGCCTACGTAGAATACTATTTCTATTTTAAGGTAATAAAATCAGGCTAATGATTTTATTATAACTGAATGTAAAGCTGACTGATGATTGGTGAAGGGAAAGGGAAAAAAGGATAGGATTCTATAATAAAAAAAAGGACCTGCATTATTTCTCTATATAGTTTTAAGTAAATGTTTATAATAATCTATATTTGATAAATAGTTAAATGGGAATGTTTGAAGTACTACTTTCTTTGTCACCAGTTACTACTTGAATAATATTTACTTCTTGAATTTAGACATTGAATTAACAGCCAAAGTATTGCGGAAGTATTGTTTGTGAATAAAACCTGAATTTGACCAATGTGTATGGTAGAGTATGTTAATACAATATAACTAACACACGCAGTGGTTGGAGGTGGGCTCCCTACTTTGGGAGGACCACTACTATGTAGTTGACAAGTGGTATTGCCAGAAGCTCAAAGGTCAATATCTCCCCTTCCTTTACCAAGTGCACATTCCGTCTTAGCTTAGTGGTACAAATTTTGTCCGGGGCTTGAATTTCATGAAGGAACTAAATCATACGGATTGCAGAATTGCTCTTGTTTTTAAATCCTTATACTATGTTGTTTTATTAGATTTTACTATTTTTTATTTTATGCAGCCTAATTGTTGAGTAATTCTGTTGTTTTTGCTTGTTTTTGTTTGTTTTTATACTGCTGTGGCCCTCTCTGGGCCATGGTCTCACTTGTAAAATAAGTTTTTAATCCGATTGTGACTTCCTGGTTAAATAAAGGTTATCTTGTATTCTGTCTGTCAGACTACAGTTCTTTTTTTGTGTCTGTCAACTTCAGAGGAGCCAAATAAATGCATAAATAAGAAAAGAAAAGAAAAGAACCGGGCGCTCGGGTGTCGCCCGGTAAAGTGCCTGCCCAAAAGGGTTGTGGGTTCGAATCCACCATGGTGTATCCGGCTTTGTCGAGCATCGGACACGTGTTCGGGGGAGGGAATAGAAGCCGGGCAGGGAGGGTGATATTTCCTACGGCTGGGGTGGCACCTGTCCGCAGGGAGTGTTGGGCGGGAGGAGTAGGACGAAGGTTCTACGTCCTCCTGGTGGGGGCTCCTCACTGGCAGGTGAGTCAGTAGGTACAACAGCAGTGTCAACACACATGTGTGGTGAGGAATCAATTGGCAAAACGGGTAAGCACCAAAACAAAAACGTCACCCACCTATAAAAGGTACCAGGCCAGCCTAACGTAGCAGGCCACAACTGGACTGGGGGTGAACAGATTGAAAGGAGCCAGGGTCTTTCAACAGGAGCTTGGGGAGTGGAGGCCCATATTCGTTTTAGAGAGATTGAGATCATGGGGATTATGACAGGCTGTTATGGCAGGGTCATAACACTCACTACCCCCGCCCTCCTCTCATTTTCTCACTCTACACACCATCATAACTGGGAGCTTCAGAACGTTTCTGATTTTAAGTCATTTCCGTATGACAAAACACGGCTTAAAAGAACACTGACTTGTTTGTTGTAGAAGGATCAGGAGAACCAGATGTGACTTACGCCCAGGTTAACCACCAAAATAAAGGCAAAGCAAAGAAGAAGAGAGGTAGGTGAAATGCATGTCACTCATATAATACAATAAATAGTTTGAACCTGCAGTGTCAGTCTATGAACTTCACAAAGTAGATCAACTACCACACAGTTTGCATTAGGGCTGCAACTATTGATTATCTTCCTCGCAATTATTCTATCAATTACTTTTTATATTAATCAAATAATCGACAAGTGCTTGTTTATAATTACAAAAATATAAATAAACACAAAAAATTAGAATAGTTTTTTTTCATAATCGAGTAAATCAATAAGTCTGATTAACCACATTTATACTTTGTCATAAAACAGTGTCGCACAAAAATAGACACTCTACAAGCTCTGCTTTTTTATTGATTTTCTTTTATTATAATCGATTCAATCGATTAGTTCGATTAAGTGCTGCACCTCGGCTGTCCATCACATAAAGCAGATGCTACTGTATGACAAGCTGTGTGTGTGTGTACAATAATTTGTATAGGTTGGTAGGTAAAGCATAGCATAGCTAAACACAAGTCTTTCTAAGAGTGGAAAGTAATTTCTATAGGACAGGTACTGTATTGTTGCAACATCATTGTGTAGGCAAACATAAATACAAGTATTCCTTCAGTGACAGACAGACAGACAGACAGGCAGACAGACAGGCAGACAGACAGGCAGACAGACACTGACGCCAGGGGGGCCCTCAAGGAGGTACAGCCACAGCAACAACTGAAGCTGTGCATTATACCTTGATAATTATGAGATCCACACAGTTAATAAACCCCCACATTTAACGTTACAATTTGTTTTTGGTTGTTCAACAGCACCAAAAATAACCAAAAAACAATTAAGAATAGTAGAGAAGAAAAAGGATAATAAAGATAAATAGCAAAGTATGTACCTTATGGCACCGCTTGAGGTGGTTGAAGGTGATGTGCGCATGGACCCTACTTATACATATCAAATGTGCCCTATATGGGCCCCATATAGCTGAGGACTTACAGACAATACAATTGTATTTTTATGCCGGCCCCAATCGAGAGGTATTTCCTTTGGAGTGGGAACACTGAGCAGCCCGCGGACAAGCTGTTTAATACCACTGAGACACTAAGGCCTTGAAGGAGGGAAGAGAAAAGACCCTAACATACCAGTTTTTGAATCTCGGACTGTGAGATATTCATCAAGGGATGAATATATGTATGCTCACAGAGTGAGTATGAGCCCCAACCCCACCTCATTCATCTTATTCCCTCATAGCGAAACGTACCACAGACTAGCCAGGGGCCTGTTCCTCAAAAGGTGAATTAAAAAAGCCTGGCCTTAAGCCAAATCCAGGCTTGACAAAGTCGGGTCCGAAAAGCCTCGTTTATTCCGTTCCTCAGACGCTAAGCCAGGCTGAAAAGGAGCAACTTTGTCGAGCTAGGCTATGACAAGCCAGGCTGTGTCCAGCCAGGATAATGAAGCCAGGCTGAATGGGCGGCGATTCACCGGCGACGTATTTCTATAAAAGACCATGAACTCGAGCGCAGATTCCTTGAACTTGACCAATCACGGAGTCCAAAACCAGAGCAGCGTTCTTCTCTGTGGCTGAATAGCAGCACTGCAGCAGCTCATGAAATCATACAAGGAAGTAAAATGTATTTAAGCAAGAAAGGAAACGCGACCGCAATAAATAGATCCAGGGAGAAAGCATGGCAAAGTATTGCAAGAACACACAGTGTGTGTGTGTGTGTGTGTGTGTGTGTGTGTGTGTGTGTGTGTGTGTGTGTGTGTGTGTGTGTGTGTGTGTGTGTGTGTTTGAGACGGACGGGCAACGGGACGAACGGGAACGGGACGGGACGGGGGGGGGGGGTTGACCGCGACAGGGGGACGTGACGGGATGAGCGGGGGGGGGGGGGGGGACGAGACACGCAATAAATAACCCCACATTTGCAAGACCACTTTGGTAGAGGTTTGGGTTGTGTAGTTACCTTGCCATCATGATGTAACTCCAAAGGTGGACAAGAAATAAAAACTAATTTCTCTCCATTCACTAGAAATTGATAATTTAAAATATGCTCCTCATTGATTTACAAAGAGGCTCCTTTAAACCCATATATATATATAAATGATTAGTTACGGGTATATGTGTGTGTATGTATGTGTCAGACATTTTTTATAATATTTAAAAAAAAATGTAATATATTATCAAACATCTAACAACAAGATGAACTATAGTGTTAACTATAACAGAGTGACAATTACATATCACATGAGTCATTGTGAAACAATTATGATTATGATTCATGGTCACACACTATTTCAGTAATTAATTTGATTATATCTTACTGTATTTATTTCATTTTATTTGAATGCAGGGTCATTAAAATGAGTCCATATACAAACACATGTTTTGAATTAACTGTGGAAAAACTTGAAGAACAAGGCACTAGATTAAGTAAGCTTGGCTGTTAGCCTGCTCCTGACCAGGCTAACTTCACAGCTAAATTGCCATGGTAACTAAGCTAGGCTTGCTTCAATTCTCTTTTGAGGAATCGGATAAGGCTAAACTTAGCCAGGGTGAACTGGCTAAACTAATCTTCAAGATAATTCACCTTTTGAGGAACCGACTCAGCTCTAATCCTGGCTAAATTAAGCCAGGATAGGTGGAAAAGCCAGGCTTTAGCTCTAATTCACCTTTTGAGGAACAGGCCCCAGGCCTTTTAGCAGAGGAAGAACGGACCCTTTGCTGCAGCCCTCCAGACCCTCCCTGGCTACTTGCTGAGTGTTCCCCCCAGCATGGCTTGAGGGCGCCTCTCATGGGCTAGATGTTGCTACTGCAGGGTTGAAAATAAATAAAAAGACAGCCTGCTCACACACAGGACTGGGCACAAAGGACACATGGGCAAACGCAGCACAACATTCAAAAGCCCTCCCTTCCCAAGGTACAGGCCACTGAACACCAGTGCACACACAACCCCAACACTTGAGCTTTACACTCGGTTATGCCAAACACACAAATAACACTCTCTCCCCAAGAGCGTAACCACAGAATACTGCACCCACAACTAGTTTAGTCTCACACTGCCGAATGGCCCACTGGCCCTGCCTGCACTCTAGTGTGTTCAATCAGTCCCTCTGTGTGTGTGTGTGTGTGTGTGCGTGTGTGCGTGTGTGTATGTGTGTGTGTGTGTGTGTGTGTACTGTATGTGTGAGAGTGTGTTGCTGGGCCATCTTAATCAAAGAACAGGTATTTAGGGACCATTTCAGGTCCTCAGCGATGTGAAGACAAAAGAAAATGAAGCTTATCACAGTCTCGTTGTCAGATATCCGGCTTACCACTGTGGTGTTGTCCGCAAATGTAATGATGGTGTCGGGATTTGTGGACAGGCACACAGTCGTTGGTGAATAGGTAGTATAGGCAGGGCCGTGTTAAGGTCAGAATGAGTACTAGGCACCCGACAGTTTTCGGACCCCCCCCTGGGAACATGCGCGCGTGCATGTTCGGGTCTGTTACTTTTTTGGGGGTGTTTTTGTTACATTAATTCGGTTATTTCGGTTAATTCTGTACTCCATGAAGTGTAGATTGTCTCCACGTCCCTGCCCCCCCCCTCAACCAAACCCCCCACCCCCCGCATCCGCGGCCGCCGCACGGCACTGCCAGACTACAAGTTTGGATGTTAAAATGCAGTTTACAGCAGCATAATTTCAGTGTTCAAAAAGAAAAAAAAAGAAAATAGTGATATATATAAAAAATATAAGTTTTATTTCTCAGTTTTTTTTTTTTTTTTCATGGGTACAATTTTCGGCCCCCCCCCCGACAGGACATAGGCATTTGCCTACATTGCCTGTGCGTAAACACGGCCCTGAGTATAGGTGCAGTGTTGAGCTGAGGCCAAGATGGTGTAGTTTTGTGACAAGAGGGGAGGATAGTGTTGAATGCAGAACTGTAATCAATGAATAGTATTCGGACACACATGTTCTTGTCCCTCTGGATCAGGTGAGTGAGGGCGAGATGAAGTGCAGTGGAGATGGCATCCTCGGAACAATAGGTGTACTGGTGGGGTCGAGTAATGAGGGGATGGTGACTTTGATGTGGTTCAGAGGTCACAAGTCTCTCGAAGCATGTTAGTATGCAAACTTCATATACAGTATAATTTTACGACCTCTCTCTAAATGCACTGAGTTAATAAAAAGCACATATTGATGGGAGAAATGTGCAGTTCAGGATAAACAGTTCAATTCAATTCAATTCAAATTTATTAAAGTTTCAAATCACAACAAGTTGTCTCAAGACACTTTACATGTAGAGCAGAGACCCGACAGTCCCACCCTGAGCAAGCAATTTTGTGACAGTGGCAAAGAAAAACTCCCCCTTAACTGGAAGAAACGTCAGGCAGACCCTAGGCTCTAGGGTGGGCGGCCTTCTGCCTCGACCGTGTCGGGGGGAAAGAAGAGAGAGAGAGGGAGAGACAGAGGAGAGACAGAAAGAGATACAAGTAGTAACAATAACATTAGTAGCAAATATAATAGTGTAAGATAGTACATGATAATATAATATAGTAAAACAATAATGTGTATGCAGTATATGATGGTATAATATAAGAATGTTAAGATAATATACAGTATAGTGTAGTGGTATAGTGTAATGTAGTAGAAATCCACGGTCGTGCTCCATGGAGAGGCCCGGTCCGCAGTCACAGTCTTGAGCCGCAGCTTGGGTCCGTAGTGACAGTCCATGGAACTGCGACGTGGGAGCTAAAAGAAACTCCAGGGAGCGGGTCTCCGGGTGTAGAATTAGTGGCAGGCCTTACTAGAGCGTGAATCCGTACAGGGTTAATTACGATTGCACCAATGGGACACAAACCCACACAACCAAAAGGGAGGACGGTTATTTGCAGGGAATGTTGATGTGGCCTAGAGAGGACCTAACCTCAGAGGTGGACAGGGTGAGTTAACTGTTTTTATCTACACAGCCTTAATTAAGAAATTGCCTAATAATTTTAACAGCTTATTACAAGTTAAAGTTTGCAATCACCATACCCGTTCACAAGATTACTTGGTTTTAACATTCCCACTGTTAATTCTGAGCTGGGTAAGACTGCCTTTCATTACTATGCCCCGAACATGTGGAACTGTCTACAATCAGTTTTAATATGGGAGAACTTAATTTCACTTGATTGCTTTAAACAGCTTGTGAAGAATGCTCTGAGATCTGTCTGTATTTGCATTTTTTTAAATTCTGAAATGTCTCTTATCTTGCCATTTCTTTTGTTACATTGTATTCTATGTTTACTGTAATCAGGGCGTCATTGGAAAAGAGAGCTTAATCTCAATTGACCTTCCTGAATAAATAAATAAATGAAATGAAATAAAAAATGGTTGTCTGATGGTGGCAGGGTTTTGACAGCAATCTGTGTTGAATCTGTCGAAACAGGCATACACTTGTCTCCAAAAGTGATCATAGCAAATAACAGTGCAATAACTTGTCAGATATCAAGCTTGTTAATGTATTTTAGATTTCACTTTTGTCTTTACGGGTCGACCCGCGCATCACTATCCCACGTCCCCTGCACCACTACCTCTACAAGGGGTGTGCCGATACACTAATTTCACGATACGATACACGATATTGGGCTCACGATATCGATACGATATATGGCACTTTTCTATTATGAAAATATATAGGGGGAAAACAACTTCTGTTTTTGCATTATTATTATTGCAAATATATATATATATTTTTTCAAAAACGCCAAAATGATACATATCGTCACGAAAACGTATATCGGACGATATATCGGCACACCCCTAACCTCTACCCAAATTCAGTTGCTTTACACTACACTGCTTGATGAAAAATACAATTTTCTAACAACATGGTTCAACACTTCAATCCACCAATCCTACACCTACAACCTTAAGAGTCTCTAAAGGTAGGGTAGGTGATAGTTTTTGGTTGAAACAAAAAGTTTTTTATTAAAAAGTTAAAGCTTTATATTCTGATAGTAATCATTGAGTGTTTGTTCAGTCACAGGGGTCTCCATGTCTCTCCAGCTCTAAACAGACATTTTCAGGTACAGTAGGTGACAAAATGTCAGCCAATCAGGAGAGACTACCCATTTATCAGCTTTTATGTTCCAGTTACAATTTTGTCTGCTCATTTATTTGTGTCATCACTTCCAATTGCAATCTGTATCCTGACTGAGTTGTCCATCCTAATTGGATAAAATAAAAAATCCATTTTCTGTTTAATAAAGCACTGGAGACATGGAGACTCTTATTATTGAACAAACACTCTATAGCAATGAGTACTATCAGAATATAGAGCTATTTAACACTTATTTTAACCAAAGAAAATCACTTACCCTACCTTTAAGTAATATTTTTTGGTTAAAACAAAAAATATTTTTATAAAAACGTTAAAGTTTTCAGGTGGGTTGCCAATTTCACTCAATCAGACACGCGTGCATGCACAACAACACACACACACACACACACACACACACACACACACACACACACACACACACACACACACACACACACACACACACACACACACACACACACACACACACACACACACACACACAGAAACATCACCCACTGAAGTTCCACTGTGATGGGGGCTGTACGTGTGACTGTGGTTTGACACACAGACTGCTTCCTTTGTAGAGAGTGAACACTCGAATACCAGCCTAGTCTTCAGTGTTTATGTAGGTTGATGTCATAGTCAAGTCATCATAGTCTGTTGTCAAATAAAAACATCCATACTACATACAATAAATCTTAAGAAAGAAATCTTGAAATACTAAAATATTAAATATTTAATTATCCATTGGATTCCTCGTAAATCAAGTGATGTAATCATTTACTGTATGAGACGTCACACTGTGTCGTGTCTCTCTCTTATTTCCCTGTTTCACACAGCAGTAGTTACAGCTCACTGCATAGGAAGTAGAAAAGGTTTTTCAGAGTCATTCATCTGAGGAAAGGATGGGGCACACACTGCCCTATGTGCTCCTCTGTGAGTATATCACTATTATTACTAGTAGGTCTATTGATCTAGTATTTGAACAATTACTTCTATGAAGGAACACTAAACAATTTTGTTAAAGTTAAGCTGCTAGCTGCTGACAGTAAAATTGTGTCGTCAATATAATCAATGTTGTACTTTTTTATGTAGGATCTCCACCAATACTTTCACCTTTATCATTTCAACAAATATGTGAATTTACTATTAACAGTCATGATGCAACTATATACAGTACAAAGAGTCTCTATAGCAGCGGTAGGCAACATTGGCACAGGGGTGATCACTGGCACATTGGCATAAAAATAAAAGTTTAGTCAGTTAAATTAAGTCCCCTCACATCTATATATAAATAACATCCTAGAGGAGTCTAATGATCATTACATCCTGGTGTGAAAGAAAATATTTCTAAAGAAGAAAAAAAATAAAGATTGTTATGTATAGCCTATGGACAATCAAAATCAGTTGGAATATTTATTTATTTTGATGTGGTGTCATAATTCAAATTAATGTTGATATGGCACACTGACTATCAAGAAAATGAAAACATGGCACTTCATGTCAAAAAGGTTGCCGACCCCTGCCCCACTCCTATAGTAATAACACCATTTATTTATTTTTACACATTACCGAAGCTGCAAAACTTTTGATGCATATTAGAATTTGTATTGCAAACTAGACCTTTTTTTTTTTTTAAGCAGGTCATTTTGAATACTTAAAGGAGCACTTCACCCATTTTCAAACGTATCTTCATATTAATAGTCCTCACTAATGCTCATTATAATATGGTACCATTTAATGATGTCATCATTTATTATGTGTTAATAACATTGTTAGCAGAATGGACAAATTATTGTTGTTTGTCATTTGTTGTTATTGAACTTGAGTCAACTGTCTTAGCTTCATATTATCTCATCAAATATCTTTCAGTGCTGAGTAGCTTCCTCTCCTATGGACACTGTCAAGGTGAAGTTTGATCTACTATCCATTATGTTTATTCACTCAAAATCATATTTGGTGTGTGTGTGTGTGTGTGTGTGTGTGTGTGTGTGTGTGTGTGTGTGTGTGTGTGTGTGTGTGTGTGTGTGTGCGTGTGCGTGTGTGTTTCTTACTGGAGCCCTTTTTCCTACATTTGTATTTCTTGGTGTGATATCCATTTGTTGTATTCTAGCAGTTGGTGCTGCTACTGAGGCTCACAGTTCTATTTTATTTCTCTGTCATGAATAACAGCTGCACCAAAAACGACTTTGAAAGCAGACAGAACAAGTGTACTGACTTCAAATAGAGTGATCCTCAGCTGTACTGTGGAAAAAAGTAGAGCTTCATGGAACATCAATTGGTACAGAGACGACGATCAAGTGAAGGGGAAACATCAGTCAACCTACACATTCTGGCCCTCCAGTGTCTCAGAGAGTGGAAGCTACACGTGTGGTGGATGGAAAGTAGACCAACCACCATACATCACAGAATACAGCAATTCAGTTTATATTGCCGTCTCTGGTGAGTTACTGTTTTTACAAATTGTATGCTTTATACTTATTTTATTCTTATGAAAAAACTGACAACCGAACGGTTTAAGCAGCTTCCTAAATTCATAACTGTAATTTTTTCAAAGATAATATTTTAGCTATTTACCTTCAGCTTTTAGTTGTGTAATTCAAATGTGCATTTAGTTGATATTAAAACTATATTATAACGATATTTTATGGTTTCACTCAAATTGATCAAGACTAAGTGATGAATATGGGTCTATTCATTGTCATTAACAGAATGTAACCATTGTTCTTTAGTGGATAAGTGGTTAGCACTGCTACCTCATAGCAAGAGTGTGGAGTTTTTCTGTGTGGAATTTACATGTTCTCATGTGGGTTTCCTCCAGAAATCCATTTTTGGTAGTCAGAACATGCTCCTGTCAGTGCTCTTTCTTAACCACGGGTGGCCTTAAAGTTGGATCTGGTGCCCAGATGCTGCTCAGTGGCTGCTGTTACCCATCCTAATAGTTAGGAGGATGGATTGAATACAGAGGATGCATTTACACAAGAATCAATAAAGTATTACTTAACTGTGTGTTACTTCTACAGAGGCACCTGTGCCTGTTCTCAGCAAACACCCTGACTGGTCTGATCATTTCATTGGAGAGACTGTTACTCTGAGGTGTACGATACAGGAAGGAGGTGCTTCTGACTGGGAGTACACCTGGTGGAAGTACTCTAAAAAAATCAAGAATTACAGAGAACATGAATATGTAATAAGTCCTTCTGAGAACGATCGCAGTGGTGAATACAAGTGTAGAGGTCAACGCAAGCAGGACCAACAATTATCCAAATTCAGCAATCCCATCACTATGACTTTTAAAGGTATGGATACTCTGTATATTTTTTATAATTCTATACTGTGCTTTCTTCACACAACTGCTTCCATTCCTCCACCTTGTTGACTGCTCACAATAAATCACATCACGTTTTTTTCCTATATCATTTGTATCGATTCGTCACTTCGTAATTACAACACAATATAGGATTTGTAGTACTTTTCATGTACTGTAACTCAAGCGTGCACAGTTACAGGCAGGGCAGGATCTTTTTATTTATTTATTTTGTTCACAAAAAAATTCCCCATCTTGCAGTCATCTAATACGAATGAAATAAATAAATGATGTCAAATGTCAAAAAAATGCGCGCGGGCGCATGAGGGGGGGGGGGGGGGGGGGCATTGCAGTTCCAGTGCCCAGGGGCACTGAGAGGTGGTAATCCAGCCCTGGTTACAGGAAAGAGAGTAGGTACAACAATGCTGTGTAAAAATGTATGCATAACATATAGCTGCATGTGAACAGCAATTACACTGTGCTGGGCAAGGAAAGGAAAGAGAGAAGATGAAGAGGAAAATAATAAGAATTCATCCTCGGGAGCATGAATGTGTTCAGCAACTTTCTTGACAATGTAGCCATAAACTATTGAGATATCTTATGTGCAAGCAGACATTTTTGCCTAATTGGGTCATCAAAATCAGCAGTTGATGGAGATGCATCCATCCTCCCAACCACTAACCAAGCCGTAGAGCCCCACCCCTAGGGTAGCTAAAAAGTAATTTAAGTTTAGGTATTATTTTACAGATGGTTTAGTTTAGGTATTGGTTTGGAATGGGTTAATTAATGAATGAATGGTAATTCTGTTTAAAGTTCTTCTACTTTTAAAAGGGATATTCCACTCAGATGCTCTCTTTCTACTCTGTGTATTTATGTTTTTAAATGTACATTCCAGTCAAATGGTTTTCTTATTTAGTCAGTGCATATGATTTTAAAGATATATTCCACTAATGGTGAAAGCTAGCGCACGGTTTCTCCTGGAAGTGCATGTTGTAGTTTAACGTTTTTCTTCCTAATCTGATTCTGAACAACAGATCAACCAAAGGCCACACTGAAAGCTGACCAAACAGACATACCTGTAGGGGGCAGTGTTACACTGACCTGCTCTGTGGAGGGGTCATCTGGATGGAAATACTACTGGTACCAAACATGGTACCACGGTACCAGTAAGTCACTGATCAAGCAAGATGGTAAAGGACAAATCAGTGTTTCAAAAGAAGGATTCTACTGGTGCAGAGGAGGGAGAGGAGAACCAGTTTACTACACTCAATACAGTGATGCAGTCACCATGACCAGAATCGGTGAGTAATTTAATTTACTGTTATTAAAAACAAAAAAACAAAAAAACATACAGTGGAGGAAAAAAAAGTAAAATATATTGCACATTTTTACAGCATGGCTGAAGGTCAAGCCATCCAGAATAGGGTCTGTCTGTGTACAGTACACAAGTCAGTAAGTCATGCCATAGTGAAACTTGTGAAGAATGTGAACGTTGTATTGTAGAAGTATAATCTATACACGTAAAACTTGGTTGGGATTTCTTTTTCAGTGAATCTCTTAATTATTCATTGTTCTTGGAAAGCAGTTTTGTACTTCTAGGTGCATTTATAAGGTAGCATACATATATTTATAAAGATCACTATTCCCTTTTGGCCGTAGGAGACAAGACTGTCATCACACTATAGTTGACTGCACACAAGCAACCAGCAGCTTGTGACAATGATGCCATCTGGATTTTCATTTAAACAACTAATAACTAGCTATCATCAGCTAAATATTGGACAGGGAGGACAGGTTGTTGTTAGACTCTTATGTTTTCTTCTGTTTAGAATCAAGCTTCTAACCAGATAATTCTATATGTACTCTATATGTATCTATATGTATCTATATATTGCATTCTAATTTGGATTTCTTAATGAAAGTGGACAGTAGGTCTGTTGTGATCCTGCAGCCCAGTTGGCCTCAGATATTCAGTGGAGAGACCATCACTCTTAAGTGTGAGATACAAGGGAGAGGTGACACCGAGTGGAATTATGAATGGAAAACAACCAGTTCATCTTCAGAGAGACCAGTAAACCAAGCTGAATTCAGGATCAACAGTGTCTCTAAGTCTCACAGTGGAGACTACATGTGTAAGGGCCGTCCCACAAATGATCTGCAGTCTTCAACATGGTGGAGTGGTGCTGTTAAATTGACTGTGTTAGGTAAGTCATAATATATCTCAGTTAGGCTATACAGAAAATATTGTGAATTATCTTTTGTGCAGCCTCCAGGAAATGCATGAAACATCAATAGCTTCAGCATGTCCTGTCAAACAGTAAACAATGTCTTAATCCAGATATACTGTATGTGCTTTCCAACAGACAAACCCCACTCTGTTCTGCGTTTGTCTCCTCAATGGTTGAGTCCTGGAGCCTCAGTGACTCTGAGCTGTGATGTTAAAGAATCATCTGCAGGCTGGATGTTCTACTGGTACAGAGCTGTTCCTAAACCATCATACAACTCCTACACTTATGAGCTCTTATCTGGTAGCCACCGTGGGACTGTAGAGGGTTCCTACATCATTCATGGTGCTACAGGCACAAGAGGATATGTGTGTAAAGCAGGGAGAGGAGACCCAGTTTATTACACTGAGGACAGTGAACCTAAGTTTGTGTGGTCTGGTGGTGAGTGTGACTCATAATTCATAATTCTTAAATATTCTAGGTTGTTTTCTTAACAACCCACAGGACATTCTATTTGTATATATTTCACATTCTCTGAACTTTTCTTGAGTTAGTTTACTGTAACACTGCTCTTAGTTTGACCTCTACTATCTGCTGTGTTGTGTTGTGTTTTAGATCTTCATTCTTCAGCTTCTTTCACAGTGAGTTCTAACAGAACTCAACACTTCATCAATGAGTCTGTCTCACTGAGCTGTGAGGGAAACTCTACTGAATGGAAAGTAAAGAGTTACACTGATCGATTGAATGAGATCTCATCCAGGCGTTCAATGACTGGATCTACATGGAGGATCAGATCTTTACGTAAAAGTGACACTGGAGTGTACTGGTGTGAGTCTGAATTGGGAGAGTACAGCAATGCTGTCAACATCACAGTACATGGTGAGTCCAGTTATTTCATTCACTACCTAACAATACTGCAGCATTCCATCAGCTCATTAAAAGCGTGTTTTTGTATTGGCTCAGTGTGAATTCTAACATGTGGACTATTACTGTTTTACAGATGGTTTTGTCATCCTGGCGAGTCCTGTCCATCCTGTGACTGAGGGACATTCTGTTACTCTCCAATGCAAACATGAAACAGACTCGCCACTCTATAACGTGGACTTTTATAGAAATTATGAACTGGTCCAAACTAAAACCAATGGAGAGATGATCATACCTGCTGTATCTAAGTCTGATGAGGGATTCTACAAGTGTAACTATTCTGGAGGAGAATCACCACAGAGCTGGATGACAGTGAGATGGCAGAGTGAGTATACTGACAATAATTTACAGTACCTTTGTATTGTTTTGTTTTAATGTATTACACACACATTTATTTACTGGCATTACTTTCCTCCCTCATAATTATGTATTATACTGTATGTAGTGTACGAATTAGGCTAAAAAAAAAAAAAAATCCTACTACCTTCACACAGGTTTTAATCTTGACGGAATACAACTTTAAAAGGAAACCCATTAAATGTTCTTAATTACTTTTTACATTTTTATTTCAGCTGTAAACAATATCAGATATGACAGTAGTCTACCAGGTTTATAACAGTTCAATCAAAATGTCTTGAGGCATACACTATAGCCCGTTATGTTAAATGATAAAATGAGTTGTTCTAATACTGATCTATTTATTTCAAATTATATTTTCATTGCCGTCATACTGTCTTATCCTTCAGTGTCAAAACAGAGTTCTTCACATGTTGTGGGACTGATTGTGGGACTTCTTGTCGTGATTCTACTGACCATCCTTCTGCTCCTGCTGTGTCGATACAGATCATCTAAAGGTGAGAACTACAGTACTAACATTAGATGGATTACATCTAGATTACAATCACTCACCAACTGTCCTTAAAAGATATTGATTACCATGGCATAGCAATTTAATGGTAAAAAAACATGTTTTATTTGTATTTACAGATCCATGTTGTGCCAGGTAAGCAGTATTTATCTGTCTATTCATCAACATGACAGCAGTAGATTACATCTGGTTTTCTACTTTATTTCTGATAAATATACTTTATCTTTTAATTACAGACCAGTTCAGTCTCAGGGAACCAATCAGAGCTCAGCTGGAGACCAGAGGACCAATCAAAGTGGGGATCCAGATGATGTGTACTACCCACTGCAGCATGGTCAGTCTTTGAACCGAACATATCATGTTGATTAAGGACACTTGTGGTCCTTCGGACAAGGATAACTGGTTCTAATTTAAATTTAAAGACATTTAGTACTTCAAATTAAAAATAAATCTTCATTCATAAATTCTTTGGTTAAAATAAGTGTGAAATAGCTCTATTTGATATAATCATTGTTATAGAGTGTTTGTTCAGTAACAGGGATTTCCCCATCTCTCCAGCTCTTTATGGAACAGAAAATGCATTTTCAGTTCGGGATACCGATTTAATCCAGTCAGGAGAGAGAACTCAGGATACAGTATAAACACATGAAATTGGAAGTGATGACACAAAGAAGTGAGCAGACACAATTGAAATGGGAACATTATTATATTGATGCTGATAAACGGGTACTCTCTCCTGATTGGATGAATCTGAACAAACAATCTAGCAATGATTATCATAATAGAGCTTTAAATATTAATATATAACACACACACACACACACACACGTCACACACACACACACACGTGTCACACACACACACACACACACACACACACACACACACACACACACACACACACACACACACACACACACACACACACACACACACACACACACACACTTTAAACAATGAATGTCCTTTTGAAGTATATCAACGTCTGTCAGTTTGTCAGTTTGTGTTCCTTTTTCCTAAATGACAAAAAAAAAAAAAACTTTTCAGTGGGATGAGGGCTTCATGGCCCTCTATTAATTACTCTGTTCACAGGACAGTTTTGTTTACTGTGTACCAATGCCACCACCTCGTTCACAGCCTTTCTAAGAAATCATAGGCTTATATGTTTTTACTTTGAACTCCAGACTTACAATGTTGTTAAAATAACAGTGAGAGTGCTTTTCACCAACATTATAGATTGCTAATTGCATCCTTACAGTCTGCTATCTAACTCATATTCTTCCCTTTAACTGTGTCACTCACTGCATACATTGGGTATTAAATGAGGTACCGGTAATTCACAACAGCAGTTAAAACATTTTGGATAACTACATAAAAATAGGTAGCCACTTAACCACAAAAAAATCTATATTATTTTAAAAAGAAAAAAAAAACAGATTAGAAAGAACTTTAATTTCAACATTAAATGGATTACATCTAGATTACAATCACTCACCAACTCTCCTTAAATTATAGCCTACTGATTACCATGGCATAGCAATTTTAAGGTTCAAAAGGATAACAGGTTCTAATTTAAATCTAAATTCATTTAGATCTTCACATTATTTATCATCACATAATCATTAATTATAGGTGCAGTAAGTGATATTTATTTTGTTAAAATTGTATAATAAATTAACAAATCCACAAAATCTTTGTACGTCCGTTCGTCTCCTTCAAACTCGGCACGCACAACGCTCACAAGTAACGGCCCGAGGAAGTGCCATTGCCTGACGTCGAGTCAGTCAGATGACATGTATTTATGTTGGGACCTCCTCTAAAACGAGATGGCTCATCTCAAGGGGTTTATCCTAATAAAGAAACTTGAATCATCAGATAGGCCAGAACCGCCAATCTGTGATATATTTGACCAAACGACTTCAAACTCGACACGTGCATTGACGAGGACTCGAGGGAGTGCGTCGCATCATTCGGATAGGCGGTTGTCCAGAACCGCCGATCCGACCGATATGTCAATGGGCATGCCAGCTTGCTCATTGACATGCCCATATATGGGTAGATTGGTGTGCACCGGTCTAGTTAAGTGTCAAATGGCTCTATCTGTGTGTTCAGTAAAAGGGGAAAAAAACATTTCAGTTTGGGATACCAATTTTATCCAATCAGGAGAGAGAATTCATACAGGATACAGTGTAAACAAGTGAATCTGGAAGTGATGATACAAAGAAGTGAGCAGACAATTGGAACATAAAATTGAAGCTGATAAATGGGTACTCTCTCCTGATTGGATGAAACTGGCAACCCACCAGAACATTTATTTTCTGTTTATTAAAGAGCTGGAGAGACGGGGAGACCCCTGTTATTGAACAAACACAGTAGCAATGATAACTCAGAATATACCGCAGAGCTTTAACCTTTTCACATATACAAAAAAAACGAAATAGTTTAGTTTGAAGTATATTAACGTCTGTTTGATTGCTTTGTGTTCTTTTTTTCCATAAACTAAATTGAAATGCATGTTTGAAATGTCACAAATAAGTACCACATTAATGCTATATTTTGTTTACTTCTAGGTGACACAAGTGTTTATGGAAACATCAATCACTCAGATGACTATGAAAATGGTACGAACAGTATATACTTTTTCCAATGATTTGATTTGGTATGTTAGGAGGGTCATTTTATCAGGTTTATATCACTTGATTTTTACGCTGTTCACCCAGGCCAGTTTCATTTACTGGAATTTGGAGGGGAAAAAAGCTGTAACTTAGAAGGAAATGCAAATTCAAAAAACTTTTCTGTCTATAATGACATGCCAAAAATTAGGATTCTAGTTTAGAAAGAAAATGTTTAATGTTTTTAATTAGGAAGAAGATCTGAGACCAAATTGTTAATGTGTGTGCAACATAGTATCTTTATCAATCACTGTAAATAGATCGGGGGAAAAATACAAACCAAATCTCTACCAAAGTTTAATTCTGCTTCAATTGTTCTCATATCCAATTTTTTGTAGGAAAATTACAGCAAAGTAGCATCAGAGTCCATAATTAGCCACATATATTTTGACGCCAAGTGGATGTTGAGGGATAGTCCAATGAGCAGAGATATCTGTGCTCTGTTGAGATGGAATGACATTTTTAATCAGTGAATGACAAAACTGAATGAGATGTGAAATACACTTCACTTGTTCCAGGAAAAGCAGTATATCAAATATTATACTGTATAGCATACATGTTCAATGACCGAGTCTCCTGTTTTAAATGTATATTGTTACTATGTTTCAACTCCTCAGATACAGACGTGTAGGGCAACCCAACACGACACGTGTGGATAAAGTCAAATGGATCTTCAGCAATAAATGCAGGGTAACATGTACTGTATACAGTGATGGAAGAAGTACTCAGAATATGTTTTTCTTAAAGTTGTACAATGCAGAATCACAAATAACGATTTTTAGCAACCTCTGCTGGTCACTACCGTCACTGCATACAATTTCCGTAGTCCTCGATTACCCAGAATTCCATTCGTTTTCACCGGAAGCCGGAAGCGTTTCAAAAAGCGATCTTTTAATTGTTTTATACTATCTACGGATCGTTTCTCTTAGCCAGTGGAGCATTAGTTACCATGAGCTGTGCTTTCTTTTTCTGTTCTTTTTCGATCTTCCAATCCTACATTCTCTTAAAATCAGCGTGAGGTTCCTTTTTGTTATTAGCGCGGTAGTTCCTGGCCAAACAGGAAACCGTTGCGGTGTTCCTGGCCGACGTCATGACGTCGGCCAGGACGTCGGCCACGACGTCATGACGTTGGCCAGGAACGTCATTTTCCCGGGAAAGTCCCCCCCGTCCACGTTCAATAGAAAATATATAAATAAAAGGCTTCCGGGGGTGAAATTCATGGAGTGGGTGTTGTGAAACTTTTGCCACTCACAAAAGATATACAATTTAACTTTAGTTTTGTTGAAAACGTTACCTAGTATGCCTTTAAGTAAAAGTATCAATACTGCAATGTAGATATACTCTGTTACAAGTAAAAGTCCGGAATTAAACATTCACTTAACCCATTAAGACCTGAGGCGATTCTTTAAAGAAATCTAAATCCTAACAGTTTTTTGAAAAAAATTAAAAATATTTTTTTTCACGATTTTTCAAAAATAGCAGATCTGCAAGCTCGTAGCGCGGCACTCGGTGCCGCGCTATGAGCTTGTATATCTGCTATTTTTGAATAGCCAAAGACATCTAAAGTGACACAGATGCGTTCCAGGTATCAATGGGTTAAGTAAAAGTACAAAAGTATCGGCATCAGAATATACTTAAAGTACCAAAAGTAAAGGTACTGCGCAGAATGTCCCATTTCACAAGTTCAAAATGTATAAAAAGAATCTTTTGAAAATAGCCGATCTAGCTCACAATGTGTCGCGATGGGACGAATTGAGAGCTTGTAGATCTACTATTTTCAAATGGCCGAAATGTATATAGGGCTGAAGTGGTTAGTGTGTTTTGTAATAATTATCAAAATCTACAAAGTAACTAGTAACAAAATGTTCATATCATTGTAGTGGAGTAAAAGCACAATATTTTCCAAATAAAGTAAAAGTACATCAAAATTGTACTTAAGTAGAGTACTTGAGTACAAATACTTAGTTACTTAACACCACTGTTCACACACATATATGTATACATGCACCTGTCCTGCACACACGAGCACATGCACACAAACACAGATACAAGTGCATACGCAACGAAAATGCAAACACCTTATTTTACAGTTACCTCATTCACGCGCATTAAATTGTACTGTACAAAATATACTTTTTTATGACAATTGTGGTTTTAGATCAATTATATTATATGAATTAAAAAAAAATATTGCAGGTGTTAAAATCAATTGACTTGATTTTAAACTTTAAATGTTTATTGTATATTTTATAGTTTACTGTGTACCGTATGTTTTTTACAGACTTTTGTTTTATTACATTTAATTGGTTTAAAATTATAATGATTATATATAACAATGATATTGAATAATGATTTTTTTTATATTAAACTCTTTTTTGTAAAGATTTTGACCTCCTGTCTGAACATTTTGTTCATTAATCTCAAAGAAACAATGTTTTAGCTTTTTTCCACATTATTTTTGTTTATGCTATACATGTTCAAATTATGTGATGTAAATAAATACATCTTTATTTTAATTTTTTTAATAAACTGCTTCAGAGAACAAAATGTTGTCATAATGTCTTATATGAATTACCTTATAATCTGAACAGGGCGCATCACATCTGTGATTGTATTAGCAATTCAATCACAACACACTGATGTTGTGTAAACTCTTAGCCTCCTCCTAAAGATTCCTCATGTCACCCTCTAGTGACCTTTTACTACACTGTGTTACTACACTTCCACAAAACAGGATGGAGGGTGGACAGACAGACAGACAGACGGACAGACAGTCCCAGGCCAGGGGGGCCCTCAAGGAGGCACAGCCACAGCAACAACTGCTGCTGTGCATTATACCTAAAATAAAAATAAGCAACACAAACTCAGATCTATTCCAAGACATAATTCAATTAAAAAATTAATTGCTGTACCATCATTGAAATGTATATATTTTTAAATGTTAAATCTTATAATGGAATCGATGGCACTTGGGCTGAAACCTTGCCCAAATATGGAGTCATACATCATAGATAGAGTACAACATAGGGGACTGACATCATAGACTGTCCACATGAAGCCATGCCGGTATTAAACCGGCATGGCTGGTTTAATGAATATATATTATGCTCACAGAGTGAGTATGAGCCCCAACCCAACCTCATTCCTCTTATTCCCTCATAGCAAACCGTACATCAGACTAGCAAGGCCTTTTAGCAGAGCAAGAACAGACCCTTTGCTGCAGCCCTCCAGACCCTCCCTGGCTACTTGTTGAATGTTCCCCCAGCATGGCTTGAGGGCGCCACTCATGGGATAGATGTTAATACTGCAAGGTTGAAAATAAAAAAAAATCACACCCAGTGTGAAGTGAACGGTGCTATTTATGAGCGAAGTTTTAAGTTAATGTCATCATAGTCTCGCTAGCCACAGCAAGTCCTGCAAAGATAAGTATTCAGACCCTTTGCTATGACACTTGTATATTTGCACCGCTCGGTGCTCAAAAACAACAGTGGTCATCACAGTGATGGAAGCTCACTTAAACAAAAGTACTTTTTTTTAAGTGAGTGGTGCTATTTATGAGTTATTAATTTCATCATGCGTCTCGCTACTAGTCGCTAGCCAATCACAGTACGTCACAGCCAATCAGCCAATCACAGTACAGCGAAAGACAAATTTTTGCGACGGAAAGAAAAACTTTCGCCACGGATTGGTCCCAAACCCACTTATAGGAGCGGCTACACCGCTCAAAAAGACAGCCTGCTCACACACAGGACTGGGCACACAGGACACATGGGCAAACAGCACAACATTCAAACACCCTCCTTTCCCAAGGTACAGGCCACTGAACAACGGGTGCACACACAACCCCAACACTTGAGCTTTACATTCAGTTATGCCAAACACACAAATAACACTCTCTCCCCAAGAGCGTAACCACAGAATAATGCACCCACAACTAGTTTAGTCTCACACTGCCAAATGGCCCTGCCTGCACTCTAGTGTGTTCAATGTGTGTGTGTGTGTGTGTGTGTGTGTGTGTGTGTGTGTGTGTGTGTGTGTGTGTGTGTGTGTGTGTGTGTGTCCATTGGATTCCTTGTAAATCAAGTGATGTGATCATTTACTGTATTTCTCCTCTCTCTCTCTCTCTCTCTCTCTCTCTCTCTCTCTCTCTCTCTCTCTCTCTCTCTCTCTCTCTCTCTCTCTCTCTCTCTCTCTCTCTCTCTCTCTCTCTCTCTCTCTCTCTCTCTCTCTCTCTCTCTCTCTCTCTCTCTCTCTTAGATCTTCATTCTTCAGCTCCTCTCACAGTGAGTTCTAACAGAACTCAGCACTTCATAAATGAGTCTGTCTCACTGAGCTGTGAAGGAAAATCTACTGAATTGAAAGTGAAGAAGTTCATTAAGGAAGGATCCCTGTCACAGTGTTCATCTAACAGAGTCTCAGTGAGCAGATACAGGTATACATGCAATGTTGGCCCCTATACACACAGTAGTGGAGTGTACTGGTGTGAGTCTGGATTGGGAGAGTACAGCAATGCTGTCAACATCACAGTACATGGTGAGTCCATTAACTTCATTCACTAACTAACAATACTGCAGCATTCCACAACTCATTAAAAGCGTGTTTTTGTATTTGCTCAGCATGAATCCTAACATGTAGACTGTTTTTAACTTGTTAACGGTTTACAGATGGTTCTGTCATCCTGGTGAGCCCTGTCCACCCTGTGACTGAGGGACATCCTGTGATTCTTCAATGCAAACATGAAACAGACTCATCACTCTATAACGTGGACTTTTATAGAAATGATGAACTGATCCAAACTAAAACCAATGGAGAGATGATCATACCTGCTGTATCTAAGTCTGATGAGGGATTCTACAAGTGTAACTATTCTGGAGGAGAATCACCACAGAGCTGGATGACAGTGAGATGTGAGTATACTGACATCAATTTCTCATTTTCTTTTGCATATGCAAATTAAATATAAATGAATTAAAAGCACAAATTAATTTACATTAGACCTACTTTATCATACTTCTGTGTTACATGTAGGGTAAGAATGAGGAAAAATCTGATTTTACTCTGGAAGAATTACACTTATTATTATTAGTATTTAACTATTACACAATAACAAACATGACAGTGGTCTCACAGGTTTCTCAAATGCTTCAAACTATTGTTTGAATAATTATAATATACCCTAAATGTAAAGATTTTGTTGTTGCTATTTTCCTTGCCGTTGTACTGTCTCAACCTTCAGTGTCTGGATCTGTGGAACAGAGTTCTCCACATGTAGTGGGACTGATTGTGGGACTTCTTGTTGTGATTCTACTGACCATCCTTCTGCTCCTGTTGTATCGATACAGAACATTCAATGGTGAGAACCACTCAAATAGGGATTGCATCTTTAAAAAAAACTCATGCTGGGAAATGTTTCTGTCCTCCTACACACACTGAACAGCAGAAGACTGGCTTGTAGTGTAAAACACTAATTAACATATTTTGCTCTTTTTATTACAGAACCATGTTGGAATAGGTAGGTACAGCTCTCTGTTTCTAGGGCTGTCCCCCACTGACTGCTGACACCTTTATGTCATCCCTGTGTACAGTATGTGTGTGTGTGTGTGTGTGTGTGTGTGTGTGTGTGTGTGTGTGTGTGTGTGTGTGTGTGTGTGTGTGTGTGTGTGTGTGTGTGTGTGTGTGTGTGTGTGTGTGTGTATCTCTTATCTTAATTATAACATTGGCCACAGAAGATCTTGTTAAATATTTATCTTGGAATAGATTCGTCAAGTGCCAGGGAACCAATCAGGACTCAGACCAGATGACCAACCAGAGAGGAAGTGCAGATGATGGATACTCCCCACGTCAACGTCAGCATGGTCAGCCTTTCAACCAATCACAATCGATCAGTCACATAACAGCAGATCTGTAACACTAACATTACTGCTTGAGAATTGTACTTCAACCAACCAACCAATCAATCAGCAGCTACAAAACAGGCATTATTTTGCCACAAGAAATAATGCTTCATGTGGTTTTAACATGTGTTCTACTTGAATCCATTTAAAACAAAAGTTTGTACAGATAGTTTCAACCAACGGCTGTAACAGTAAAGACACTAATCATGTCAGCCGCTCTATTTTCCT
Organism: Gymnoscopelus braueri; assembly: GCF_963280865.1. Classification (NCBI taxonomy): domain Eukaryota; kingdom Metazoa; phylum Chordata; class Actinopteri; order Myctophiformes; family Myctophidae; genus Gymnoscopelus; species Gymnoscopelus braueri. Next base: position 19,861,935 of record NC_137620.1, read on the forward strand.
TTACCATTAGGTGATGCCACCATCTATGAAACAATCAAAGGCGACAAGAGGGAGCTGTTAGATTTTACAGAATCATAGACATTAATAGGTGGAGATGATTTGAACTGGTAATTGAATTTAAGAATGTCTATGATTCTTTCTTTCAGACGAGCCTGCAGCTGATTCCAGTGATGTCACATATTCAAAGATGAAACTGAAATATATGGACAAGAAACACAAGGGTGGGCAAACAAAAAAATATGAAATAAATATGAAATACGATTAGGAGAAGATGATATGAACTGGTAATTGAATTTAAGGATGTCTATTTCTTTCTTTCAGACGAGCCTACAGCTGAGTCCAGTGATGCAACATACTCAAAGATTGAACTAAAATATATGGGCAAGAAACACAAGGGTGAGCAAACAAAAAATATGAAATGAATATAAACTTAAGGTGGAGTTTTTTTTTAAACACAGCCCACATTGGGTGTGTATGAGTGGGTGCTTGTGTGAGCTATGTTGTCACTTGTTACTCATGCACATGAGGAAATAACACCATACATTTTTATTTAGTCTCAGCCGTCATAAACTAGATGAACTACCACACACTGTCTATCACATAAAGCAGGCTGTGTCTTCTGTAGTGGCAGGAATTATAAGTATACCTTACTTCAATAGGACCCAAAAAAGTAATCCCCACAAAAGATCCGAGTGGATTGAATCAATTCATTTAATAACAAAATCAGGAGCTCCTGGAGAGTGCCAAAAGGAATGCAAGCCTCTTTAATACAGGTCAGGGGTTCCCTTATATATATAGAGTTTTGGTTGGTGGACGGGTCCATAAATGGTTATTTCTTATATTGCTGAACAAGCTATACCAACAGGTGAAAAAGTTTTTCTTTCTGAACTGAGTAGTAAATAGACCTTCATAGTCAACAGGTGTCCTCATAGTAGGGACTCACAGTTGCAATTCAACAGGAATGAAGGCATAGACTATAATGAAGCACAAGTCATTTTAGTATTGTCATATCTGGCCACCATACTTCATAACAGTGTACAATCGGTAGCTTCAGCATAGCATAGCTAAACATGAATAAAAGTGTTCCTAACAGAGAGTTTCCTCCACAGAGACGCCTGCTGATCCACTTGAGAGCTCTTTGTATCCTGAAGTGAAGACTGGATCAGCCACAGGTACATTGTGTTATGTAGCCTATAATCTTAAAACTCCACTGATTATGTGGGAAATTAACATTAGTCACTGGTCAAATGGTTTTGCAGGTAGAACTGATCCATTCTGTCACCTTTTCGAATGTTAAGTCATTTCCATAGATATGACAAAACATTGCTTAAAAGAACACTGAATTACTTGTGTGTTGTGTGTTGTAGAAGGATTAGGAGAACCAGATGTGACTTACGCCCAGGTTAACCACCAATACAAACGCAAAGCAAAGAAGAAGAATGGTAGGTGAAATGTATAACTCACATATAATACAATTAAGAGCCTGCAGTATCAGTCTATGAACTTAACAAAATAGTGTAGGTCAACTACCACACACTGTCTTTATTTATTTATGATTATCTCTTCCTAGTGATTATTCTATCAATCTCTTTTTAGATGAATAAAATAATCGAGACACGCTTGTTTATAATTACAAATCTATATAAATTATTTATCAACACAAAAAAAATCTAATAGATTTTTTTATAATCGAGTACATCATTAGTCTGATTAACCACTTTTATACTTTGTCGTAAAACAGTGTCATACAAAAGATTGCCCATCTACAAGCTCACAACTACAAGATCGGCTATTTTTTACTATTTTCGGATTTTTCCTTTTTAAATAATAGATTAAATCGATTGGTTCGATTAAGTGTTACACCTCGGCTGTTGTTGCTTAGTAGTACTGTATGTAAAAATCTGATTCCTAAGTTAGCAGCATTTTTGTAGGCCAGAAACGTATTCAATTTTTTCTAATTTACAATACTGTGTGTGTGTGTGCGTGTGCGTGTGTGTGTGTGTGTGCGTGTGTGTGTGTGTGTGTGTGTGTGTGCGTGTGTGTGTGTGTACTTGTGTGTTGTGTTGTACAGTAGAAGGAGCAGATAAACCAGATGAGACTTACACCCAGGTTAACCCCAAAAACAAGTCAAAGAAGAAAGGTAGGTGAAAACATTTATATTCAATCACCTACAATGTCATGCATCTGTTGTATTGAAACATAACAATTTACAGCAAATCCTGAAAAGACATAGACACAGCCACATATGGTTAAAGACTGAAGCTGAGCAATCACACTGAGATAATCAGTTTGATTTAAATGTTAATGCACTTTTTATACTTTCTGCTAACATTTTCTGTGTACTATTTTAAATTCACTGAATGACCAGCTCCAGAGAAAACTGAAGATAGTGTTGATTCTCAGGTCAAACCAAAAAGGGTAAGTATATCTTGACTTCTTCATAGAAGTTCAAGTTTCCACCAGAATGATATCTTAATCAATAACAGTCAATGTATGTGGGTTAGAGTTGTAAGTTCTATGCTGTTGTTCTGTTTCAGGATGGTAAATGAAGATGTCAGGAAAACGTCATAAAGAGAAGACAACATGGAAGAAGCAGAGTTGTATTTATATCCACACTGACATTATGAGTCAGACAAACAAATTGAATCCCATTTGAACTCATTTAACAGTCTTAAAGTTACATTGTGTGCTATGCAAAACCGATAGATAAACAAAGGGCAACCAGCTCTCCTCTATAGCACATTCCCTTGGCCATAAAACTTCACACACATCCAACAGCCAAAGTGAGACTTCAGCTTTATGATCACAAGATAGTATATGTACAGTATTAAAGAGTTAAATTGGTTACTATTTTAGTACAGATACAGACCATTGCAAGAGCCCATGTGCAGTTGTCTTTTTGCAAATGGAAAATCTGCCATAATGCAGTGATAATCATAGATACTGTACAGTAGAGGGGGTGACAGGGCCAGAGGTACACAGGGGCAGGGGACGGCTCAGTCAATTGCCACGATCCATTCAATAATTAGAACAAATATTTTTACAAGGTACTGTACATGGTCTGTTAGCTCTTCATTACAGAATAACAGTAACTCATAAAAGCAACTGTAGAGGCGGCAGTAGGTTGTAAACTTTATGTGTGGGCTGTAGGCTGCCCCAACCAATAACAACTATACAGTAGAACCAGTAATAATTTTTTTGTGCTTTTAAAAAATATATATTTCATTGGCTAAGCATAATGACAAGTTGTACACACTCTACCAGAAGAAACGTGGTCACACACCACTTTTGAATTTTGAGCAGATAGATTGTATTTTAGTATATTTTTTTGGTAAATATTTCTTGCAGTGCAAATGCAATATACATTCTTGGTACCTACAGTATGAAAGAGGGATTTGGTGGTATTGGTCCATGAGAAATCAAAAACAAGATTGTTTTTGGGGTCAAAAACAAGGGGGTTTGTACTAGGAGAAACCATGAGACTGATGCTGAAGACTAGACATTGTATTTTATTGTAGTTTTCTCAATTCTTTTTGCTTTTGTTGTTGGCCTACGTAGAATACATTTCTATTTTAAGGTAATTAAATCAGGCTAATGAATTTATTATAACTGAATGTAAAGCTGACTGATGATTGGTGAAGGGAAAGGGAAAAAAAGATAGGATTCTATAATAAAAAAAGGACCTGCATTATTTCTCTATATAGTTGTAAATAAATGTTTATAATAATCTATATTTGATAAATAGTTAAATGGGAATGTTTGAAGTACTACTTTCTTTGTCACCTTTCAGTTACTATTTGAATAATATTTACTTCTTGAATTGCAAGTTATTTAGACATCGAATTAACAGCCAAAGTATTGCGGAAGTATTGTTTGTGAATAAAACCTGAATTTGACCAATGTGTATGGTAGAGTATGTTAATACAATATAACTAACACATATACAGTGGTTGGAGGTGGGCTCCCTACTTTGGGAGGACCACTACTGTGTAGTTGACAAGTGGCATTGCCAGAAGTTCAAAGGTCAATATCTCCCCTTCCTTTACCAAGTGCACATTCCGTCTTAGCTTAGTGGTAGAAATTTTGTCCGGGGCTTGAATTTCATGAAGGAACTAAATCATACGGATTGCAGAATTGCTCTTGTTTTTAAACCCTTATACTATGTTGTTTTATTAGATTTTAGTGCTTTTTATTTATGCAGCCTAATTGTTGAGTAATTCTGTTATTGTTGCTTGTTTTTGCTTGTTTTTATACTGCTGTGGCCCTCTCTGGGCCATGGTCTCACTTGTAAAATAAGTTTTTAATCCGATTGTGACTTCCTGGTTAAATAAAGGTTATGTTCTATTCTGTCTGTCAGTCTACAGTTCTTTTTTTGTGTCTGTCAACTTCAGAGGAGTCAAATAAATAAATAAATAAGAAAAGAAAAGAAAAGAAAAGAAAAGAAAAGAAAAGAAAAGAAAAGAAAAGAAAAGAAAAGAAAAGAACTGGGCGCTCGGGTGGCGCCCGGTAAAGTGCCTGCCCAAAAGGGTTGTGGGTTCAAATCCACCATGGTGTATCCGGCTTTGTCGAGCATCGGACAGGGACACAATTGGCCCGTGTTCGGGGGAGGGAATAGAAGCCGGGCAGGGAGGGTGATATTTCCTACGGCTGGGGTGGCACCTGTCCGCAGGGAGTGTTGGGCGGGAGGAGTAGGACGAAGGCTCTACGTCCTCCTGGTGGGGGCTCCTCACTGGCAGGTGAGTCAGTAGGTACAACAGCAGTGTCAACACACATGTGTGGTGAGGAATCAATTGGCAAAACGGGTAAGCACCAAAACAAAAACGTCACCCACCTATAAAAGGTACCAGGCCAGCCTAACGTAGCGGGCCACAACTGGGCAGGGGGTGAACAGATTTAAAGGAGCCAGGGTCTTTCAACAGGAGCTTGGGGAGTGGAGGCCCATATTCGTTTTAGAGAGATTGAGATCATGGGGATTATGACAGGCTGTTATGGCAGGGTCATAACACTCACTACCCCCGCCCTCCTCTCATTTTCTCACTCTACACACCATCATAACTGGGAGCTTCAGAACGTTTCTGATTTTAAGTCATTTCCGTATGACAAAACACGGCTTAAAAGAACACTGACTTGTGTGTTGTAGAAGGATCAGGAGAACCAGATGTGACTTACGCCCAGGTTAACCACCAATACAAAGGCAAAGCAAAGAAGAAGAGAGGTAGGTGAAATGCATATCGCTCATATAATACAATAAATAGTTTGAGCCTGCAGTGTCAGTCTATGAACTTCACAAAGTAGATCAACTACCACACACTTTGCATTAGGGCTTCAACTATTGATTATCTTCCTAGCAATTATTATATCAATTAATTTTAATATTAATCAAATAATCGACAAGTGCTTGTTTATAATTACAAAAATATAAATAAACACAAAAAATTATAATAGTTTTTTTTTCATAATCGAGTAAATCAATTAGTCTGATTAACCACATTTATAGTTTGTCATAAAACAGTGTCGCACAAAAATAGACAATCTACAAGCTCTGCTTTTTTATTGATTTTCTTTTATTATAATCGATTCAATCGATAGTTCGATTAAGTGCTGCACCTCGGCTGTCCATCACATAAAGCAGAGGCTACTGTATGACAAGCTGTGTGTGTGTGCACAATAATTTGTATAGGTTGGTAGGTAAAGCATAGCATAGCTAAACACAAGTCTTTCTAAGAGTGGAAAATAATTTCTATAGGACAGGTACTGTATTGTTGCAACATCATTGTGTAGGCTAGGGCATTAACAGAATATTCGAATATTCGACTATCAAACCACTATTCAATTATTCTATTAAAAAAAAACTTTAAAAAAAATGTTTTATTATTTTATTTTTTTATAATCAAATCGATTAATCGAATATTCGAATACTTATAGGTCGAATAATTCGAATGCTAAAAATCACTATTCGTGGATGCCCTAGTGTAGGCAAACATAAATACAAGTATTCCTTCAGTGACAGACAGACAGACCGACGCCAGGGGGGCCCTCAAGGAGGTAGAGCCACAGCAACAACTGCAGCTGTGCATTATACCTTGGTAATTCTGAGATCCACTCAGTTATTAAACCCCCACATTTAACGTTACAATTTGTTTTTGGTTGTTCAACAGCACCAAAAATAACCAAAAAACAATTAAGAATAGTAGAGAAGAAAAAGGATAATAAAGATAAATAGCAAAGTATGTACCTTATGGCACCGCTTGAGGTGGTTGAAGGTGATGTGTGCATGGACCCTACTTATACATATCATATATGTATGTGCCCTGGGCTTTCCCCCCATATAGCTGAGGACTTACAGATACTTACAGACAATACAATTGTATTTTTATGCCGGCCCCAATCTAGAGGTATTTCCTTTGGAGTGGGAACACTGAGCAGCCCACGGACAAGCTGTTTAATACCACTGAGACACTAAGGCCTTGAACGAGGGAAGAAAAAAGACCCTAAAATAACAGTTTTTGAGTCTCAGACTCAGTGAGATATTCATCAAGGGATGAATATATATTATGCTCACAGAGTGAGTATGAGCCCGAACCCCACCTCATTCGTCTTATTCCCTCATAGAAAATCATACCTCAGACTAGCCGGGCCTTTTAGCAGAGCAAGAACAGTCCCTTTGCTGCAGCCCTCCAGACCCTCCCTGGCTACTTGCTGAGTGTTCCCCCCAGCATGGCTTGAGGGCGCCACTCATGGGCTAGATGTTGCTACTGCAGGGTTGAAAATAAATAAAAAGACAGCCTGCTCACACACAGGACTGGGCACACAGGACACATGGGCAAACACAACACAACATTCAAACACCCTCCTTTCCCAAGGTACAGGCCACTGAACACCGGTGCACACACAACCCCAACACTTGAGCTTTACACTCGGTTATGCCAAACACACAAATAACACTCTCTCCCCAAGAGCGTAACCACAGAATACTGCACCCACAACTAGTTTAGTCTCACACTGCCAAATGGCCCTGCCTGCACTCTAGTGTGTTCAATGTGTGTGTGTGTGTGTGTGTGTGTGTGTGTGTGTGTGTGTGTGTGTGTGTGTGTGTGTGTGTGTGTGTGTGTGTGTGTGTGTGTGTGTGTGTGTGTGTGTGTGTGTGTGTGTGGGTGTGTGTGTGTGTGTGTGTGTGTGTGTGTGTGTGTGTGTGTGTGTGTGTGTGTGTGTGTGTGTGTGTGTGTGTGTGTGTGTGTGTGTGTGTGTGTGTGTGTGTCGGGGTGTGTGTGTGTGTGTGTGTGTCGGGGTGTGTGTGTGTGTGTGTGTGTGTGTGTGTGTGTGTGTGTGTGTGTGTGTGTGTGTGTGTGTGTGTGTGTGTGTGTGTGTGTGTGGCTGGGCCATCTTAATCAAAGAACAGGTATTTAGGGACCATTTCAGGTCCTCAGCGATGTGAAGACAGAGGAGGTGGTCTTGTCAGATATCCAGCCTACCACTGTGGTGTTGTCCGCAAATGTAATGATGGTGTTGGGATTTGTGGACAGGCACACAGTCGTGGGTGAATAGGTAGTATAGGTGCAGTGTTGAGCTGAGGCCAAGATGGTGTAGTTTTGTGACAAGCTTAGAGGGGAGGATCGTGTTGAATGCAGAACTGTAATCAATGAATAGCATTCGGACACACATGTTCTTGTCCTTCTGGATCAGGTGAGTGAGGGCGAGATGAAGTGCAGTGGAGAATGGAGATTCGAGCATTCTCGGAAGAATAGGTGTACTGGTGTGGGTCGAGTAATGAGGGGATGGTGACTTTGATGTGTTGCAGCACAAGTCTCTCGAAGCATGTTAGTATGCAAACTTTTTATATAATTTTAAGACCTCTCGCTAAATGCACTGAGGTAATAAAAAGCACATTGATGGGACAGTTCAGGATAAGCAGTTAATTGCAAGGAATGTTGATGTGACCTAGAGAGGACCTAACTTCAGAGGTGGACAGGGTGAATTAACTGTTTTTATCTACACAGCCTTAATTAAGAAATTGCCTAATAATTTTAACAGCTGATTAAAGGTTCAAGTTTGAAGTCACTCAATTGACCTTCCTGAATAAATAAAGGTGAAATTAAATTAAATTAAAAATGGTCGTCTCACTCGTCTGATGGTGGCAGGGTTTTGACAGCAATCTGTGTTGAATCTGTCGAAACAGGCATACACTTTACCCTACATTCCAAAAGTGATCATAGCAAATATTACAGCGCAATAACTTAAGATATCAAGCTTGTTAATGTCATTTAGATTTCACTTTTGTCTTATACACAACAGACCAGGGACGCAGGGGGGGGGGGCGGGGGGGGGTTGAACATACTCAGTTCCATTGGGGGGGGGATAACCACCCCCTCCCCACTTTTGGGATGAAGAAGAGAAAAAAAACTCCGACATCTACACTTCATGGAGTACATTTTTTGTACCAAATTAACCGAATTAAAGTAACAAAACCCCCCCAAAAAAGTTACAAAGCACGCGCACACGCTGGGAACCCATGCACGCGCGATGCGTCCCTTTCGGTTCTAAAATGCCCTCTGTGTCCCTGCAACAGACAACACAGGACATCATGGCTAGGCAGAGAAGAGATGAGCAAACCACAACAGGATGCACATCCAACCACACGTGTCCTTGCTATTGTCATCTACGTTACTATTGCCTACACACAAGGCCCAGATAACTGCACTACTTTAAATGTTGCCGATGTTTTTTGTTGTGCCTTTGCTATTTTTTAGGCCTTTGTTTTTAAACCCTGTAGCACTTTGAGATTTGTAAAAAAGTAAAGTGTGTTACAAATAAAATGTATTATTATTATTATAACTTTCTTATATTAAATATTTATCAGCACAGCGCTGCAATGCAATGCCCTGATTGATGTACATAGACATGTCAGTTTAGACACTAACACTATGAACTGCCACAACCAGGGCTCACTGCTTATCATTAAACACATTTCTCTGCTCATTACTGCCACAACTGCTCACCTATACAACACAGCCTGGAGTTAGTACCATAGACTGCATATTCCACTGACTACACTGAAAGCCACAGCAGACTACTATCACCTAACAGTATGGGTCCCCTACACTTCCATCTACCCATATTACTATAGACATTTACCTTTTCTTTTCCTACATCACACCGCTGATCATAGCACATATTCTCTTTTGTCTTATCAACAACCAAGACAACATGGCTGAACAACCAAGTTACTCTCATACTTCACAAAGAGCATGTGGTTAGTGATCACACTCACTGCACAACCTAACGGATGTTTTTCAATTCACACCTTTTCTCATATGTTCTGCCATTGTCACACCACCCTACATTTATTTCCTGCAGATGTTGAACATTTCTACCCTACTGCAACTAATACTTGACTTCAGCCTTTATCTGCTTTTCAGATGTTCTTTGAGCAATTTCCCCTCATTCTACTGCTACTTAAATTTCATATATCCCACGTTAGTGATGATGTGCAGGTCAGGTTTTTTTATGACCCGCGGGTCCCGTATTTATTAATAATTTTACCCGCCCCAAACCACCCCACCAAATCAGTCAACATTTCTTGACCCGACCAGCGGATTACCCCGTGGGACCCGCGGGTTACGGGTGGACCCGCATATCACTATCCCACGTCCCCTGCACCACTACCTCTACAAGGGGTGTGCCGATACACTAATTTCACGATACGATACGCGATATTGGGCTCACGATATCGATGCGATATATGGCACTTTTCTATTATGAAAATATATAGAGGGGAAGACAACTTCTGTTTTTGCATTATTATTATTGCAAACATTTTTTATTTCATTTTCAAAAACGCCAAAACGATACATATCGTAACGAAAACGTATATCGGTCGATATACGAACTACACTGCTTGATGAAAAATAAAAATGTCTAACAACATGGTTCAACACTTCAATCCACCAATCCTACACCTACAACCTTAAGAGTCTCTAATGGTAGGGTAGGTGATAGTTTTTGGTCAAAACAAAACGTTTTTTATTAAAAAGTTAAAGCTTTATATTCTGATAGTAATCATTGCTGTAGTGTGTTTGTTCAGTCACAGGGGTCTCCATGTCTCTCCAGCTCTAAACAGACATTTTCAGGTAGGTGACAAAATGTCAGCCAATCAGGAGAGAGTACCCATTTATCAGCTTTATTTTTTATAGTGTTCCAGTTACAATTTTGTCTGCTCATTTATTTGTGTCATCACATCCAATTTCAATCTGTATCCTGACTGAGTTGTCCATCCTAATTGAATAAAATAAAAATGCATTTTCTGTTTAATAAAGCACTGGAGACATGGAGACTCTTATTATTGAACAAACACTATAGCAATGAGTACTATCAGAATATAGAGCTATTTAACACTTATTTTAACCAAAGTAAATCACTTACCCTACCTTTAAGTTATATTTTTTGGTTAAAACAAAAAAGATTTTTATTAAAACGTTTAAGTTTTCAGGTGGGTTGCCAATTTCACTCAATCAGGCACACACGTGCATGCACACAAACACATGCGCACGCACACGCACACGCACACACACACACACACACACACACACACACACACACACACACACACACACACACACGCACACACACACACACACACACACATCACTGAAGTTCCACTGTGATGGGGGCTGTACGTGTGACTGGTTTGACACACAGACTGCTTCCTTTGTAGAGAGTGAGGACTCTAATACCAGCCTAGTCTTCAGTGTTTATGTAGGTTATTTTATAGTCTGTTTTCACTAACAAATCTAAAGACTAGAACATATCTTGTAGTACTTCACACCAATACTAAAACAGAGGTAACAGCTGACTGACTGATTTCACTTACCATTTCGCATATTCTAAAAAGTCATTTTGCCTACTACTGCAGGACAGGTACACAGGAGAGAACAGCTATGTGGAGAAAAAAGGAAATGTCCCGCAGAACGTCTTCCCTTAAAAACTATATATTTATTTAGGAACAACGTTTCGGTCCAACTGCCCTTCAGGTCATGTATCTGATGATGTCATAGTCATGTCATCATAGTCAATATATTGAAATATTGCAATTTTAAATATTACATTATCTATTGGATTCCTCGTAATTCAAGTGATGTAATCATTTACTGTATGAGACATCACACTGTGTCGTCTCTCTCTCTCTTATTTCCCTGTTTCACACAGCAGTAGTTACAGCTCACTAAAGGAAGTAGAAAGGTTTTTCAGAGTCATTCATCTCAAAGGATGGGGCACACGCTGCCCTATGTGCTCCTCTGTGAGTATATCACTATTATTACTAGTAGGTCTATTGAACTAGTATTTGAACCATTTCTATGAAGGAATACATGGCTGTACTTAAACATAATTTTGTTAAAGTTAAGCTTCCGACAGTAAAATTGTGTCAATATAATCAACATTTAGCATTTCAACAATATATGACTTTACTATTAACAATCATGATGCAACTATATACAGTACAAAGACACTCTATAGCAGGGGTAGGCAACCTTAGGCACGGGTGCCATATGTCAAATATTCCAAATAAATGTCAGTTAAATTAAGTCCCCTCACATCTATATACAAATTACATCCTGCACATAATGATGAAGAAAATATTTCTAAAGAAAAAAAAAGAGTTGTTATGTATAGCCTATGGACAATCAAAATCAGTTAAAATATTTATTTATTTTGATGTGGTGTCATAATTAAAATTAATGTTGATATGGCACACTGACTATCAAGAAAATGAAAACATGGCACTTCATGTCAAAAATGTTGCCGACCCCTGCCCCAATCCTATAGCAAAACACCATTTATTTATTTTTACTCATTACCGAAACTGCAAAACATTTGATGGGTAATAGATTTTTTTTATTTTTAAAGCAGGTACTTTTTAATACTTAAAGGAGCACTTCAACCATTTTCAAACGTATCTTCATATTAATAGTCCTCACTATCATTATAAGATGGCACCATTTAATGATGTCATCATTTATTAGGTGTTAATAACATTGTTAGCAGAATGGACTAATTATTGTTGTTTGTCGTTGTTATTGAACTTGAGTCAACTGTTGTATAAATGAATGCAGATATTTATGCTTAGCTTCATATTATCTCATCAAATATCTTTCAGTGCTGAGTAGCTTTCTCTTCTATGGACACAGTGAAGGTGATGTTTGATTTACTATCTATAATGATTATTCACCCAAAATCATATGTGTTGTGTGTGCGTGTGTGCTTTTGTGTGCTTTTGTGTGCTTTTGTGTGTGTGTGTGTGTGTGTGTGTGTGTGTGTGTGTGTGTGTGTGTGTGTGTGTGTGTGTGTGTGTGTGTGTGTGTGTGTGTCTTACAAGCCCTTTTTCCTACATTTTTATTTCTTGGTGTGCTATCCCTTTGTTGTTTTCTAGCAATTGGGAGAAATACTGAGGCTCACAGTTCTATTTTATTTCTCTGTCGTAAATAACAGCTGCATCAAAAACTACTTTGACGGCAGACAGAACAAGTGTACTGACATCAAATAGTGTGACCCTCACCTGTACAGTGGACACTAGAACAGCTTCATACATCTACTGGTACAGAGACAACAGACAACTGGGTGTGACTTTGAAATACTGGTATCTGTCAACCTACACATTCAGTCCCTCCACTGTCTTAGAGAGTGGAAGATACACGTGTTATGGAGGGAAAAGAGACACACCAGACCTCACACAAAACAGCAACTCAGTTTATATCACCGTCTCTGGTGAGTTACCGTTTTTACTAATTGTATGCTTTATATTTATTTTATTCTTATGAAAAAAACTAACAATCGAGTTGAAATTTAGTTGAAATTAATACTTAGATATTTTATGGTTTCACTCAAATTGACCTTAAAGGGGTATTTTGGACCACGGTATCATACCTTTTATGGTACAGTAGAAACATGTTCATAACTCCATCCCGGGTCAGCCACAGCTTAAAACGTGCGCCAATAGGCCTTGCGTTAGATAACGTATTTTAATATATATATATATATATATAGTTTTTGTGAGATCTGACGTTCATAGTGACAGAACACTGCAACCCAAAAAAAATACGGAAGTCTCGCTAGACGAGATTGAAATCTCGAGATTTCAATCTCGTCTTCAATCTCGTCTAGAGAGAATTACGTCTTTTTCCCCCTTCTTTTTTGCAGTGTTCTGTCACTATGAAGGTCAGATCTCACCAAGAAAAAAATAAAAAAAAGCTATTAAAATACGTGATCTAACGCAAGGCCTATTGGCGCACGTTTTAAGCTGTGGCTGACCCGGGATGGAGTTATGAACATGTTTCTACTGTACCATTCATCCTAAGATATCATAACATCATAGAAAAGGTAAGAAAACCTTGGTCCAAAATTCCCTTTTAAAGTTGGATGTGGTGCTCAGGTGCAGCTCAGGGCCAGCTCAGTGGCTGCTATTAACCATCCTAATAGTTAGGGGGATGGGGTAAATACAGAAGATGTATTTACCCACAAGAATCAATAAAGTATCACTCAACTTAACTATGTGTTACTTCTACAGAGGCACCTGTGCCTGTCTTCAGCAAACACCCTGACTGGTCTGATCATTTCATTGGAGAGACTGTTACTCTGAGGTGTACGATACAGGAAGGACGTGCCCCTGACTGGGAGTACACATGGTGGAAGTACTCTAATGAAATCAAGAATTACAGAGAACATGAAAATGTAACAAGTCCTTCTGAAAAGAATACCAGCAGTCAATACAAGTGTAGAGGTCAACGCAAGCAGGACCAACAATTATCCAAATTCAGCGATCCCATCACTATGACTTTTAAAGGTATGTATATTCTGTATAGTTTTGATGATTCTATACTGTGCTTTCTTCACACTGCTTCCATTCCTCCACCTTGTTGAATGCTCACAATAAATCACATCATGTTTTTTCCTCAGCATTTGTATAGATTCGTCACTTCGTCATTACAACAGAATATAGGATTTGTAGTACTTTTCATGTACTGTAACTAAAGTGTGCACAGTTACAGGAAAGAGAATAGGTACAACAACGTTATGTAAAAATGTATGCATAACATACTAACTAACATATAGCTGCCTGTGAACAGCAATTACATTGTGCTGGGCAAGGAAAGGAAAAACATGAAGAGGAAATTTTTCTTGACAATATAGCCATAGAATTTTTTGATATCTTATGTCCAACTTCAAACAGACATTTTTGCATAATTGGGTCATCAAAATCAGCAGTTGATGGAGATGCATCAATCCTCCCAACCACAGTCCAAGCCATAGAGCCCCACCGCTAGGGGGAGCTAAAAAGTCATTTAAGTTTAGGTATTATTTTACAGATGGTTTACTTTAGGTATGGGTTTGGAATGGGTTAATTAATGAATGGTAATTTTGTTTAAAGTTCATCTACTTTTAAAAGGGACATTCCACTCAGATGCTCTCTTTCTACTCTGTGTATTCATGTTTTTAAATATACATTCCAGTCAAAATGGTTTTCCTATTTAGTCAGTGCATATGATTTTAAAGATATATTCCACTAATGGTGAAAGCTAGCGCACGGTTTCTCCAGGAAGTGCATGTTGTAGTTTAATGTTTTTCTTCTTAATCTGATTCTGAACAACAGATCAACCAAAGGCCATACTGAAAGCTAACCTAACAGACATACCTGTAGGGGGCAGTGTTACACTAACCTGCTCTGTGGAGGAGTCATCTGGATGGAAATACTACTGGTACCAAACATGGTACCAAGGTACCAGTAAGTCACTGATCAAGCAAGATGGTAAAGGACGAATCAGTGTGTCAAAAGAAGGATTCTACTGGTGCAGAGGAGGGAGAGGAGAACCAGTTTACTACACTCAGTACAGTGATGCAGTCACCATGACCAGAATCTGTGAGTAATTTAATTTACTGTTATTAAAAACAAAAACAAAAAAAAACATATTGCACATTTTTACAGCATGGCTGAAGGTCAAGCCATCCAGAATAGGGTCTGTCTGTGTACAGTACACAAGTCAGTAAGTCATGCCATAGTGAAACTTGTGAAGAATGTGAACGCTGTATTGTAGAAGTATAATCTATACAAGTAAAACTTGGTTGGGATTTCTTTTTCAGGGAATCTCTTAATTATTCATTGTTCTTGGAAAGCAGTTTTGTACTTCTAGGTGCATTTATAAGGTAGCATACATATATTTATAAAGATCACTATTCTCTTTTGGCCGTAGGACACAAGACTGTCATCACACTATAGTTGACTGCACACAAGCAACCAGCAGCTTGTGACAATGATGCCATCTGGATTTTCATTTAAACAACTAATAACTAGCTATCATCAGCTAAATATTGGACAGGGAGGACAGGTTGTTGTTAGACTCTTATGTTTTGTTCTGTTTAGAATCAAGCTTCTAACCAGATAATTCTATATGTACTCTATATGTATCTATATGTATCTATATATTGAATTCTAATTTGGATTTCTTAATGAAAGTGGACAGTAGGTCTGTTGTGATCCTGCAGCCCAGTTGGCCTCAGATATTCAGTGGAGAGACCATCACTCTTAAGTGTGATATACAAGGGAGAGGTGACACCGAGTGGAATTATGAATGGAAAACAACCAGTTCATCTTCTGACAGACGAGTAAACCAAGCTGAATTCAGGATCAACAGTGTCTCTAAGTCTCACAGTGGAGACTACATGTGTAAGGGCCGTCCCACAAATGATCTGCAGTCTTCAACATGGTGGAGTGGTGCTGTTAAATTGACTGTGTTAGGTAAGTCATAATATATCTCAGTTAGGCTATACAGAAAATATTGTGAATTATCTTTTGTGCAGCCTCCAGGAAATGCATGAAACATCAATATCTTCAGCATGTCCTGTCAAACAGTAAACAATGTCTTAATCCAGAGATACTGTGTGTGCTTTCCAACAGACAAACCCCACTCTGTTCTGAGTTTGTCTCCTCAATGGTTGAGTCCTGGAGCCTCAGTGACTCTGAGCTGTGATGTTAAAGAATCATCTGCAGGCTGGATGTTCTACTGGTACAGAGCTGTTCCTAAACCATCATACAACTCCTACACTTATGAGCTCTTATCTGGTAGCCACCGTGGGACTGTAGAGGGTTCCTACACCATTCATGGTGCTACAGGCACAAGAGGATATGTGTGTAAAGCAGGGAGAGGAGACCCAGTTTATTACACTGAGGAGAGTAAACCTAAGTTTGTGTGGTCTGGTGGTGAGTGTGACTCATAATTCATCATTCTTAAATATTCTAGGTTGTTTACTTAACAACCCACAGGACATTCTATTTGTATATACTGTATTTCACATTCTCTGAACTTTTCTTGAGTTAGTTTACTGTAACACTGCTCTTAGTTTGACCTCTGCTATCTGCTGTGTTGTGTTGTGTTTTAGATCTTCATTCTTCAGCTTCTTTCACAGTGAGTTCTAACAGAACTCAACACTTCATCAATAAGTCTGTCTCACTGAGCTGTGAGGGAAACTCTACTGAATGGAAAGTAAAGAGTTACACTGATCGATTGAATGAGATCTCATCCAGGCGTTCAATGACTGGATCTACATGGAGGATCAGATCTTTACGTAAAAGTGACACTGGAGTGTACTGGTGTGAGTCTGAATTGGGAGAGTACAGCAATGCTGTCAACATCACAGTACATGGTGAGTCCAGTTACTTCATTCACTACCTAACAATACTGCAGCATTCCATCAGCTCATTAAAAGCGTGTTTTTGTATTGGCTCAGTGTGAATTCTAACATGTGGACTATTACTGTTTTACAGATGGTTTTGTCATCCTGGCGAGTCCTGTCCATCCTGTGACTGAGGGACATTCTGTTACTCTCCAATGCAAACATGAAACAGACTCGCCACTCTATAACGTGGACTTTTATAGAAATTATGAACTGGTCCAAACTAAAACCAATGGAGAGATGATCATACCTGCTGTATCTAAGTCTGATGAGGGATTCTACAAGTGTAACTATTCTGGAGGAGAATCACCACAGAGCTGGATGACAGTGAGATGGCAGAGTGAGTATACTGACAATAATTTACAGTACCTTCGTATTGTTTTGTTTTAATGTATTACACACACATTTATTTACTGGCATTACTTTCCTCCCTCATAATTATGTATTATACTGTATGTAGTGTACGAATTAGGCTAAAAAAATATTTTTTTCCTACTACCTTCACACAGGTTTTAATCTTGACGGAATACAACTTTAAAAGGAAACCCATTAAATGTTCTTAATTACTTTTTAGATTTTTATTTCAGCTGTAAACAATATCAGATATGACAGTAGTCTACCAGGTTTATAACAGTTCAATCAAAATGTCTTGAGGCATACACTATAGCCCGTTATGTTAAATGATAAAATGAGTTGTTCTAATACTAATCTATTTATTTCAAATTATATTTTCATTGCCGTCATAATGTCTTATCCTTCAGTGTCAAAACAGAGTTCTTCACATGTTGTGGGACTGATTGTGGGACTTCTTGTCGTGATTCTACTGACCATCCTTCTGCTCCTGCTGTGTCGATACAGATCATCTAAAGGTGAGAACTACAGTACTAACATTAGATGGGTTACATCTAGATTACAATCACTCACCACTGTCCTTAAAATATATTGATTACCATGGCATAGCAATTTAATGGTAAAAAAACATGTTTTATTTTTATTTACAGATCCATGTTGTGCCAGGTAAGCAGTATTTCTCTGTCTATTCATCAACATGACAGCAGTAGATTCCATCTGGTTTTCTACTTTATTTCTGATAAATATACTTTATCTTTTAATTACAGACCAGTTCAGTCCCAGACTCAGGGAACCAATCAGAGCTCAGCTGGAGACCAGCGGACCAATCAAAGTGGGGATCCAGATGATGTGTACTACCCACTGCAGCATGGTCAGTCTTTGAACCGAACATATCATGTTGATTAAGGACACTTGTGGTCCTTCGGACAAGGATAACTGGTTCTAATTTAAATTTAAAGACATTTAGAACTTCAAATTAAAAATAAATCTTCATTCATAAATTCTTTGGTTAAAATAAGTGTGAAATAGCTCTATTTGATATAATCATTGTTATAGAGTGTTTGTTCAGTAACAGGGATTTCCCCATCTCTCCAGCTCTTTATGGAACAGAAAATGCATTTTCAGTTCGGGATACCGATTTAATCCAGTCAGGAGAGAGAACTCAGGATACAGTATAAACACATGAAATTGGAAGTGATGACACAAAGAAGTGAGCAGACACAATTGAAATGGGAACATTATTATATTGATGCTGATAAACGGGTACTCTCTCCTGATTGGATGAATCTGAACAAACAATCTAGCAATGATTATCATAATAGAGCTTTAAATATTAATATATAACACACACACACACACACACACACACACACACACACACACACACACACACACACACACACACACACACACACACACACACTTTTTAAACAATGAATGTCCTTTTGAAGTATATCAACGTCTGTCAGTTTGTGTTCCTTTTTCCTAAATGGCAAAAAAAAAAAAACTTTTCAGTGGGATGAGGGCTTCATGGCCCTCTATTAATTACTCTGTTCACAGGACAGTTTTGTTTACTGTGTACCAATGCCACCACCTCGTTCACAGCCTTTCTAAGAAATCATAGGCTTATATGTTTTTACTTTGAACTCCAGACTTACAATGTTGTTAAAATAACAGTGAGAGTGCTTTTCACCAACATTACAGATTTAACCTTTTACCATACACAAAAAAAACGAAATAGTTTAGTTTTAACCATAATATCACTTACACTGCCTTTAAATAATGAATGTCCTATTTGAAGTATATTAACGTCTGTTTGATTGTTTTGTGTTCTTTTTTTCCATAAACTAAATTGAAATGCATGTTTGAAATATCACAAATAAGTACCACATTAATGCTATATTTTGTTTACTTCTAGGTGACACAAGTGTTTATGGAAACATCAATCACTCAGATGACTATGAAAATGGTACGAACAGTATTATACTTTTTCCAATGATTTGATTTGGTATGTTAGGAGGGTCATTTTATCAGGTTTATATCACTTGATTTTTACGCTGTTCACCCAGGCCAGTTTCATTTACTGGAATTTGGAGGGGAAAAAAGCTGTAACTTAGAAGGAAATGCAAATTCAAAAAACTTTTCTGTCTATAATGACAAATTAAAATTAGGATTCTAGTTTAGAAAGAAAATGTTTAATGTTTTTAATTAGGAAGAAGATCTGAGACCAAATTGTTAAAGGAGCTACACCATGAATTTAAAAAATATATTTGATATTTAATATCATATGGTGTATGTCCCTCAAACCTTTTTCAAAAGGTTTGAGCCTAAATCATCACTCAGATATACTCATCCCAAGTCAATTGTCTCTGGCTTATACAGCACTTTCAGCTGCAATACCAAAACGTCCTCTTGTGCAGGGGGGGGCTACTGAGCAATTCTGTCTGTTAATAAAAAAAAATATTAAAAAAAAGAAGCATCTAAGAAAAATACAAAATCGAAAAAAAAACACTTTGAACATTTTTGAACAATTCCACCAAGTGTTTGAGGTGCCTGTTTCACCCACTTCCGGGGGGCGGAGCCAAAATCCGAGTCCAAATTATTTGTTCGTAGACCCCCACTTAGGGGGGGTAGAAAAAGTTTCGGAGCGATTCGGGCACTTTTCATTTAACATTGGGTTTGCCATCATTAATGTTTGTGACATCATAAACATTTCCATTCTGAGATCGCCTGTTCAGACACGCCCATTCTGGAAATCCATGAAATGAGAAGGAATGACTGAATTTAAAAAAAAAAATTTTTTTTGGGTACAAGAGACACTGGGGACCCCAAAAAATACAAAAAAACAAGAAAAAAGTGATTTTCATGGTGTAGACCCTTTAATGTGTGTGCAACATAGTATCTTTATCAATCACTGTAAATAGATCAGGGGAAAAATACAAACCAAATCTCTACCAAAGTTTAATTCTGCTTCAATTGTTCTCATATCCAATTTTTGGTAGGAAAATTACAGCAAAGTAGCATCAGAGTCAATAATTAGCCACATATATTTTGACGCCAAGTGGATGTTGAGGGATATTCCAATGAGCAGAGATATCTGTGCTCTGTTGAGATGGAATGACATTTTTAATCAGTGAATGACAAAACTGAATGAGATGTGAAATACACTTCACTTGTTCCAGGAAAAGCAGTATATCAAATATTATACTGTATAGCATACATGTTCAATGACCGAGTCTCCTGTTTTAAATGTATATTGTTACTATGTTTCAACTCCTCAGATACAGACGTGTAGGGCAACCCAACACGACACGTGTGGATAAAGTCAAATGGATCTTCAGCAATAAATGCAGGGTAACATGTACTGTATACAGTGATGGAAGAAGTACTCATATGTTTTTCTTAAGTAAAAGTATCAATACTGCAATGTAGATATACTCTGTTACAAGTAAAAGTCCGGAATTAAACATTCACTTAAGTAAAAGTACAAAAGTATCGGCATCAGAATATACTTAAAGTACCAAAAGTAAAGGTACTGCGCAGAATGTCCCATTTCACAAGTTCAAAATGTATAAAAAGAATCTTTTGAAAATAGCCGATCTAGCTCACAATGTGTCGCGATGGGACGAATTGAGAGCTTGTAGATCTACTATTTTCAAATGGCCGAAATGTATATAGGGCTGAAGTGGTTAGTGTGTTTTGTAATAATTATCAAAATCTACAAAGTAACTAGTAACAAAATGTTCATATCATTGTAGTGGAGTAAAAGCACAATATTTTCAAAATTGTACTTAAGTAGAGTACTTGAGTACAAATACTTAGTTACTTAACACCACTGTTCACACACATATGTATACATGCACCTGTCCACACGAGCACATGCACACAAACACAGATACAAGTGCATACGCAACGAAAATGCAAACACCTTATTTTACAGTTACCTCATTCACGCGCATTAAATTGTACTGTACAAAATATACTTTTTTATGACAATTGTGGTTTTAGATCAATTCTATTATATGAATTAAAAAAAAATATTGCAGGTGTTAAAATCAATTGACTTGATTTTAAACTTTAAATGTTTATTGTATATTTTATAGTTTACTGTGTACCGTATGTTTTTAACAGACTTTTGTTTTATTACATTTAATTGGTTTAAAATGATAATGATTATATAACAATGATATTGAATAATGATTTTTTTTATATTAAACTCTTTTTTGTAAAGATTTTGACCTCCTGTCTGAACATTTTGTTCATTAATCTCAAAGAAACAATGTTTTAGCTTTTTTCCACATTATTTTTGTTTATGCTATACATGTTCAAATTATGTGATGTAAATAAATACATCTTTATTTTTTTATTTTTTAATAAACTGCTTCAGAGAACAAAATGTTGTCATAATGTCTTATATGAATTACCTTAGAATCTGAACAGGGCGCATCACATCTGTGATTGTATTAGCAATTCAATCACAACACACTGATGTTGTGTAAACTCTTAGCCTCCTCCTAAAGATTCCTCATGTCACCCTCTAGTGACCTTTTACTACACTGTGTTACTACACTTCCACAAAACAGGATGGAGGGTGGACAGACAGACAGACAGACGGACAGACAGTCCCAGGCCAGGGGGGCTCTCAAGGAGGCACAGCCACAGCAACAACTGCTGCTGTGCATTATACCTAAAATAAAAATAAGCAACACAAACTCAGATCTATTCCAAGACATAATTCAATTAAAAAATTAATTGCTGTACCATCATTGAAATGTATATATTTTTTAATGTTAAATCTTATAATGGAATCGATGGCACTTGGGCTGAAACCTTGCCCAAATATGGAGTCATACATCATAGATAGAGTACAACATAGGGGACTGACATCATAGACTGTCCACATGAAGCCATGCCGGTATTAAACCGGCATGGCTGGTTTAATGAATATATATTATGCTCACAGAGTGAGTATGAGCCCCAACCCAACCTCATTCCTCTTATTCCCTCATAGCAAACCGTACATCAGACTAGCAAGGCCTTTTAGCAGTGCAAGAACAGACCCTTTGCTGCAGCCCTCCAGACCCTCCCTGGCTACTTGTTGAATGTTCCCCCAGCATGGCTTGAGGGCGCCACTCATGGGATAGATAAATGTTAATACTGCAAGGTTGAAAATAAATAAAAATCACACCCAGTGTGAAGTGAGCGGTGCTATTTATGAGCGAAGTTTTAAGTTAATGTCATCAGGTGTCTCCCTAGCCAATCACAGCAAGTCCTGCAAAGATAAGTATTCAGACCCTTTGCTATGACACTTGTATATTTGCACCGCTCGGTGCTCAAAAACAACAGTGGTCATCACAGTGATGGAAGCTCACTTTAAAAAAAAGTACTTTTTTTTTAAGTGAGTGGTGCTATTTATGAGTTATTAATTTCATCATGCGTCTCGCTACTAGTCGCTAGCCAATCACAGTACGTCACAGCCAATCAGCCAATCACAGTACAGCGAAAGACACATTTTTGTGACGGAAAGAAAAACTTTCGCCACGGATTGGTCCCAAACCCACTTATAGGAGCGGCTACACCGCTCAAAAAGACAGCCTGCTCACACACAGGACTGGGCACACAGGACACATGGGCAAACAGCACAACATTCAAACACCCTCCTTTCCCAAGGTACAGGCCACTGAACAACGGGTGCACACACAACCCCAACACTTGAGCTTTACATTCAGTTATGCCAAACACACAAATAACACTCTCTCCCCAAGAGCGTAACCACAGAATAATGCACCCACAACTAGTTTAGTCTCACACTGCCAAATGGCCCACTGTGGCCCTGCCTGTGGCCCTGCCTGCACTCTAGTGTTCAATGTGTGTGTGTGTGTGTGTGTGTGTGTGTGTGTGTGTGTGTGTGTGTGTGTGTGTGTGTGTGTGTGTGTGTGTGTGTGTGTGTGTGTGTGTGTCTGGGCCATCTTAATCAAATAACAGGTATTTAGGGACCATTTCAGGTCCTCAGCTATGTGAAGACAGAGGAGGTGGTCTTGTCAGATATCCAGCCTACCACTGTGGTGTTGTCCGCAAATGTAATGATGGTGTTGGGATTTGTGGACAGGCACAAAGTCGTGGGTGAATAGGTAGTATTAGGTGCAATGTTGAGATGAGGCCAAGATGGTGTAGTTTTGTGACAAGCTTAGAGGGGAGGATAGTGTTGAATGCAGAACTGTAATTAATGAATAGTATTCAGACACACAAGTTCTTGTCCTTCTGGATCAGGTGAGTGAGGGCGAGATGAAGTGCAGTGGAGATGGCATCCTCGGAACAATAGGTGTACTGGTGTGGGTCGAGTAATGAGGGGATGGTGACTTTGATGTGGTTCAGCACAAGTCTCTCGAAGCATGTTAGTATGCAAACTTTTTATATAATTTTAAGACATCTCGCTAAATGCACTGAGGTAATAAAAAGCATATATTGATGGGACAAATGTGCAGTTCAGGATAAACAGTTAATTGCAAGGAATGTTGATGTGACCTAGAGAGGACCTAACCTCAGAGGTGGACAGGGTGAATTAACTGTTTTTATGTACACATCCTTAATTAAGAAATTGCCTAATCATTTTAACAGCTTATTAAAAGTTAAAGTTTGAAGTCACTCAATTGACCTTCCTGAATAAATAAAGGTGAAATGAAATGAAATTAAAAATGGTCGTCTCACTCGTCTGATGGTGGCAGGGTTTTGACAGCAATCTGTGTTGAATCTGTCGAAACAGGCATACACTTTACCCTATATTCCAAAAGTGATCATAGCAAATATTACAGCGCAATAACTTAAGATATCAAGCTTGTTAATGCATTTTAGATTTCACTTTTGTCTTATACACAACAGACCAGGGACGCATGGGGGGGGGGGGGGGGGGGCGCGGGGGGGGGGTTGAACATACTCAGTTCCATTGGGGGGGGGGGATAACCCCCCCCTCCCCACTTTTGGGATGAAGAAGAGAAAAAAAACTCCGACATCTACACTTCATGGAGTACATTTGTACCAAATTAACCGAATTAAAGTAACAAAACCCCCCAAAAAAGTAACAAAGCGCGCACACACGCTGGGAACGCATGCACGGGCGATGAGTCCCTTTCGGTTCTAAAATGCCCTCTGCGTCTCTGCAACAGACAACACAGGACATCATGGCTAGGCAGAGAAGAGATGAGCAAACCACAACAGGATGCACATCCAACCACACGTGTCCTTGCTATTGTCATCTACGTAACTATTGCCTACTCACAAGGCCCAGATAACTGCACTACTTTATATGTTGCCGATGTTTTTTGTTGTGCCTTTGCTATTTTTTAGGCCTTTGTTTTTAACACTCGCATGACTGAGGTTTCATACTCCTCCACCAAGCCTGAAAAAAGATCATTTTGATCCCCAAATCAGGCTATCCTATTGGCCACTGTCTCCCTCTGTTCTCCAGACTAGTTCACACTTTCTCCCCCAAACAGTGGGGGGTTCCATTGTCTTCTAAAAAACTGAGAGTTGAAAATGGGTTGCCAAATTTTGAGAGAGAAATAAGCAGGCAGGTCTATGAAAGTGTAGGCAGTAGGCTAGTGTGTATTTCTAAGCTCCGTTCCGGTAGCAAATATAACACATCCGGTTTCTGAGCTAGCAAATATAAGGTTTCCGGTTGCCTTCAAAGTAAGAGCATCGCATTTAATGTTTTATGAAAGCCATACATGCATTTCGAAAAAGACATTTATACAGTGGTGGAAAGTAACTAAGTACATGTAATCAATTACTGTACTATGCATTTTGAAAAATACACGTATACAGTGGTGGAAAGTAACTAAGTACTACTCCACTACATTTCAGAGGCAGATATTATACTAGTTACTTGT
This sequence comes from Gymnoscopelus braueri, assembly GCF_963280865.1. NCBI lineage: Eukaryota > Metazoa > Chordata > Actinopteri > Myctophiformes > Myctophidae > Gymnoscopelus > Gymnoscopelus braueri. The sequence continues at coordinate 19,886,891 of NC_137620.1, forward strand.
TACTTTGTATATTTTTGATTATAATTACAAGACCACTTCAGCCCTATTTAAACTTTGGAAATTTGAAAATAGCCGATCTACAAGCAAAAGATTTTTATATTTATACAAGACCACTTCAGCCCTATTTAAACTTTGGCAATTTGAAAATAGCCGATCTACAAGCAAATATTTGTATATTTAATTACTGTTTAAATACAGTAATAACAAGCAGGTAATATAGTATCTGCTGCTTGTATTGTACTTGGTAGCAAAAGGAACTCCAGCGAGGTGGCAGCTAGTCTTGGCCGCATTGAGGATGAAACACAGAAGCTGCCAGGAATTGCAGGAATTATTGATAAAGAGCATGATCGACAAGACAATTCATATGACACTGCGGTTGATGATATATTTGACTTGACTGCTGATGTTTGTGAAGGTACATCTCCCTTCAAAGACTATTTTGAACAACTAAGGGCTACAGCCAATAATACAATTAAAACCAGCAATGATACAGGTGAAAATCAAAACCATGGAGAAACTATTTTAAACAAACTGTTCTCAAACTTCCTCCCAACTATTCCAATATGGTCAGATCTACTCTCAGGTGATTTGCAGCGATTCTCTGGAGCCTATGCTGCACAAATAAACCATGGTAAGAAAAGCACAGCTATTAGTGAGGCCATGTTCAAAAACACAAAAGTGTTGCTTTTACGAAATGAGAAACACAGAATTGACGAATGTATACAGCGCATACGCTCACTATACAAGCAGTCAGCCATAGATTTCATTGCCAAAGTAGGCTACAGGATATCACAGGCATCACAGCGTCCACACCCACCACCTGTAGAAGAGTGGAACAAAAAGAGAACTCTGCCGCCACAGCTGAGACGCTCTTATCAAAATAAGCCACAAGCAAATTCAAAGATTTTCTTACAAAATGACAGCTCAGCAAGTGTGCCAGACAAAACAAAGGCACAAAACAGAGGCACAAATGAGGAAATATGCAAAAGTATATGCAGGTTTGCAAATAATGAGAGTAATTGTTGGCTAAATGCAACCCTACAATCGATACTGCATCTGCAAGTAGTACAAGATAAATTGAAACAGTTGACACCTACTTATATGGTTGCGATGTCATCAATGCCAGGGAATTTAGCAGCTCTCATCCAAGCGTTTTTTCAAAATCCAGGGCACACATTTGATGCTAAAACAATCCATGGTGTCACTCAAGAATTAGTCAAGAGCATCCCAGCGTTGTCCTTGTCAATGCACAATGACCCACTAGATTTGATACACAAATTATTAATCTGGTTGCATGATTGTAGTGTCCAAACAACTGCTATGGCAAAACATACAGACATCTGTAAAAAATGTGCATCGAAAGTTGAAAGCATTTCATGCGCGCCTACTGTTTTTGCATTACCGCTGACACAGAAATGTGAGTCCCTCAATTCTCTTTTCGAACACACAATCATGGAAGGTGAAGGTCAACAGAGATGTACAGCATGTGGTTCAGAAATGAAGAGACAAATATGTTGGATTGATGCTCCTGATGTCATTACTCTTTCTGTGTCCCGTGTTGATAATGGTGGGACGGTGCTCCACACGCCTGTAGTCCCATCTGATATAATCGAAATTCCCATTCGTGACAGCAGTAAAATTAAGTATAAGTTGGGCTCAATCATTTGTCATGTAGGCTCAGTGGCCAAAGCCGGACACTTCTGGGCACATTTGCTTTATGACAATGTTGTAATTAGAGCAGATGATACAAATATAAACATCCTTCAACCAGCAAATGCATTGCAATTGGCAAAACCACATGGGTACATTTATTTCTATGTGAAATGTAATGATGCATCACTTAATGCTGTTATCACAATAGAGGACAATTTGGAAGATATTGGCCATGGTGTGGATGTGTTTTTTTGCAATGAAAGACCAAATCACAATATGTGTGAAGCCATACCATTACCAATACTAACATTTCTAAAACAGACATCTGCTTTCCAAAAATGTCACACACGGCTTGCAGCAGCAGCAGCAGCAGCGCAGTCCCCAGCATTGTTTAAAAGAGCGCTTGAGAAACTTGCCAACACTCAGGTGGTGTCATTAGTGTCTCGGCAATTTTCTATGACAGACGTGTACCACATATTAAACAGCTTTGTGAATGACACACTTGGGGCTCCTTTCCTTGGAAATGACCTGCTTTGCCTTAAAAGTCTTGGTCGCTATATTTGTACTCAATGTGGTGACCAGGCCGTACCATCTAGAAAGAACATATCAGAACTCATAGTGCAGCCACTTGAAGTGTCACAAAAAGGCATCTTGGACACAGTTGCCAAAATATGTTCTGCTCAACTTGACCAATGTGAAACATGTAAGCAGGACTTAAGCTTATCAACCTATCAAGTAATTCACAGCCCACAGACTTTACTTCTCCTGCTAAGATCTGGTGCAGAAATTCCCAAAACGTTCACTCTCTCCTGTCTGTACCACCAAAATGATTATGCTGTGTCCAGCATTTGTGCATTTTTTGACAAGTCACCATATGTGTCATTGTACACGTGTAAAGACCAGCAATGGCATATCATGACAAAAGCATCCAATGACACAGCAGGCTATACCTTTGAGCTGATGCTAAAAATACTGACCACAGCTAGTTGCTTTGTCGTGTCATACGAGAAAACTAATAGTGTGAAACTAATCAACTTTCAGCAGGTCGAACAAAAACATAAATGCACAGACAGATGCAAACAACACAAGCAGACAAGGGCTAGAAAAGGGAGATCCATTCCAACGGCAGCTGTGGAGAATAACGAGTGGCTGAGTGATAAGATGATCGATGAGTACCATAAGCTCTTGCTTTCGAGTGTTGAAAGAAAAAAAAATGCATTTATTTGTCCCAGCACTTTTGTAAGCCAACAGTTACAGAGTTTTTGGTGTGATGACATCAGTGTCCTCCCAGATGTACCACGAGCATCACGCAATTGGTGGAACTACGAGTTGGTGATATTGCCCGTCAACGCAAATAAGTCCCATTGGGGAGCCATCGCGGTAGATTTCACCAAAAAGACAGTGAATGGTGATGTTATAGTATTAGATGTTGTGATAATGGATTCACTACGTGTGCATGAGCAAGACCTGGTTAAGGCATTTTTTCCACTGCAAAGGTACTTAGCATTACAGTACTTTGCATTGTATGGTAGAGGTATGGGTATTACATTTAGATATGAGTGTTATCACAGTTGTCCCAATTTCATAGAACAAACTGACGGCAGCAGCTGTGGTATTTTCACTTGTTTGTTTTCCAAAGCTGTTCTGTTTGATGTGTCAAAAGCCACCGTGAAAAGCGAGATTGTGTTATGCATGAGTTGTCAGGCAAAAATATATTTATCTGAGTACAAAGTTAAAGCATGTACTGTGATTTACTGTATCTTGGACAAACTACCTAAAAGGCTCTGTTGTGTCTGTTGTAGGAGAACGTCACAAATGGAGGATGCGAGGGACCAGAACTGACATGTTCCCAAGACACCAGGAGGGAACGTCATTTTGGTCTTCCTTTTTTTCCTTTAGGTTTTGATTTAATCAAATGTTTTCTTCTTTTTTTCTTTTGTCTTTGTGCTTACTGTGATCATCTAAAAACAAACATTAGAGCACAGGACTATGCAATGTTTGGACTGAGTTGGTTCTGCTTTATATACGTACATCTATCTATTGATCAATTTGTGTGTGTGTGTGTGTGTACAATGTTTGCACTTTAAGTTTGCTGTGTTGCACTTTTGAGTGATGTTTGCACTTCAGTATATTGCATGTTATACTTTTTTATACATTTGAGTGATGTTTGCACGTTGGTACATTGCATGTTGTACCCGTTTATTATACATTTGAGTGATCTTTGCACAGGTACGTTGCACGCAGTACCATTTTATACTTTTGAGTGTGGTTTGCACTTCCTAGAACTTCCACATTTTTACAGTTTTGCATGATGATTGTGTTTGAATAATGTTTGCTGTTATTAACACACACACATATAGTAAATTGATCAAATCTGTGACTACTAAACTACTAAAGTAGCCTCTCAGTCCACCTTAAGACAATTGGCAATGTTTAAAAACAAATATTGGAAAATGTATTTATATATATTCTGTTTTTGATAAATTGTACACTGTTTTATTAGTAAAGAGTAATTAAAAGGTCTTTTTTTAAACTTTCAAAGCCTGTCTGTATTCTTTTATGGTGTGGGGTTGTGTGGCCACTTGTATACACTATTGGGTTAGGGTATGGCCACTTGTATACACTATTGTCTGAAAAGGGCCCTTTTCTGACCCCTGACCTCACTGGACGGCCCGCCACTTTTTTCTACACCTTAGTGCCGCTTAGCGGAGAGTGTGGCTGTGTAGAGGGGGTCTCCCCGAACGCGTGCGTACCTCAGAAGTTCCGGCACTAAGCACCGTCTCCTGTCCAGTGTCCAATTTGTATAGGCTATGCACTGAAAAGGGCCCTTTTCTGACCCTTGACCTCACTGGACGGCCCGCCACTTTTTTTTACACCTTAGTGCCGCTTAGCGGAGAGTGTGGCTGTGTAGAGGGGGTCTCCCCGAACGTGTGCGTACCTCAGAAGTTCCGGCACTAAGCACCGTCTCCTGTCCAGTGTCCAATTTGTATAGGCTATGCACTGAAAAGGGCCCTTTTCTGACCCTTGACCTCACTGGACGGCCCGCCACTTTTTTTTACACCTTAGTGCCGCTTAGCGGAGAGTGTGGCTGTGTAGAGGGGGTCTCCCCGAACGCGTGCGTACCTCAGAAGTTCCGGCACTAAGCACCGTCTCCTGTCCAGTGTCCAATTTGTATAGGCTATGCACTGAAAAGGGCCCTTTTCTGACCCTTGACCTCACTGGACGGCCCGCCACTTTTTTTTACACCTTAGTGCCGCTTAGCGGAGAGTGTGGCTGTGTAGAGGGGGTCTCCCCGAACGCGTGCGTACCTCAGAAGTTCCGGCACTAAGCACCGTCTCCTGTCCAGTGTCCAATTTGTATAGGCTATGCACTGAAAAGGGCCCTTTTCTGACCCTTGACCTCACTGGACGGCCCGCCACTTTTTTTACACCTTAGTGCCGCTTAGCGGAGAGTGTGGCTGTGTAGAGGGGGTCTCCCCGAACGCGTGCGTACCTCAGAAGTTCCGGCACTAAGCACCGTCTCCTGTCCAGTGTCCAATTTGTATAGGCTATGCACTGAAAAGGGCCCTTTTCTGACCCTTGACCTCACTGGACGGCCCGCCACTTTTTTTTACACCTTAGTGCCGCTTAGCGGAGAGTGTGGCTGTGTAGAGGGGGTCTCCCCGAACGCGTGCGTACCTCAGAAGTTCCGGCACTAAGCACCGTCTCCTGTCCAGTGTCCAATTTGTATAGGCTATGCACTGAAAAGGGCCCTTTTCTGACCCTTGACCTCACTGGACGGCCCGCCACTTTTTTTTACACCTTAGTGCCGCTTAGCGGAGAGTGTGGCTGTGTAGAGGGGGTCTCCCCGAACGCGTGCGTACCTCAGAAGTTCCGGCACTAAGCACCGTCTCCTGTCCAGTGTCCAATTTGTATAGGCTATGCACTGAAAAGGGCCCTTTTCTGACCCTTGACCTCACTGGACGGCCCGCCACTTTTTTTTACACCTTAGTGCCGCTTAGCGGAGAGTGTGGCTGTGTAGAGGGGGTCTCCCCGAACGCGTGCGTACCTCAGAAGTTCCGGCACTAAGCACCGTCTCCTGTCCAGTGTCCAATTTGTATAGGCTATGCACTGAAAAGGGCCCTTTTCTGACCCTTGACCTCACTGGACGGCCCGCCACTTTTTTTTACACCTTAGTGCCGCTTAGCGGAGAGTGTGGCTGTGTAGAGGGGGTCTCCCCGAACGCGTGCGTACCTCAGAAGTTCCGGCACTAAGCACCGTCTCCTGTCCAGTGTCCAATTTGTATAGGCTATGCACTGAAAAGGGCCCTTTTCTGACCCTTGACCTCACTGGACGGCCCGCCACTTTTTTTTACACCTTAGTGCCGCTTAGCGGAGAGTGTGGCTGTGTAGAGGGGGTCTCCCCGAACGTGTGCGTACCTCAGAAGTTCCGGCACTAAGCACCGTCTCCTGTCCAGTGTCCAATTTGTATAGGCTATGCACTGAAAAGGGCCCTTTTCTGACCCTTGACCTCACTGGACGGCCCGCCACTTTTTTTTACACCTTAGTGCCGCTTAGCGGAGAGTGTGGCTGTGTAGAGGGGGTCTCCCCGAACGCGTGCGTACCTCAGAAGTTCCGGCACTAAGCACCGTCTCCTGTCCAGTGTCCAATTTGTATAGGCTATGCACTGAAAAGGGCCCTTTTCTGACCCTTGACCTCACTGGACGGCCCGCCACTTTTTTTTACACCTTAGTGCCGCTTAGCGGAGAGTGTGGCTGTGTAGAGGGGGTCTCCCCGAACGTGTGCGTACCTCAGAAGTTCCGGCACTAAGCACCGTCTCCTGTCCAGTGTCCAATTTGTATAGGCTATGCACTGAAAAGGGCCCTTTTCTGACCCTTGACCTCACTGGACGGCCCGCCACTTTTTTTTACACCTTAGTGCCGCTTAGCGGAGAGTGTGGCTGTGTAGAGGGGGTCTCCCCGAACGCGTGCGTACCTCAGAAGTTCCGGCACTAAGCACCGTCTCCTGTCCAGTGTCCAATTTGTATAGGCTATGCACTGAAAAGGGCCCTTTTCTGACCCTTGACCTCACTGGACGGCCCGCCACTTTTTTTTACACCTTAGTGCCGCTTAGCGGAGAGTGTGGCTGTGTAGAGGGGGTCTCCCCGAACGTGTGCGTACCTCAGAAGTTCCGGCACTAAGCACCGTCTCCTGTCCAGTGTCCAATTTGTATAGGCTATGCACTCCTTTGAACAGCATCTATCAATTTAGATAAATAATTAATGTTTTAAATCCGTTTTTGTTACACAGAAACATAATATGTGATATATAGCTTCGTTTAAATGCTTAATTTATAGTTTTAATGTGCAAATGAACCGTTTTTCAATGGTTTTCAATGGTTTCTTTTTACTCTAGAGGGTACTCTTATTCTGAAGAGATCGTCCACCGGAAGTCTTATATTTGCTCCGTTATATTTGCTGACTGAACACTGCTGTATTTCTATCTGTCTCCTATATGTCATCATGATTTGTGATTTGTGTATGTGGGGATCTCATTTTTACTTCCATGCAGTGTTGATTTCGTTAACGAAAACGAAACGAAATATGTTCGTCAACGCACATTTTTCAAAGGACGAAGACGAGACGAGACCACCACCCATGAATAAACAATAACTGGGACTAAATCATTATGCAATTTCGTTGACTAATAAAGACGAGACGAAAATGTAGTTCACTAAATAAAGACTGGACTAAACTCTATGGTCATTTTAGTTCACGAACAAAGACGAGACGAAATATTATATCATATATTTATTATATGATCCCTGTCTCCTTTGATAAGCAGCGCAGGGCATGCTGTTCCTCACTCACACACACACCCCCTTTTAAAGTTGCAGCCGCGCACGCACACACACACACACACACACAGAGTCACACCGTCAAATGAATGGCAGGAGGATTCAGATTTCAGAGCGAAACTTTACAAAATAAAACGGTAAAATGCTTTGCACGGGGCTCGGGAGAAAGAGAAGAGGTGATATGGACACATTTTCGCTACATCGACGTGGAGAACAAAACACAATGCTTGAACACAAGCGTTCACCACAAAGAGATCGAGTTATAAGTTAACAAAAGGTTTGCACTTTCTCCATTTACACCCCATACATCTACACAAACGTTCAGATTTCAAATATAAAGTGCTTACCTCATGGCCAGGGATGTTACAATTCTATTCGGGTAACCCATAAGTACCCATATTCTCCGTATTGTCCAATAAAAAACATTTAAATCCGATCGGTGGCCATTTTCTCCGTATTTTTTCCATGCTTTCAACTAAGTGACCCTATCGGTTGGGAGGTGTAATTGCACTCTGATACACTATAACTCTATGAGAAAATGACCGCCAATCGGATTAAAATGCTTTTCATTGAACAATACAGAAGTTACGGGTACTTATACCCACCCGAAGTAAATTGTAACATCCGTGGCCACGGAATAAAAACTTTATATTTGAAATCCGAACGTTTATGTAGATGTACGGGCTGTAAATGGAGAAAGTGCAAAAAACAGGTTGAAGTTTCGTCATGACTGTCATAATATGACCGTGATGTAATGCTGCTTTCGATTTAGTAGCAGCAAGCGAACTATAGTAACTTGTAAACAACCCAGTGACAAACCTATATTATTATTATTCATAATAATAATATTCACATTATTGTCTGAGCGTAAAGCTCTCATTCTATCAGCTGTCCACGTCGCTGACAAACGCGTCTCCTCTCCTCCTCCCGTGCAACAAGTGAACACAATGCTATGTTCCACAAATGTGCTCAATCCTGCGCAAAATATCTGATCTTCAAGCATAAAACAGTTGCTGCGTGACAAGCTGTATGCTTGTAGATCCTATCTTTTTCCACCGCTTTGCAGTGAAAGGGAAAGTAAAATGGGTCGCCACATTTTGCGAGAGAAATAAGTTAGGTCTATGAAAATGTTACTGCATGCGTCGTTGTGCCCTGAGAAAACAGGCATGAATGCTGGGGTAATAGCCGAGGCTAATTTGCAACACCAGTCCCTGGTTAGACCTTTCTATATAAATATATACCTAATAAAAATGCATGAAGCTCTAATCTAAACAAGTATGAAAAGATATTTATATCTGCAAAGTAACTAGTAACTAAAGTTTTCAAATAGTTGTAGTGAAGTAAAAGTACAAGATTTGCCTCTGAGCTGTAGTGGAGTAGAAAAGTATTACCATTATAATGTAATTATATATATAATTATAATATTAATAATAATAGAAAGACGCGAAAAACAAGCCCAAAGTCGCTTATAATAAGCAGACATGGCAACATCGACTCGCATAGACTCGCTGCTGCAGCTCGTCTACGGGCCGCTCTGCGGGGGGTCTAGAGGTGTGAACTGCTCTTCCCTGGGGGAGAGAGAGGGAGAGCGGTCAATTTAGCCGAAATATAACGTTTGGGATGGTATATATGGTATATATTTCATATTTATAATACGTTTCAGAAGAAAAAAAAAACGGAGATGATTTGAAACATATAATAGGAAAAGTCATGAAAGGGGAACTTTCTCAGAGCTTCATGAGAGAAGATAATCCACTTTAAATTCTCAAAATCGGTCATATTGATAGCTTAGGTAAACCCTGTAGCACTTTGAGATTTGTAAAAAAGTTAAGTGTGTTACAAATAAAATGTATTATTATTATTATAACTTTATTATATTAAATATTATAACCTTTATCAGCACAGCGCTGCAATGCAATGCCCTGATTGATGTACATAGACATGTCAGTTTAAACACTAACACTATGAACTGCCACAACCAGGGCTCACTGCTTATCATTAAACACATTTCTCTGCTCATTACTGCCACAACTGCTCACCTATACAACACAGCCTGGAGTTAGTACCATAGACTGCATATTCCACTGACTACACTGAAAGCCACAGCAGACTACTATCACCTAACAGTATGGCTCCCCTACACTTCCATCTACCCATATTACTATAGCTGTACATTTACCTTTTCTTTTCCTACATCACACAGCTGATCATAGCACATATTACAATTAATACAGTTCCATTGTTATTTTTCCTCTCTCTTTTGTCTTATCAACAACCAAGACAACATGGCCAAACGACCAAGTTACTCTCATACTTCACAAAGAGCATGTGGTTAGTGATCACACTCACTGCACAGCCCAACGGATGTTTTTCAATTCACACCTTTTCTCATATGTTCTGCCATTGCCACACCACCCTACATTTATTTCCTGCAGATGTTGAACATTGCTACCCTACTGCCAACTAATACTTGACTTCTCTTCAGCCTTTAACTGCTATTCAGATGTTCTTTGAGCAATTTCCCCTCAGTCTACTGGTACTTAAATTTCATATATCCCACGTTAGTGATGTGCAGGTAGGGTTTTTCTATGACCCGCAGGTCCCGCATTCATTATTAATATTTATTAATAATTATTATTATTAATAATTTGACCCGCCCCAACCCACCCAACCAAAACAGTCAACATTTCTTGACCCGACCAGCGGATTACCCTGTGGGACCCGCGGGTTACAGGTCAACCTGCGCATTACTATTTGACCCGCCCGCCCAAAAAGTCAACATTTCTTGACCGACCGGGTAACCCGCGGGTTACGGGTCGACCCGCGCATCACTATCCCACGTCCCCTGCACCACTACCTCTACAAGGGGTGTGCACTAATTTCACGATACGATACACGATATTGGGCTCACGATATATTGCACTTTTCTATATTGAAAATATATACGGGGAAAAAAAACTTCTGTTTTTGCATTATTATTATTATTGCAAACATTATTATTATTTATTTATTTTCAAAACGCGAAAACGATACATAGTCACGAAAACGTATATAATGAATGAATTAATGAATAAATCGCGGGACGATATATCGGCACACCCCTAACCTCTACCCAAATTCGGTTGCTTTACACTACACTGCTTGATCAAAAATAGCATTTTCTAACAACATGGTTCAACACTTCAATCCACCAATCCTACACCTACAACCTTAAGGGTCTCTAATGGTAGGGTAGGTGATAGTTTTTGGTTAAAACAAAAAGTTTTTTATTAAAAAGTTAAAGCTTTATATTCTGACAGTAATTATTGCTATAGAGTGTTTGTTTAGTCACAGGTCTCCATGTCTCTCCAGCTCTAAACAGACATTTTCAGGTACTGTAGGTGACAAAATGACAGCCAATCAGGAGAGAGTACCCATTTATCAGCTTTATTTTTATAGTGTTCCAGTTACAATTTTGTCTGCTCATGTATTTGTGTCATCACTTCCAATTTCAATCTGTATCCTGACTGAGTTGTCCATCCTAATTGGATAAAATAAAAATGCATTTTCTGTTTAATAAAGCACTGGAGACATGGAGACTCTTATTATTGAACAAACACTCTATAGCAATGAGTACTATCAGAATATAGAGCTATTTAACACTTATTTTAACCAAAGACAATCACTTACCCTACCTTCAAGTTATATTTTTTGGTTAAAACAAAACGTATTTTTTTTATAAAAACGTAAGATTTTTACACACACACACACACGTGAGCTACTGCCGACTGAGTCACATGTAACTGTGTCAATTTACTGGTGGGATAAATGACACCCTTTAATATATTCACAATTGGTTTTGGCAACAATAAAATATCAGATACACAATAAAGTGCGGGGTGCGTAAATGTTGCTTATGCCAATGGAATAATTGATTAACCTTGCAGACTACGCCACTTAGGTTTGGATTAAAGGAGCCTAAGAACTCCTTGATTAACTCTCTTTCTTTCAACAGGCTTTTTACAGGTTCGAGATAACTAGGTATTTAACTTTAGGAGAACAACACAACTTAAAACCCAGGAGAAAACTGAAGTCGACACAATGGATAAAAAGGGTGAACATACATTTATTTGAATTATCCCTGTTACAAGAGGCCTCTGTGCCTTTAAAACCAGCATACAAAATAAACAACAATCCTAAAATATAAACCCTAACCTCCTATGGCGCCGCTAAACTAACTAAAATGCAAAACAATGGGCGAAACAACAATAATAGCAAGAGCGCAAATAAACAGCATAATAGGCAACAGTACTTTTACAAAAGTAAAGTGCGGTGCTATATAAAGTGCGTTCAGTACTATGTGGACTTTAGGCCATTCAAATGCAACACCGGGGGTTCTCTTCGGCCAAATATGCAGAGTGTGCAAAATAGCAAATGTGCAAATTAATAGCAAGATGTGCATCAAATACTTAGGGATAAGTAAAGTGCAGGTGCTATTAAAATACAATAAAAGATGCTATAAATAATTAAGACAAGTGTGTGCAAATACTGGGGGAAAACAGGTGGAGGGAAGCCAAGCCAGGACTCTTCAATTGTTCGTCTGTTTCTTTATCACCGCCTGGAAGTACAGAAACAATAGGCCAGTTCAACTGTTTACAGGTAAGGTACTGTGGGCTGCTGGCGGTGGTGGCTATCACAAATCGAGTGTTGCGTGGATAGAAACTTACTCCGAAGGCAGCTTTCGCTGCCTATTGATGGAGTTGCGCGTCGCAACACTTTAGCCTCTCTTTCGTCCGCTCCTCTCCAGGTCCTGCTTCACTCTTTGTATGGTCTGGTCGTCGCTGCTTTCGTCCTCTCCTTCCCCTCTGCACACACAGTCTTTCTCGGGTCTTTCTATAATGGAGCCGTCTGCCAAATGTTTGCTCGTTGCTTTCGGTGGCTGGCAGCACGCACTCTCCCGTCTCTCACACCCTTTACCTCGGCTACGCTCTGGGACTTTCTGTGTCGCACCGGTCCTTTCACACACACTCTCCTGCTCCCTGTCCTTCTCGCTCCTCTTCCTTTTTGAACTGAGCGGTTTATTCTCATTGCACAGAGACACCGCGCCCTTCTCCGTCGTGGTTGGCTGTCGATGACGTGACCTGCTGTGGGATTGGGCCGTGGGGACCGCGCCCAAGCGTCAGTCAATCTCACAGCTGTTTGCTGTCATTGTCAATTTGGGGCATACCAAGTGGCTCGGGGACCGGGGGGAAAACATGTTCATTCATAAATAATACAGTGCAGTCATCACAATAAAGGTTAAAAGGGTGTTAAGATGATGAAACAGTGCATCAATATAAATAACAAAAAATAATAATAATGTCCCGTTTTCCACCCTGTCACACACACACACACACACACACACACAGAAGTTCCACTGTGATGGGGGCTGTACGTGTGACTGTGGTTTGACACACAGACTGCTTCCTTTGTAGAGAGTGAGGACTCTAATACCAGCCTAGTTTTCAGTGTTTATGTAGGTTATTTTATAGTCTGTTTTCACTAACAAATCTAAAGACTAGAACATATCTTGTAGTACTTCACACGATACTAAAACAGAGGTAACAGGGCTGGTGAATGTAAGGAACGCTGTTTGAATGGGTTTTCTGGGTGACAACATCACACTGGACTCCCAATATTGTTAAACAATAGGCCAAGCATTTATCAACCATGAGGTCTTTGACAGCAACTTGCCCTTGCAATCTTCCTCATTTTCTCACTAGAGACACTGATTTCACTTACCATTTCGCATATTCTAAAATGTCCTTTTGCACACCTACTGTACTTAGGACAGGTACACAGGAGAGAATAGCTAATGTGGAGAAAAAAGGAAATGTCCCGCAAAACGTCTTCTCTTAAAAACTATATATTCATTTAGGAACAACGTTTCGGTCCAACTGACCTTCAGGTCAAGTATCTGATGATGTCATAGTCAAGTCATCATAGTCTGTTGTCAAATAAAATACTACAATAAATCTTAAGAAAATAAATCTTGAAATATTGCAATTTTAAATATTAAATTATCCATTAGATTCCTCGTAATTCAAGTGATGTAATCATTTCCTGTATGAGACATCACACTGTGTCGTCTCTCTCTCTCTTATTTCCCTGTTTAACACAGCAGTAGTTACAGCTCATGCATAGGAAGTAGAAACGTTTTTTCAGAGTCATTCATCACAGGAAAGGATGGGGCAAACGCTGCCCTATGTGCTCCTCTGTGAGTATATCACTATTATTACTAGTAGATCTATTGAACTAGTATTTGAACCATTTCTATGAAAGAATACATGGCTGTACTTAAACACAATTTTGTTAAAGTTAAGCTGCTGACAGTAAAATTGTGTCAATATAATCAATGTTGTACTTTTTTATGTAGGATCTGCACCAATATTTTCACCTTTATCATTTCAACAATATGTTAATTTACTATTAACAGTCATGATGCAACTATATACAGTACAAAGACACTCTATAGCAGTGGTAGGCAACCTTAGGCACGGGTGCCAACATTGGCACAGGGGAGGGTGATCACTGGCACACTGACATAAGTGTGAGAGATAGGATTTTTATTTTAAAATTAAATATTCCAAATACAAGTTTACTCAGTTAAACGAAGTCCCCTCACATCTATATACAAATTACATCCTGCACATAACTCTGACTGGGGAGGAAGTCTAATGATCATTACATCCTGATGTGAAAGAAAATATTTCTAAAGAAGAAAAAGGTTGTTATGTATAGCTTATGGACAATCAAAATCAGATGGAATATTTATTTATTTTGATGTGGTGTCATAATTAAAATTAATGTTGATATGGCACACTGACTATCAAGAAAATGAAAACATGGCACTTCATGTCAAAAAGGTTGCTGACCCCTGGCCCACTCCTATAGTATAACACCATTTATTTATGTTTACACATTACCGAAGCTGCAAAACATTTGATGGATATTAGAATCTTATTGCAAACTAGACCTTTTTTCTTTTTTTAAAGCAGGTAATTTTGAATACTTAAAGGAGCACATCACCCATTTTCAAATGTATCTTCATATTAATAGTCCTCACTAATGCTCATTATAAGATGGCACCATTTAATGATGTCATCATTTATTATGTGTTAATAACATTGTTAGCAGAATGGACAAATTATTGTTGTTTGTTATTTGTAGTTATTGAACTTGAGTCAACTGTTGTCCATGTTGGTATCGTGTTAATTAGGAATAAAATGCAGATATTTACACTTAGCTTCATATTATCTCATCAAATATCTTTCAGTGCTGAGTAGCTTCCTCTTCTATGGACACAGTCAAGGTGAAGTTTGATTTACTATCTATTATGTTTATTCACACAAAATCGTATTTGTGTGTGTGTGTGTGTGTGTGTGTGTGCGTGCTTTTGTGTGCATGAATGCTTTTGTGTGTGTGTGTGTGTGTGTGTGTGTGTGTGTGTGTGTGTGTGTGTGTGTGTGTGTGTGTGTGTGTGTGTGTGTGTGTGCGTGCGCGCTTTTTCCTACATTTTAATTTCTTGGTGTGATATCCATTTGTTGTATTCTAGCAGTTGGGAGAAATACTGAGGCTCACAGTTCTATTTTATTTCTCTGTCATAAATAACAGCTGCACCAAAAACTACTTTGACGGCAGACAGAACTCGTGTACTGACATCAAATAGAGTGACCCTCACCTGTACTGTGGACAGTACAGCTTCATGGAACATCTACTGGTTCAGAGGCGACATACAACTGAATGTGACAGATCAGTCAACCTACACATTCAGTCCCTCCAGTGTCTCAGAGAGTGGAAGCTACACGTGTTATGGAGGGAAAGGAGACCCACCATACTACACACCATTAAGCAACTCAGTTTATATCGCTGTCTCTGGTGAGTTACTGTTTTTACTAATTGTATGCTTCATATTTATTTTATTCTTATGAAAAAACTAACAATCGAAAGGTTTAAGCAGCTTCCTAAATTCATAGCTGTAATTTGTTCAAAGATAATATTTTACCTATATACCTTCAGCTTTTAGTTGTGTAATTAAAATGTGCATTTAGTTTAAATTAAAACTTAGATATTTTATGGTTTCACTCAAATTGATCAAGACTAAGTGATGAATATGGGTCTATTGTCATTAACAGAATGTAACCATTGTTCTTTAGTGGATAAGTGGTTAGCATTGCTACCTCATAGCAAGAGTTTTTCTGTGTGGAATTTACATATTCTCATGTGGGTTTCCTCCAGAAATACATGTTAGGGAGTCAGGGACATGCTCCTGTCAGTGCTCTTCACCAAGAGAGACCTTAGAGTTGGATGTGGTAGCACAGTGGCTGCTATTAACCATCCTAATAGTTAGGAGGATGGGTTAAATACAGAGGATGAATTTACCCACAAGGATCAATAAAGTATTGTGTGTTACTTCTACAGAGCAACCTGTGCCTGTTCTCAGCAAACACCCTGACTGGACTGTTAATTTCCTTGGAGAGACTGATATTCTGAAATGTACGATACAGGAAGGAGTTGCCCATGACTGGAAGTACACATGGTGGAAGGATAACTATATCCAGAATTACAGAGAATTAGATGAATATGTAATAAGTCCTTCTGAGCAGTATCCCAGTGGTGAATACAAGTGTCAAGGTCAACGCAAACATGACCAACAATTATCCAAATTCAGCAATCCCATCACTATGACTTTTAAAGGTAAGGATACTCTGTAAATGTTTTATAATTCTATACTGTGCTTTCTTCACACAACTGCTTCCATTCCTCCACCTTGTTGACTGCTCACAATAAATCACATCACGTTTTTTCCTATATCAGTATTTGTATCGATTCGTTACTGCGTAATTACAGAATATAGGATTTGTAGTACTTCTCATGCACTGTGACTCAAGCGTGCACAGTTACAGGAAAGAGAGTAGGTACAACTACGTTATGTAAAAATGTATGCATAACATACTAACTAGCATATAGCCTGTGAACAGCAATTACATTGTGCTGGGCAAGGAAAGGAAAGTGAGAAGATGAAGAGGAAAATAATAAGAATTCGTCCTCGGGAGTATGAATGCGTTCAGCAATTTCCTTGACAATATAGCCATAAAATATTGAGATCTTATGTCCAAGCGGACATTTTTGCCTAATTGGGTCATCAAAATCAGCATTTGATGGAGATGCATCCATCCTCCCAATCATCGTCCAAGCCATAGAGCCCCACCCCTAGGCAGAGCTAAAAAGTCATTTAAGTTTAGGTATTATTTTACAGATGGTTTAGTTTAGGTATTTGGAATTTGCTAATTCATTAATGAATGGTAATTCTGTTTAAAGTTCATCTACTTTTAAAAGGGACATTCCACTCAGATGCTCTCTTTCTACTCTGTGTATTCATGTTTTTAAATGTACATTCCAGTCAAATGGTTTTCCTATTTAGTCAGTGCATATGATTTTAAAGATATATTCCACTACTAATGGTGAAAGCTAGCGCAGGGTTTCTCCAGGAAGTGCCTGTTGTAGTTAAAGTTTTTCTTCCTATTCTGAACAACAGATAAACCGAAGGCCACACTGAAAGCTGACCAAACAGACATACCTGTAGGGGGCAGTGTTACACTGACCTGCTCTGTGGAGGAGTCATCTGGATGGAAATATGACTGGTACCAAAACACCACATACTCACTGATCAGACAAGATGCTGTTCAATACTCTGATGAATCAATCAGTGTGTCTGAAGGAGGAGTCTACTGGTGCAGAGGAGGGAGAGGAGAACCTGTTTACTACACTCTATACAGTGATGCAGTCACCATGACCAGAAATGGTGAGTGATTTAATTTGCTTTGTTATGAAATGAAAGATAAATAAAGTTGACTAAATATGAATTGTTAACATCTATATGCAGTCATTTTGCTTGCTAATGTGGATTTTTCTTAAACAGTGGGCAGGTCTGTTGTGATTCTGCTGTCAAGTTGGCCTCAGATATTCAGTGGAGAGACCATCACTGTCAAGTGTGAGATACAGGGGAGAGGTGACACTGAGTGGAATTATGAATGGAGCACACCCAGCTTATCTTCATACAAACCAGGGAACCAAGCTGAATTCAGGATCAACAGTGTCTCTGTGTCTCACAGTGGACACTACATGTGTAAGGGCTGTCCCAAAAATGACCGGCACTCTACAACAGGGTGGAGTGAGGCTGTTAAATTGACTGTGTCAGGTAAGTGTAATTTATATAGCAAAAATCAAGGGAATATTGTGAATTGGAGAGGGAACTTACATTAAATAAATTGTGCCGCCTCCAGAAATTGCATGAAACAATCTTCAACTGACATACTGTAAGTCAAACAATAAACATTTTAATACAGAGAATGTGCTTTCCAACAGCCAAACCCCAGTCTTTTCTGAGTCTGTCTCCTCAATGGTTGAGTCCTGGAGCCTCAGTGACTCTGAGCTGTGATGTTAAAGAATCATCTGCAGGCTGGATGTTCTACTGGTACAGAGCTGTTCCTAAACCATCACACAACTCCTACACTTATGAGCTCTTATCTGGTAGCTACAATGGGACTGTAGAGGGTTCCTACACCATTCATGGTGCTACAGGCACAGGAGGATATGTGTGTAAAGCTGGGAGAGGAGACCCAGTTTATTACACTGAGGACAGTAAACTTCAGTTTGTGTGGTCTGGTGGTGAGTGTGACTCATAATTCTTCTAGGTTGTTTTCTTAACAACCTACCAGACAGACCCAATGACTGACAGTTTTCTATTTGTATTTCTTTCACATTCTCTGATCTTGTTCTCACTTTTCTTGAGTTTAGTTAATTCTAACACTGCTCTTTGTTTGACCTTTGACCTCTGATCCTGTGTTGTGTTTTAGAACTTCATTCTTCAGCTTCTCTCACAGTGAGTTCTAACAGAACTCAGCACTTCACCCTTAAGTCTGTCTCACTGAGCTGTGAGGGAAACTCTACTGAATGGAAAGTGAAGAGGTACACTGATCACTTGAATGAGCTCTCATCCAGGGGTTCAATGACTGGATCTACATGGAGGATAGAAAAATTACATAAAAGTGACACTGGAGTGTACTGGTGTGAGTCTGGATTGGGAGAGTACAGCAATGCTGTCAACAGCACAGTACATAGTGAGTCCAGTTACTTCATTCACTACCTACAATACAACAATACATATGCAGCATTACAACAACTCATTAAAAGCATGCTTTTGTATTTGCTCAGCGTGAATCATAACATGCTGAATGTTTTTAACTTGTTAATGGTTTACAGGTGGTTCTGTCATCCTGGTGAGCCCTGTCCACCCTGTGACTGAGGGACATTCTGTGACTCTTCAATGCAAACGCAGAGTCTGGCCACTCTCCAACGTGGACTTTTATAGAAATGATGAACTGGTCCAAAATAAAACCAATGGAGAGATGATCATACCTGCTGTATCTAAGTCTGATGAGGGATTCTACAAGTGTACATATTCTGGAGGAGAATCACCACAGAGCTGGGTGTCAGTTAGATGTGAGTATACTGACATCAATTTCTAATTTTCTTTTTCATTATGCAAATTAAAATATAAAGAAACTAAAAACACAAATTAACTTACATATGCCATTCTTTGTCATACTTCTGTGTTACATGTAGGGTAAGAATGAGGAAAATCTGGTTTTACACTGGAAGAATTACACAGTGCCAAGTGCCAACTATTGTTATATAGCCAGAAATATAGTTCATTACAAATTCTTCTCAATTACTTAAAGAAAACAAATCAGCTTTGTTTGTTATTACACAATAACAAACATGAACAGTGGTCTCACAAGTTGCTTAAATGCTTCAAACTATTGTTTGAATCATTATAATATCCTTGCCGTTGTACTGTCTCTACCTTCAGTGTCTAGATCTGTGGAACAGAGTTCTTCACATGTAGTGGGACTGATTGTGGGACTTCTTGTTGTGATTCTACTGACCATCCTTCTGCTCCTGTTGTATCGATACAGAACATTCAATGGTGAGAACCACTCAGATAGGGATTGCATCTTTTAAATATCTCATGCTGGGAAATTGTCCTGTCCTCCTACACACACTGAACAGCAGAAGACTGGCTTGTAGTGTAAAACACTAATTAACATATTTTTCTCTTTTTATTACAGATCCATGTTGGAACAGGTAGGTACAGCTCTCTGTTTCTAGGGCTGTCCCCCACTGACTGCTGACACCTTTATATCATCCCGTGTGTGTGTGTGTGTGTGTGTGTGTGTGTGTGTGTGTGTGTGTGTGTGTGTGTGTGTGTGTGTGTGTGTGTGTGTGTGTGTGTGTGTGTGTGTGTGTGTGTGTGTGAGAGCGTGCGTGCGTGCGTGCGTGCGTGCGTGCGTGCGTGCGTGTGCGTGTGCGTGTGCGTGTGCGTGCGTGTGCGTGTGCGTGCGCGTGTGTGCGACTGTGTGAGTGAGTCTCTAATCTTAGTTATAAGTTGGCCAAATCTTGTTTAAATATGTATCTTCAGAAGGGGATCTCTGATAATGACATCAAAGAAAAGGACCCGCACATTGTCTGGAACTTGCAAAAATGTTTTGCCCTTTTAAATATTTATCTTGAAATAGATTTGTCAGGTGCCAGGGAACCAATCAGGACTCAGACCAGATGACCAACCAGAGAGGAAGTGCAGATGATGGACACTCCCCACGTCAGCATGGTCAGCCTTTCAGAGAAAAAGATTTGACTGAATTATAGCCATTAATAGGAGATTATATGAATTGGTAACTGAATTTACGGATGTCTATGATTCATTCTTTCAGATGAGCCTGCAGCTGAGTCCAGTGATGTGACGTATTCACAGATTGAACTAAAACATATGGGCAAGAAAAAGAAGGGTGAGAAAACAAAAAATATGAAATTAATATAAACTATAGTTAAGTTGGAGTCTATGGACTGTGTAATAGTAGTTTGTTTTAACACAGCCCACATTGGGTGTGTATGAGTGGGTTCATGTGTGTACTGTGATGTGTTGTTACTCATGCACATGAGGAAATGACACCATACCTTGTGTCTGTCTATGAACGTCATAAAGTAGGTGAACTACCACACACTGTCTATCACATAAAGCAGGCTGTGTCTTCGTAACAGTGTACAATCATTTGCATCATTTCCATATGACAAAACACTGCTTAAAAGAACACTGACTTGTGTGTTGTAGAAGGATCAGGAGAACCAGACGTGACTTACGCCCAGGTAAACCACCAATACAAAGGCAAAGCAAAGAAGAAGAGAGGTAGGTGAAATGCATATCCCTCATATAATACAATAAATTGTTTGAGCCTGCAGTGTCAGTCTATGGACTTCACAAAGTTGATCAACTACCACACACTTTGCATCAGTGGCGGACGCAGGATCTCTTTATGAGTAAGGCCTGGCAAATACGTGGTAGGCGGGGGGGTGGGGGGCTCGTCGCAGACAGACAGCTGGAGAGAGTTGAATAACCTCTTCAAATAACCAGAAATTACCGAAATAAGTAGGCGACCTACATATTTATGTTTTAGCTTAGACATAGCCTACAATTGTTGGTAGATGATTGGTAAATTATTAACCATGACAAAGACTTTTTCAAAGTTAGACTTTTATTTTGTACCTTCTTGAACCACAAGCATATCACTGCTTTGCATTAGGGCTGCAACTATTGATTATCTTCCTAGCAATTATTCTATCGATTACTTTTTATATTTATATTTTTAAAAAATGGAATAGTTATTTTGTATAAACGAGTAAATCGATTAGTCTGATTAACCACATTTATACTTTGTTGTAAAACAGTGTCACACCAAAAAAATGCTTCTAACAGAGTTTCCTCCACAGAGCCTGCTGATCCACTTGAGAGCTCTTTGTATTCTGAAGTGAAGACTGGATCATCCACAGGTACACTGTGTTATTTATAATCTTCACAAACATTCTGACACAAGGTTTTGCGTGGAACTGTTTAAAATAATCATTAACTCCACTGATTATGTGGGGAAATTATTATTAGTCACTGGCCAAATGGTTTTGCAGGTCGAACGTTTCCGATTTTAAGTCATTTCCATATGACAAAGAACACTGACTTGTGTGTTGTAGAAGGATCAGGAGAACCAGATGTGACTTACGCCCAGGTTAACCACCAAAACAAAGGCAAAGCAAAGCAGAAGAGAGGTAGGTGACATGCATGTCACTCATATAATACAATAAATAGTTTGAGCCTGCAGTGTCAGTCTATGAACTTCACAAAGTAGATCAACTACCACAGACTCACTTCCCATTGGGCTGCAACTATTGATTATCTTCCTAGCAATTATTCTATCAATAACTTTTTACTAGTCCATACCCGGTGAAGTGCGCAGGCGAAAGCATTTGCAAACGTGGGGTTATCCCGCGTCCCGTCGCAGAGCTTTGTAGAATTATAGGAGGATATTAATCAAATAATCGAGAAGTGCTTGTTTATAATTTGAAAAATATATATATCAACGCAAAAAAATGTAATAGTTCTTTTTTATAATCAAGTAAATCAATTAGTCTGATTAACCACTTTTATACTTTGTCTGTTTAAGAGCTGGAGAGACGGGGAGACCCCTGTTACTGAACACTCTGTAGCGACGATTACAATCAGAATATAGAGCTTTAACCTTTTCACATACACAACAAAACAACAACAAAAAAAACGTTTTGTTTTAACCATAATATCACTTACACTCAGTTTGTTTTGTGTTCCTTTTTCCTAAATAACAAAATTGAAACCATGTTTGAAATGTAGTACCACATTAATGCTATATTTTGTTTACTTCTAGGTGACACAAGCGTTTATGGAAACATCAATTACTCAGATGACTATGAAAATGGTACATTGTATGCTTTTTCCATTTATTTAATATTGGTATGTATAGGAGGGTCATTTCAACAGGTTAATATCGCTAGATTTTTTGTTAGATTTAGGTTTTTTAGTTTTCAGTGGAATTGAACAGTTTTGTTCACTGAAATTTGGAAGAAAGCTGCATCTTAGAAGGAAATGTAAATTCAAAACACTTTTCCTTCTATAATGACATTCCCAAAATCGGGATGCCCAGGTTAAAGTGGTAAAAAAAAATACATACAACAAGATTTTTAAACAAGATCTTCAGTAAGCTGGATCTTTAAACTTTGGTAGAAGTTTTGGTTGTGTAGTTACCTTACCATGATGTAACACCAAATATTGGCAAGATATACAGTATTCAGTAGTTGCTCCGTAGATAGAAATTGATGATACATAAAAGTCTCCCTATTGACTGATATTCCATGGAGAAACATGTCTCAAAGTCACACCTATACTGTAGCACACAACCAAACGTGAACAAAGTAGATTCTGCCAATGTAACGTTACAAAACATTGTTCAGGGTTTTTATGCCTCCGCCGGCGGTATTCATTTACTTCGTACTACTACGTACGGATGTAAATGACAACTGGTTGGTGAAGGCATACAACCACGATGCAGTATTTCTAGTTTAGAAAGAAACATGTAAATTGTTTTAATTAGGAAGAAGATCTGCGACCACATTTTTTATATTTGTGCAACATAGTATCTTTATCAATCATTGTAAATAGATCGGGGAACCACAAACCAAATCTCTACCAAAGTTTAATTCTGCTTCATATTCATGTTCTCATATCCAATTGTTTGTAGGACAATTACAGCAAAGTAGCATCAGATTCCATAATTAGCCACATATATATTTGAGGCCAAGTGGATGTTGAGGGAAATTCCAGTGAGCAGAGATATCTGTGCTCTGTCGAGATGGAATGACATTTTTAATCAGTGAAAGACAAAACTGAATCAGATGTAAATACACTTCACTTGTTCCAGGAAAAGCAGTACTGTAGATCAAATATGATATACTGTAGCATAATGTTCAATGACAGAGTCTCCTGTTTTAAATGTATATTGTTACTCTGTTTCAACTCCTCAGATACAGACGTGTAGGGCAACCCAACACGACACGTGTGGATAAAGTCAAATGGATCTTCAGCAATAAATGCAGGGTAACATGTACTGTATACAGTGATGGAAGAAGTACTCATATGTTTTACTTAAGTAAAAGTATCAATACTGCAATGTAGATGTACTCTGTTACAAGTAAAAGTCTGGAATTCAAAATTTACTTGAGTAAAAGCACAAAGGTATCGGCATCAGAAATTCAGAATACTTTAAGTATATATTATACTTAAAGTACTGTAAGTATATTATACTTAAAGTACCAAAAGTAAAAGTACTCATTGTGCAGAACGTCCCATTTCACGAGTTCAAAATGTATAAATAAATCTTTGGAAAATAGCCGATCTTGCAGATCTACTATTTTCAAATGGCCGAAATGTATATAGGGCTGAAGTGGTTTTGTAATAATTATCAAAATCTACAACGTAACTAGTAACAACATTTTCATATAATTGTAGTGGAGTATAATATTTTTCAAATGAAGTAAAAGTAACTCAAAATTTTACTTAAGTACAGTACTTCAGTAGAATACTTTACACCACTGTTCACAGTTCACACATGTACTGTACTAGAGATGCGGGCCGCTGCGCGGCCCTTCCGTCTTCCCTCTGCGCGGGGCTCTCGTCTAACGAAAGCGAAACGTAACGTTGTCTTGACGGAGAGAGCATGGACCATCCGTTTGTATTGAGAGAGAGAACGGAGAGAGCATGGTCAAGTGACCATCAGTTTGTATTGAGAGAGAGAGCATGAGGACCCGTATGAAGCACGCAGACACACAAACAAGCAGCCACGCATGCGCGCCACTCTCTATCACTCTCAAGCACATTAAATTGTACTGTACAACATATACTTTTTTATGACAATTGTGGTTTTAGATCAATTATATTACATATTATATTAATTACATTTATTTTTTGTAGGTGTTCAAATCGATTGACTTTAATCGATTGATTGTTCATTAATCTCAAAGAAACAATGTTTTAGCTTTTTTCCACATTTTTTTTCAAGGACGTGTTTATGCTTACATGTTGTTCAAATTATATGATGTAAATAAATAAATACTTTTTTTTATAATAAACTGCTTCAGAGAACAAAATGTCTTATATATGAATTACCTTAGAATCTGAACAAGGTGCATCAGATCTGTGCTTGTATTATCAGAAATAGAACAAGTTTGTTCTCACACTGATGTTGTATAAACTTCCACATCTCTTAGATTCCCAAGAACAGTGTCATGCATATTAAATCGTTTTGAGAGTGACCTTTTAGTGTCACTACACTTCCACAAAACAGGATGGATGGAGGGTGGACAGACAGACAGACAGACAGACAGACAGACAGACAGACAGACAGACAGACCCAGGCCAGGGGGGCCCGCAAGGAGGTACAGCCACAGCAACAACTGCAGCTGTGCATTATACCTTGATAAAATAGGCAACACAAACTTTTTTTTTAAATGTTACATTTTATAATGGATCGATGGCACTTGGGCTGAAACCTTGACCAAATATGGAGTCATACATCATAGATACATTACGACATAGGGGACTGACATCATAGACTGTCCACATGAAGTCTGAGATCCACATGAAGCCACGCCGTTATTAACCCTCCACATTTAACATTACAATTTGTTTTGGTTGTTCATTCAACAGCGAAAATAACCAAAAAAACAATGAAGAATAGTAGAGGCACAGCTTGAGGTGGTTGAACGTGATGTGTGCATGGACCCTACTTATAAATATCATGTGCCCTGGGCTTTCACCACATAGCTGAGGACTTACAGATACTAAATGCCAATACATCTGTATTTTTATGCCGGCCCCAATCGAGAGGTATTTCCTTTGCAGTGGGAACACTGAGCAGCCTGCGGAGAAGCTCTTTAATACCACTGAGACACTACTTGAAGGAGGGTAGAGAAAAGACTCTAAATAACAGTTTTGTTGTTACCAGTTTTTGAGTCTCAGACTCAGTGAGCTATTCATCAAGGGATGAATATATATATATATATATATATATATATATATATATATACACACACACACACACACACAGGCACAAAGTCGTTGGTGAATAGGTAGTATTAGGTGCAATGTTGAGCTGAGGCCAATATGGTGTAGTTTTGTGACAAGCTTAGAGGGGAGGATAGTGTTGCATGTGTTGAACTGTAATTAATGAATAGTATTCGGACACACATGTTCTTGTCCTTCTGGATCAGGTGAGTGAGGGCGAGATGAAGTACAGTGGAGATGGCATCCTCGGAATAATAGGTGTACTGGTGTGGGTCGAGTAATGAGGGGATGGTGACTTTGATGTGGTTCAGCACAAGTCTCTCGAAGCATGTTAGTATGCAAACTTTTTATATCATTTTAAGACCTCTCGCTAAATGCACTGAGGTAATAAAAAGCAGTGCAGTTCAGGATAAACAGTTAATTGCAAGGAATGTTGATGTGACCTAGAGAGGACCTAACCTCAGAGGTGGACAGGGTGAATTAACTGTTAAAGTTAAGTTTGAAGTCACTCAATTGACCTTCCTGAATAAATAACGGTGAAATGAAATGAAATAAAAAATGGTCGTCTCACTCGTCTGATGGTGGCTGGGTTTTGACAGCAATCTGTGTTGAATCTGTCGAAACAGGCATACACTTTACCCTACATTCCAAAAGTGATCATAGCAAATATTACAGTGCAATAACAGATATCAAGCTTGTTAATGTATTTTAGATTTCACTTTTGTCTTATACGCAACAGACCAGGGACGCAGGAGAGGGAGGGGGGGGGGGTTGAACATACTCAGTTCCATAGGATGCAATCATCAAAAAAGACCAGGTCTTTCTGAAAATATGGCAACCCCTGTTGGATATGTGGTCGGTCTCCTGTGACGGAGCCCGTGCTCGAGGTGGCCCCTCAAGTGTTTGAGAACAGTGTGGGTTAAGCTTTCTCTGTGCCTTTGATTGTATAACATACGCTGTCATGTCATCTACTTTGATATTCTTTTGGCTGAGTTTTATTTTATTTTTTCTCAGGTTTGTTATTCTTTTTGTCCTTTTTCTTTTCTCCTTTTTCCACGTTTTGCCCTCTTTCTTGTACTTTTTAATCCATTGTCAAATTACTTTCTTGAGAGGGTTGGGTGGGGGGGTTTGTGTTTGTCTTGTGCGTTTGTCTGTTTGTTTCACAGAACATTTGAAGAGTTCTCTGTCATTGTTTATCCTCCTGTAAAACTGACATTTCTTCAATAAAAATTATGTAAAAATGCAATACTTAGTTCCATTGGGGGGGAAACCCAAAAATTTACAAAGCGTGCACACACACTGGGAACGCATGCACGCGCGATGCGTCCCTTTCGGTTCTAAAATGCCTTCTGCGTCCCTGCAACAGACAACACAGGACATCATGGCTAGACAGAGAAGAGATGAATAAACCACAACAAGATGCACATCCAACCACACGTGTCCTTGCTATTGTCATCTACTGTACGTAACTATTGCCTACTCACAAGGCCCAGATAACTGCACTACTTTATATGTTGCCGATGTTTTTTGTTGTGCCTTTTCTATTTTTTAGGCCTTTGTTTTTAAACCCTGTAGCACTTTGAGATTTGTAAAAAAGTAAAGTGTGTTACAAATAAAATGTATTATTATTATTATTATAACTTTATTATATTAAATATTATAACCTTTATCAGCACAGCGCTGCAATGCAATGCCCTGATTGATGTACATAGACATGTCAGTTTAGACACTAACACTATGAACTGCCACAACCAGGGCTCACTGCTTATCATTAAACACATTTCTCTGCTCATTACTGCCACAACTGCTCACCTATACAACACAGCCTGGAGTTAGTACCATAGACTGCATATTCCACTGACTACACTGAAAGCCACAGCAGACTACTATCACCTAACAGTATGGCTCCCCTACACTTCCATCTACCCATATTACTATAGCTGTACATTTACCTTTTCCTACATCACACAGCTGATCATAGCACATATTACAATTAATACAGTTCCATTGTTATTTTTCCTTTCACTTTTGTCTTATCAACAACCAAGACAACATGGCTGAACATCACTCTCATACTTCACAAAGAGCATGTGGTTAGTGATCACACTTCAGCACAACCCAACGGATGTTTTTCAATTCACACCTTTTCTATGTTCTGCCATTGTCACACCACCCTACATTTATTTCCTGCAGCTGCAGAACATTTCTACCCTACTGCCAACTAATACCTGACTTCAGCCTTAACTACCTTTCAGATGTTCTTTGAGCAATTTCCCCTCATTCTACTGCTACTTAAATTTCATATATCCCACGTTAGTGATGTGCAGGCCGGGTTTTTTTATGACCCGCAGGTCCCGCATTTATCAATAATTTGACCCGCCCCAACCCACCCCACCAAATCAGTCATTTCTTGACTCGACCAGCGGATTACCCCGTGGGACCCGCGGGTTACAGGTCAACCTGCGCATTACTATTTGACCCGCCCGCCCCGCCCAAAAAGTCAACATTTCTTGACCGGACAACCCGCGGGTTACGGGTCGACCCGCGCATCACTATCCCACGTCCCCTGCACCACTACCTCTACAAGGGGTGTGCCGATACACTAATTTCACGATACGATACACGATATTGGGCTCTTGATATCGATACGATATATATATATATATATATTATTTTCCAAAAACGCCAAAACTATATAAAAAACAACGTTTATCGGACGATATATCGGCACACCCCGGCACACCCCGGCACACCCCTCTACCCAAATTCGGTTGCTTTACACTACACTGCTTGATGAAAAATACAATTTTCTAACAACATGGTTCAACACTTCAATCCACCAATCCTACACCTACAACCTTAAGAGTCTCTAAAGGTAGGGTAGGTGATAGTTTTTGGTTAAAACAAAAAGTTTTTTATTAAAAAGTTAAAGCTTTATATTCTGATAGTAATCATTGCTATAGAGTGTTTGTTCAGTCACAGGGGTCTCCATGTCTCTCCAGCTCTAAACAGACATTTTCAGGTACAGTAGGTGACAAAATGTCAGCCAATCAGGAGAGAGTACCCATTTATCAGCTTTATTTTTATAGTGTTCCAGTTACAATTTTGTCTGCTCATTTATTTGTGTCATCACTTCCAATTTCAATCTGTATCCTGACTGAGTTGTCCATCCTAATTGGATAAAATAAAAATGCGTTTTCGGTTTGATAAAACACTGGAGACATGGAGACTCTTATTATTGAACAAACACTCTATAGCAATGAGTACTATCAGAATATAGAGCTATTTAACACTTATTTTAACCAAAGAAAATCACTTACCCTACCTTTAAGTTATAATTTTTGGTTAAAAATTAAAATATTTTTATAAATATGTAAGATTTTTATCAAGACGCACACACACACACACACACACACACACACACACACACACACACACACACACACACACACACACACACACACACACACACACACACACACACACACACACACACACACACACACACACACACACACACACACACACACACACACACACACACACACACACAGTTCCACTGTGATGGGGGCTGTACGTGTGACTGTGGTTTGACACACAGACTGCTTCCTTTGTAGAGAGTGAGGACTCTAATACCAGCCTAGTATTCAGTGTTTATGTAGGTTATTTTATAGTCTGTTTTCACTAACAAGTCTAAAGACTAGAACATATCTTGTAGTACTTCACACCGATACTAAAACAGAGGTAACAGGGCTGGTGAATGTAAGGAACGCCTGTTTGAATGGGTTTTCTGGGTAACAACACATCACACTGGACTCCCATTATTGTTAAACAATAGGCCAAGCATTTATCAACCAAGAGGTGTTTGACAGCAACTTGCCCTGTGAATCTTCCTCATTTTCTCACTGGAGACACTGATTTCACTCACCATTTCGCATATTCTAAAATGTCCTTTTGCACACCTACTGCACTTAGGACAGGTGTACAGGAGAGAACAGCTAATGTGGAGAAAAGAGGAAAAGAGCGTCTTCTATTAAAAATATATATTTATTTAGGAACAACGTTTCGGTCCAACTGACCTTTAGGTCAGGTATCTGATGATGTCATAGTCAAGTCATCATAGGCTGTTGTCAAATAAAAACATCCATACTACATACAATAAATCTTAAGAAATAAATGTTGAAATACTAAAATATTTAATATTTAATTATCCATTGGATTCCTCGTAAATCAAGTGATGTAATCATTTACTGTATGAGACATCACACTGTCGTCTCTCTCTCTCATTTCCCTGTTTCACACAGCAGTAGTTACAGCTCACTGCATAGGAAGTAGAAAAGGTTTTTCAGAGTCATTCATCACAGGAAAGGATGGGGCACACACTGCCCTATGTGCTCCTCTGTGAGTATATCACTATTATTACTAGTAGGCCTATTGAACTAGTATTTGAACCATTTCTATGAAGAAATACATGGCTGTACTTAAATCCAATTGTGTTAAAGTTAAGCTGCTGACAGTAAAATTGTGTCAATATAATCAATGTTGTACTTTTTTAATGTAGGATCCCACCAATATTTTCACCTTTATCATTTCAACAATATGTGAATTTACTATTAACAGTCATGATGCAACTATATACAGTACAAAGACACTCTATAGCAGGGGTAGGCAACCTTAGGCACGCGTGCCAACATTGGCACAGGGGAGGGTGATCACTGGCACACTGGCATAAGTGTGAGAGAGGATTTTTATTTTAAAATTAAATATTCCAAATAAAAGTTTAGTCAGTTAAATTAAGTCTCCTCACATCTACATACAAATTACATCCTGCACATAATTCTACATTCATTCAAACTCCTAACTCTGACTGGGGAGGAGTCTAATGATCATTACATCCTGACGTGAAAGAAAATATTTATAAAGAAGAAAAAAGATAAGGTTGTTGATATTTTAATTAATGTTGATATGGCACACTGACTGACTATCAAGAAAAGGAAAATATGGCACTTCATATCAAAAAGTGTGCTGACCCCTGCCACTCCTATAGTATACGTAACACCATTTATTTATTTTTACACATTACCGAAGCTGCAAAACATTTGATGGATATTAGAATTTTATAGCAAACTAGACCATTTTTTTAAAGCAGGTACTTTTGAATACTTAAAGGAGCACGTCACCGATTTTCAAACGTATCTTCATATTAATAGTCCACTAATGCTCATTATAAGATGGAACCATTTAACGATGTCATCATTTATTAGGTGTTAATAACATTGTTCAAAAAATTTACAAATTATTGTTGTTTGTCATTTGTTGTTATTGAACTTGAGTCAACTGTCGTCCATATTGGTATTGTATCGTGTTAATTAGGAATAAAATACAGATATTAATGCTTAGCTTCATATTATCTCATCAAATATCTTTCAGTGCTGAGTAGCTTCCTCTTCTATGGACACAGTCAAGGTGAAGATTGATTTACTATCTATTATGCTTATTCACTCAAAATCATATTTGTTGTGTACGGTGTGTGGGTGTGTGGGTGTGTGTGTGTGTGTGTGTGTGTGTGTGTGTGTGTGTGTGTGTGTGTGTGTGTGTGTGTGTGTGTGTGTGTGTGTGTGTGAACGTACGTGCATGCGCTTGTGTGTTTGTCCTACTGGAGCCCTTTTTCCTACACTTTAATTTCTTGGTGTGATATCCATTTGTTGTATTCTAGCAGTTGGGAAAAGTTCTGAGGCTCACAGTTCTATTTTATTTCTCTGTCATAAATAACAGCTGCAGCAAAACCTACTTTGACAGCAGACAGAACAAGTGTACTGACATCAAATAGTGTGACCCTCACCTGTACTGTGGACAGTAGAGCTTCATGGAACATCTACTGGTACAGAGGCAACAGACAACTGGATATGACAGATCAGTCAACCTACACATTCAGTCCCTCCAGTGTCTCAGAGAGTGGAAGCTACACGTGTTATGGAGGGAAAGGAGACCCACCATACTACACACCATTAAGCAACAAAGTTTATATCACTGTCTCTGGTGAGTTACTGTTTTTACTACCGGTAATTGTATGCTATATATTTATTTTATTCTTATGAAAAAACTAACAATCGAAAGGTTTAAGCAGCTTCCTAAATTCATAGCTGTAATTTGTTCAAAGATAATATTTTACCTACAGTATATACCTTCAGCTTTTAGTTGTGTAATTAAAATGTGCATTTAGTTGAAATTAAAACTTAGATATTTTATGGTTTCACTCAAATTGATCAAGACTAAGTGATGAATATGGGTCTATTGTCAATAACAGAATGTAACCATTGTTCTTTAGTGGATAAGTGGTTAGCACTGCTACCTCATAGCAAGAGTTATTCTGTGTGGAATGTACATGTTCTCATGTGGGTTTCCTCCAGAAATACATGTTAGGTAGTCAGGGACATGCTCCTGTCAGTGCTCTTCACCAAGGGTGGCCTTAGAGTTGAATGTGGTGCCCAGGTGCAGCTCAGTGGCTGCTATTAACCATCCTAATAGTTAGGAGGATGGGCTAAATACAGAGGATGAATTTACCCACAAGGATCAATAAAGTATTGTGTGTTACTTCTACAGAGGCACCTGTGCCTGTTCTCAGCAGACACCCTGACTGGCCTGTTAATTTCCTTGGAGAGACTGTTATTCTGAAATGTACGATACAGGGAGGAGGTGCCTCTGACTGGGAGTACATGTGGTGGAAGTACTCTAACGAAATCAAGAATTACAGAGAACATGAATATGTAATAAGTCCTTCTGAAAAGAATCCCAGCGGTCAATACAAGTGTAGAGGTCAATGCAAGCAGGACCAGCAATTATCCAAATTCAGCAATCCCATCACTATGACTTTTAAAGGTATGGATACTCTGTATAATTTTGATGATTCTATACTGTGCTTTCTTCACACAACTGCTTCCATTCCTCCACCTTGTTGACTGCTCACAATAAATCACATCATGTTTTTTCCTATATCAGCATTTGTATCGATTCGTCACTTCGTAATTACAACAGAATAGGATTTGAAGTACTTTTCATGTACTGTAACTCAAGTGTGCACAGTTACAGGAAAGAGAGTAGGTAAAACAATGTTATGTAAAAACTTATGCATAACATACTAACATATAGCTGCCTGTGAACAGCAATTACATTGTGCTGGGCAAGGAAAGGAAAAAGATGAAGAGGAAAATGTCTTGACAATAAAGCCATAGAATCATTAGATATCTTATGTCCAAGCGGACATTTTTGCCTAATTGGGTCATCAAAATCAGTAGTTGATGCATCCATCCTCCCAACCACTGTCCAAGCCATAGAGCCCCACCGCTAGGGGGAGCTAAAAAGTCATTTAAGTTTCGGTATTATTTTACAGACGGTTTAGTTTAGGTATGGGTTTGGAATGGGTTAATGAATGGTAATTCTGTTTAAAGTTCATCTACTTTTAAAAGGGACATTCCACTCAGATGCTCTCTTTCTACTCTGTGTATTCATGTTTTTAAATGTACATTCCAGTCAAATGGTTTTCTTATTTAGTCAGTGCATGTGATTTTAAAGTCCTGTCAAACAGTAAACAATGTCTTAATCCAGAGATACTGTACGTGCTTTCCAACAGACAACCCCCTGTCTGTTCTGAGTGTGCCTCCACAATGGTTGAGTCCTGGAGCCTCAGTGACTCTGAGCTGTGACGTTAAAGAATCATCTGCAGGCTGGATGTTCTACTGGTACAGAGCTGTTCCTAAACCATCACACAACTCCTACACTTATGAGCTCTTATCTGGTAGCCAAAATGGAACTGTAGAGGGTTCCTACATCATTCATGGTCCTAGAGGCACAGGAGGATATATGTGTAAAGCAGGGAGAGGAGACCCAGTTTATTACACTGAGGAGAGTAATCCTCAGTTTGTGTGGTCTGGTGGTGAGTGAGACTCATAATTCATCATTGTCTCCGCCAGGCCGAAAGGCATGGCGAGAGAGTATGTTTTGCCCCCTGTCCGTCCGTCCGTGTGTCCGTGTGTCCGTCCGTGTGTCCGTGTGTCCGTCATTCTGTCATTTTGTGTGCAGCTAATCTCCGGCACCGTTGGCTTGATCGCAGCGAAACTGTGCACACACACTCCCTGGATGCCAGAGCAGAACCTCTGCCCCAAATTTTTCAAATTAGCCTTTTATAGCGCCACCAGGAGGCCGCTTTTTGCAAAACACATTTCTTGACAGTACTCCTACAGATTTTATCCAAACATCACGCAAATCAGTACACAGTATCTCTATAGTCATGTGATCAACACGGATCTGTCCATTTTTCCATATTTCATCCTGATTGGCTAAGGTTGGCTTCCAAAGTTTGCAGGATTGCTCCGTTTTCAACAAAATGCCTCAAATCATGAACGCAGCTTGCGATTTCCGTGAGATTTCACACGCACATTCCCACTAGGCCGAGGAAGAAATGCCACTTGAAAATGTTCAAATCAGCCTCATGGTGGCGCTATAAATGGACGATTTGTGTTTTTAACTATAACTGCACCGATCTGCATGAAACTTTGCACGCACACTCCCTAGAGGCCAAGGAAAAACAACTGCCCTGCATTTTTCACATTTGCCTTTCATAGCGCCACCAGGAGGCCGACTTATGTAAAACACATTTTTTGATATTAAGCCTTCAGAATTTATCCAAATTTCACGCACATCGGTACACATGATCTCTATAGTCATGTGATCACGATGGATCTTTTAAAATTTTCATATTCCATCCTGATTGGCTAACATTGACATCTAAAGTTTGCAAGAGTGGCCCGTTTTGAACAAAATGCCACAAATCATGAATGCAGCGTCCGATTGTGGTGACACTTTGCACGCACATTCGCACTACATTGAAGAACAAATGCCACCCTTTTAACATTGCCCTATTATAGCGCCACCAGGAGGCCAATTTTGCAACACTTTTCTTTTTTATATTACTCCTACGAATTCAAACATCATGCAAATCGGTACACATATAGTCAAGTGATCAAGATGGTTCCGTCCAATTTTTCATATTCCATCCTGATTGGCTAATTCCGAACATTGCTGCCCCACAATAAACACTGTAACACTGCTGTTTGACCTCATACCTCTGATCCTGTGTTGTGTTTAGATCTTCATTCTTCAGCTCCTCTCACAGTGAGTTCTATCAGAACTCAGCACTTCAACTATGAGTCTGTCTCACTGAGCTGCGAGGGAAACTCTACTGAATGGAAAGTTAAGAGGTTCATTAAGCAAGGATCCCTGTCACAGTGTTCATCTAACAGAGTCTCAGTGAGCAGATACAGGTATACATGCAATGTTCGCCCCTATAAACGCAGTAGTGGAGTGTACTGGTGTGAGTCTGGATTGGGAGAGTACAGCAATGCTGTCAACATCACAGTACATGGTGAGTCCAGTTACTTCATTCACTAACTAACAATACTGCAGCATTCCATCAGCTCATTAAAAGTGTGAATCCTAACATGTGGACTGTTTTTAACTTGTCAACTGTTTTACAGATGGTTCTGTCATCCTGGTGAGCCCAGTCCACCCTGTGACTGAGGGACATTCTGTGACTCTTCAATGCAAACACAAAACAGACTCATCACTCTCTAACGTGGACTTTTATAAAAATGAAGAACTGGTCCAAAATAAAACCAATGGAGAGATGATCATACCTGCTGTATCTAAGTCTGATGAAGGATTCTACAAGTGTAAATATTCTGGAGGAGAATCACCACAAAGCTGGATGACAGTGAGATGTGAGTATACTGACAACAAGTTCCCATTTTATTAGCATTCCATCAGCTCAATAAAAGTGTGAATCCTAACATGTGGACTGTTTTTAACTTGTCAACTGTTTTACAGGTGGTTCTGTCATCCTGGTGAGCCCAGTCCACCCTGTGACTGAGGGACATTCTGTGACTCTTCAATGCAAACACAAAACAGACTCATCACTCTCTAACGTGGACTTTTATAAAAATGAAGAACTGGTCCAAAATAAAACCAATGGAGAGATGATCATACCTGCTGTATCTAAGTCTGATGAAGGATTCTACAAGTGTAAATATTCTGGAGGAGAATCACCACAAAGCTGGATGACAGTGAGATGTGAGTACTATACTGACAACAATTTCCCATTTTATTGTCTCCGCCAGGCCGAAAGGCATGGCGAGAGAGTATGTTTTGCCCCCTGTCCGTCCGTCCGTGTGTGTGTCCGTCCGTCCGTGTGTGTGTCCGTGTGTGTGTCCGTCATTCTGTCATTTTGTGCACAGCTAATCTCCGGCACCGTTGGCTTGATCGCAGCGAAACTGTGCACACACACTCCCTGGATGCCAGAGCAGAACTTCTGCCCCAAATTTTTCAAATTAGCCTTTTATAGCGCCACCAGGAGGCCGCTTTTTGCAAAACACATTTCTTGACAGTACTCCTACAGATTTTATCCAAGCATCAAGCAAATCAGTACACAGTATCTCTATACTGTCATGTGATCAACACGGATCTGTCCAATTTTCCATATTTCATCCTGATTGGCTAAGGTTGGCTTCCAAAGTTTGCAGGATTGCTCCGTTTTCAACAAAATGCCTCAAATCATGAACGCAGCTTGCGATTTCCGTGAGATTTCACACGCACATTCCCACTAGGCCGAGGAAGAAATGCCACTTGAAAATGTTCAAATCAGCCTCATGGTGGCGCTATAAATGGACGATTTGTGTTTTTAACTATAACTGCACCGATCTGCATGAAACTTTGCACGCACACTCCCTAGAGGCCAAGGAAAAACAACTGACCTGCATTTTTCACATTTGCCTTTCATAGCGCCACCAGGAGGCCGACTTATGTAAAACACATTTTTGGATATTAAGCCTTCAGAATTTATCCAAATTTCACGCACATCGGTACACTTGATCTCTATAGTCATGTGATCACGATGGATCTTTTAAAATTTTCACATTCCATCCTGATTGGCTAACATTGACATCTAAAGTTTGCAGGAGTGGCCCGTTTTGAACAAAATGCCACAAATCATGAATGCAGCGTCCGATTGTGGTGACACTTTGCACGCACATTCGCACTACATTGAAGAACAAATGCCACCCTTTTAACATTGCCCTATTATAGCGCCAACAGGAGGCCAATTTTGCAACACTTTTCTTCTTTATATTACTCCTACAAATTCAAACATCATGCAAATCGGTACACATATAGTCAAGTGATCAAGATGGTTCCGTCCAATTTTTCATATTCCATCCTGATTGGCTAATTTCGAACATTGCTGCCCCACAATAACCTACCTGACCTGGCGGAGACCTGTGCTCCGAGGAGCACTTTTTCTAGTTTTTTATGTATTTAAACAATATTCAAATGTAAGTACACACATTTATTACTTTTCTTTGTCATAATTCTGTATCACATGTAGTGTATATGTTACAGGTAAATTGGCATTCCAGGTAAATTGGAAAAGGTGCGCTTGTTTTCACCGCCCCCAGGCAATTCTGTAGAAACAACGCTAGAGGGCAATGAATGCACACTGAATCCACACTGAATCCACACACATGCACACGCATGTGTGCACACGCACACATGCACACGCACACATGTGTGTCGTCGTGGACACTGGATAGTAACCATAGACTGTATGATAGTAACCCATAAAAAGATCTATTCTCTCCCTATCGGGTTACAACTCAGACGGCGCTGATTCGACTCAGCAGACCTTCGGCCGGTCGGCGCGGGCACTCGCGCCTGGAGGCGCGCCTCCTCGGCCTCAAGCTCTGCTGAGTCGGCGCGCCTCCGTCATGGACAATAACTATTATCACGTGCGGTCCGCGTCGCATCAAAGCCCTGCATCGCGCTGCCTCCTCCTCCTCCTCCTCCTCCTCCTCGCGCCGCCTCGTATCAAAGCCCCGCTTCGCGCCTCCTCCTTCTCCTCCTCGCGCCGCCTCGTATCAAAGCCCCACATCGCGCCTCCTCCTCCTCGCGAGCCTCGCGTAAAAAAACCCTGTCTCGAAAAGCCCCGCATCGCAGCCCCGCCCCACGCCTAAAAACAAGCGCTCCCCTTCCAATTTACCTGGAATGCCAATTTACCTGTGACATATACATTGGGGAAAAACCTTTTACTCTGGCAGGATTACACTTATTGCACTACCGAACGTCACGGAAGTTTTAATCTAAGCCGAATGAAAGTTAATTTAAATGTTACTTAATGCGGCACAAGGTCTACCAGGTTTATAACAGTAATTCAATCACAATTTTGGCATGATAAACACTATAGTTTGTCATGTTAAATGCAAAAATCAGTTGTTCTAATACTAATCTATTTATTTCAAAAGCTTTTTCCTTGCTGTCATACTGTTTTATCCTTCAGTGTCTGGATCTGTGGAACAGAGTTCTTCACATGTAGTGGGAATGATTGTGGGACTTCTTGTTGTGAAACTTGTGATTCTACTGACCATCCTTCTGCTCCTGCTGTGTCGATACAAAACATCTAAAGGTGAGAACTACTAACATTAGATGGATTACATCTAGATTACAATCACTCACCAACTGTCCTTAAATGATACTGATTATCATGGCATAGCAATTTAAAGGTTCAAAAGTATTTTTATTTTGTATTTACAGATCCATGTTGTGCCAGGTAAGCAGTATTTCTCTGTCTATTCATCAACATGACAGCAGTAGATTCCATCTGGTTTTCTACTTCATTTCTGATAAATATACTTTATCTTTTAATTACAGACACGTTGAGTCTCAGGGAACAAATCAGAGCTCAGCTGGAGACCAGCGGACCAATCAAAATGGGGATCCAGATGATGTGTACTACCCACTGCAGCAGCACGGTCAGTCTTTGAACAGAACCTATCACGTTGGTTAAGAACACTTCTGATAAGTCCTTCAGACAAGGATAACTGGTTCTAATTTAAATCTAAAAAGACATTTAGAACTTCAAATTAATAAGAAATCTTCATTCATAAAAGTTGCAGTAGGAGATATGTTTTGGTTAAAATAAGTGTGAAAAAGCTCTATTTAATATAATCATTGTTATAGAGTGTTTGTTCAGTAACAGGGGTCTCCCCATCTCTCCAGCTCTTTATGGAACAGAAAATGCATTTACAGTTTGGGATACCAAATGTATCCAGTCAGGAGAGAGAACTCATATGATACAGTATAACACAAATTAAATTGGAAGTAATGACACAAAGAAGTGAGCAGACACAATTGGAATGGAAAATTATAACATTGAAGCTGATAAATGGGTACTCTCTCCTGATTGGATGAATTTGGTTACTGAACAAACACTCTAGCAATATTGATCATCAGAATATAGAGCTTTTACCAAACACACACACGCACACACATACACGCGCACACACGCACACATACACACACACAAAATATCACTTAGACTACCTTTAAACAATGAATGTTCTTTTTGAAGTATATTAACGTTTGTCAGTTTGTTTTGTGTTCCTTTTTACTAAATAGCTAAATAATTAACTGAATTAAAAACATGTTTGAAGTAACACAAATAAGTAGCCTACCATATTAATGCTATATTCTGTTTACGTCTAGGTGACACAAGAGTTTATGGAGAAATCAATCACTCTGGAAATGGTACAGTATATATGTTTTAATGGTTCAATCAATAGTCCAAGGCTTTCGTTTGGTTTTATTGTGGAATATTAATGTTAACAGTGTAATCTTTTCAGGTTAAAATGTATCACTAGATTGTTTTTTGTGTTTAATATCTTTTTACTTTTCAGTGGGATGAGGGCTTCATGGCCCTCTGTCAATTACTCTGTTCACAGGACAGTTTTGTTTACTGTGTACCAATGCCACCACCTCGTTCACAGCCTTCCTAAAAAAACATATGGCTTATATGTTTTCATTTTCAACTCCAGACTTACAATGTTGTTAAAACAACAGTGAGCATGCTGTTAAATATTGCCGACATTATACATTGTTAATTGCGTCCTTACAGTCTGGCTATTTTTGAAAAATCTTGAAAACATTTGTTTTTCATTTTTTTCCCAAAATCTGTTAGGATTCAGAAAACATTTTTAATAATCGCCTCAGGTCTTAATGGGTTAACTGTGTCACTCACTGCATACATTTTGGTAACAGATATCTGTTCCATTAATTCAATCAAATTGAGTTTTAAATCAGGTAATTCATTTCCAGAGGCAAATTGTGAAATGGTTTAAAATATCTGGGATACTAGGAGAATAGCTTCTCAAGGGAATTAGTTCTATTTTCCCAACAACAGTTATAACATTTTGGATAACTGTGCATAAAAATGGTTAGCCACAAAAAATCAATATTATTTCAAAAAGGAAAAAAAGCAGAT
The DNA here is from genome assembly GCF_963280865.1 of Gymnoscopelus braueri. Classification (NCBI taxonomy): domain Eukaryota; kingdom Metazoa; phylum Chordata; class Actinopteri; order Myctophiformes; family Myctophidae; genus Gymnoscopelus; species Gymnoscopelus braueri. The sequence continues at coordinate 19,926,740 of NC_137620.1, forward strand.
CAGAAATAACTTTAATTTCAACATTACATGGATTACAATTAGATTACAATCACTCACCAACTCTCCTTAAATTATACTGATTACCATGGCATAGCAATTTAAAGGTTCAAAAAGATTTTTGGTTCAACTTTCTTAAGGACACTTCTGAAAAGTCCTTCTGACAAGGATGACTGGTTCTAATTTAAATGTAAATTCATTTAGAACTTCAAATTATAAACATTCATTAAAAGGTGCAGTAATAGATATTTATTTTGTTAAAATATTATAATAAGTCCGTCTGTAGTTCACGTATCTCGAGAACTGTCCGACTGACCAACTTCAAACTCGGCAGCACGTCGCTCACGATGACCCGAGGGAGTGCCATGCATGGCGTCGAGTCGGTAAGATAGGCCTTGTCCAGAACCGCGAATCTGTGATATATTGGACAGAATTACTTAAAATTCGACGTGCGCATAGACGAGGACTCAAGGGAGTGCACTGCGTCGTTCGTATAGGCGGTTGTCCAGAACCGCCGATCCAATCGACATGCCCATGTATGGGTAGATTGGTGTGAGAACAAGAGAGAGAATTCATACAGGATACAGTATAAACGAGTGAAATTGGAAGTTATGACACAAAGAAGTGAGCAGACAATTGGAACTGGAACGTAAAATTGAAGCTGATAAATGGGTACTCTCTCCTGATTGGATGAAACTGGCAACCCACCTGAATTTTTTTCCTGTTTATTAAAGAGCTGGAGAGACGGGGAGACCCCCAGTGCTGTAGTCTAGGCTTTTTCAAACGGTAATTATTCCCTCGCGCACGGCACGTGCACGGGCACAGAATGAATTATTGTGGTTACAGAGGGTGTACTATTTTTTTTAGTATACTGCGTATAGCGTATACGTAGAACTCACCACTGGAGACCCCTGTTATTTAACAAACACAGTAGCAATGATAGCTATCAGAATATACTGTAGAGCGTTAACCTTTTCACACACACAAAAAAACAACAGTAAAAGTACATCAAAAGTAATTTTCGTATATTAATGACTGTCAGTTTGTTTTGTGTCCCTTTTTCCTAAATAACTAAATTGAGATGCATGTTTGAAATGTCACAAATAAGTACCACATTAATGCTATATTTTGTTTACTTCTAGGTGACACAAGTGTTTATGGAAACATCAATCATGATGATTATGAAAATGGTATGTACAGTAAATACTTTTTCCAATGATTCATTGAGGATCATCAGGTTAATTTCACTTGATTTGTTAGATTGTTTTTTTAGTTTTCAGTGGGATTAGGGGGCATGGCCCTCTGTCAATTACAGTTTTTTTTACTGAAATGTGGAGGGAAAAAAAGCTGTATATTAGAACGAAATGCAAAGAGTCCATAATTAGCCACATATATTTTTGAGGCCAAGTGGCTGTTGAGGGAAATTCCAGTGAGCAGAGATATCTGTGCTCTTAATCAGTGAATGACAAAACTGAATGAGATGTAAATACAATTCACTTGTTCCAGGAAAAGAAGTGGATCAAATATGAACTAGCATAATGCTCAATGACAATGACAGAGTCTCCTGTTTTAAATATTTTTTTAAAGTATATTGTTACTCTGTTTAAACTCCTCAGATACAGACGTGTAGGTGAACCCAACACGACACATGTGGATAAAGTCAAATGGATCTTCAGCAATAAATGCAGGGTAACATACATATACAGTGGTGGAAAAAGTAGCCTACTACATTTTTACCAAAGTACCAATACTGCAATGTAAAAGTCCAGAATTCAAAATTTACTTGAGTAAAAGTACAAAAGTGTTGGCATCAAAATGTACTTAAAGTACCAAAAGTAGAAAGTACTCATTATGCTAGTCTTGATACAAGACATATATTATTATGACCGATGACCGACTTGATCCAAGGCTATCATTATGCAGAATATCCCACTTCACAAGTTTTCAAATGTATAAAAACCTTTTGAAAAAAGCAGATCTACAAGCTGAGATCAAATGGCCAAAATGTATATAGGGCTGAAGTGGGTAATGTATGTTTTGTAATAATAATGAAAATCTACAAAGTAACTAGTAAGTAAAGTTTTCAAATAATTTTAGTGGAGTAAAAGTATAATATTTGCCTCTGAGATGTAGTGGAGTAGAAGTAAAAGTACTGAAAATTGGAAATACTCCAGTAAGGTAAAAATTGTACTTAAGTACAGTACTTAGTAGTCATGTTAAATGCAAATGCAGTAAATGTACTTAGTTACTTTACACCACTGGTATACATGCACTTGCACACAAATATAGATACAAGTGCATACACAGTCTTACAAACCAAAATGCGAACACCTTATTTTACAGTTGCCTCATTCAAGCGCATTATATTGTACTGTACAAAAGATACTTTTTATGACAACTGTGGTTTTACGATTTTTTGTAGGTGTTAAAATGTGCTAGAGTTTAAACTTTAAATGTTTATTGTATATTTTATAGTTTACTGTAAGTTTTACAGACTTTAGTTTTATTACATTTACATTTAAATAGTTTAAAAATAATGATAATGATTATAAATGACAATGATATTGAACAATGATTAAAGGAGCATTATGTACCTTTCCTCTTTTACCCTGGATTTGAACCCGGTTTCCTGCTTAAGTGCTGACATGTTTACCATTGAGCTAATAGAGCCAACCTGCTTGCTCAGGGGATAAATTGCATCTCAACCATCAGATCAAAATCAGATCCTGTGTCTAGGTGAGACATGACCTTTGACACAATCTAAATGTCTCAATAGAAGAGCAGGGAGACAAAATACAACCACCCCAATTGGATAAGTTATATTGTATTAACATACTCTACCAAACAGATTGGACAAAATTACATTTTATTCATTAAAAAAGGTTACATAGTGGCTTTAAATCATTTTCTTTTTGATATTCAACTCTTGTTTGTAGGCCTACAAATGTTCACCTGCTGTCTTAAAACTACTTTCATTAATCTTCTACATTATTTTTCAATGAAGTTCATGCTCATGTTCATGCTTACATGTTGTTCAAATTATGTGATGTAAATAAATAAATCTTAATACATTTTTTTTTTAAATAAACTGCTTCAGAGAACATAAAATGTTGTTATTGTGTCTCATAGGTTCATCAGATCTGTGCTTGTATTAGCAGTTCAATCAGAACCAGGGTGTCATTGCTCATGGGAGGGCCTTGCACGCCGTGCAGGAACCTATTTGACCAGGAGCACGCGCAGGCACATGCATAGATTTAAAACAACTTTAAATTCACACCTCAACAAAGTTTACAAAGGCTCCAGACTCACACCGGGTGAATTAATATAGGAATGAGCCTAGATGCATATCAATTGTCCATTGTGTGACCTGTAGTGTAGGTGTTAAGCGACGTGCGCGTCACGTCATTAAAATAGAGTGCAACCACGTTCCAATTCAGCAATGCAACACTGGTCAGAACACACTGATGTTGTGTAAACTCCTTCCACATCTCTTAGCCTCCCAAGAACAGTGTCATGCATATTAAATCGTTTTGAGTCTGCAGTATGTATGCCATACAACCCATCAGTCACATTTTAATTTAGAACTTGTCCTTCTGGATCAGGTGAGTGAGGGCGAGATGAAGTGCAGTGGAGAATGGAGATGGCATCCTCAGAACAATAGGTGTACTGGTGTGGGTCGAGTATAGCCTGGTAAACCCTCCCTCCGGAAATCTCATTTCTATTTGATTCCAGGAGTGAGTCTGGCCTTATCGACCATTCTGCAATATTGGCTGTGTATGCCAAACCTGTGCCAAACGGCCGAGCCTATCAGCGTCGTCGCTCATTGTTCTGTGATTGACAGCTTACGTTGGCCAATCAGGTGGCGAGTTCGAGTGAGCCCAAAACACGAACGGCAGCCATCTTTTTCTTGTGCACTATATTCTCCGCTATTTTTTTACTTCTAAAAGCTCTCTAACTTCTATTTTGAGGCACGGAATTTACTTATAAGATCGTTTGGATACAATTTAGTTGTTTAACTTCATACATGTGGTCAATTAATCATGACAAAGCCTATTTAAAAAAAAATTTTTAGAGAACCGGTAGGGGCAGGCAGTGACACCCATGTATCCGAATAAGGCAACCCATTTTGGGCATTCGCCGTCTCAAAAGTCCCGTTGCGTCACATTAGACTGGTGAACTGCTGATTGGCTGAAGGGGAAAAATTATCATTGGCTGAAGGGGTTGTCAGTCAACGGTATTACTCCCGCCCAACTCCAGCCCACAGCCAATATTGCAGAATGGGCGATAAGGCCAGACTCACTCCTGGAATCAAATAGAAATGAGATTTCCGGAGGGAGGGTTTACCAGGCTAGGTCGAGTAATGAGGGGAAGGTGACTTTGTCCCTCGAAGCATGTTAGTATGCAAACTTTTTATATAATTTTAAGACCTCTCGCTAAATGCACTGATGTAATAAAAAGCATATTGATGGGAAAAATATGCAGTTCAGGATAAACAGTTAATTGCAAGGAATGTTAATGTGGCCTAGAGAGGACCTAACCTCAGAGGTGGACAGGGTGAATTAACTGTTTTTATCTACACAGCCTTAATTAAGAAATTGCCTAATCATTTTAACAGCTTATTAAAAGTTAAAGTTTGAAGTCACTCAATTGACCTTCCTGAATAAATAAAGGTGAAATGAAATGAAATAAAAAATGGTCGTCTCACTCGTCTGATGGTGGCAGGGTTTTGACAGCAATCTGTGTTGAATCTGTCGAAACAGGCATACACTTTACCCTACATTCCAAAAGTGATCATAGCAAATTACAGCGCAATAACTTGTCAGATATCAAGCTAGTTAATGTGGGGGGGGGTTGAACATACTCAGTTCCATTGGGGGGGGGATAACCCCCCCCTCCCCACTTTTGGGATTAAGAAGAGAAAAAAAACTCCGATATGTACACTTCATGGAGTACATTTTTTGTACCAAATTAACCGAATTAAAGTAACAAAACCCCCAAAAAAAGTAACAAAGCGCGCGCGATGCGTCCCTTTCGCTTCTAAAATGCCCTCTGTGTCCCTGCAACAGACAACATAGGACATCATGGCTAGGCAGAGAAGAGATGAGCAAACCACAACAGGATGCAAATCCAACCACACGTGTCCTTGCTATTGTCATCTACGTAACTATTGCCTACTCACAAGGCCCAGATAACTGCACTACTTTATATGTTGCCGATGTTTTTTGTTGTGCCTTTGCTATTTATTTAGGCCTTTGTTTTTAAACCCTGTAGCACTTTGAGATTTGTAAAAAAGTAAAGTGTGTTACAAATAAAATGTATTATTATTATTATAACTTTATTATATTAAATATTATAACCTTTATCAGCACAGCGCTGCAAAACAATGCCCTGACTGATGTACATAGACATGTCAGTTTAGACACTAACACTATGAACTGCCACAACCAGTGCTCACTGCTTATCATTAAACACATTTCTTTCTCTGCTCATTACTGCCACAACTGCTCACCTATACAACACAGCCTGGAGTTAGTACCATAGACTGCATATTCCACTGACTACACTGAAACCCACAGCAGACTACTATCACCTAACAGTATGGCTCCCCTACACTTCCATCTACCCATATTACTATAGCTGTACATTTACCTTTTCCTACATCACACAGCTGATCATAGCACATATTACAATTAATACAGTTCCATTGTTGTCTCCGCCAGGCCGAAAGGCATGGCGAGAGAGTATGTTTTGCCCCCTGTCCGTCCGTCCGTCCGTCCGTGTGTCCGTGTGTCATTCTGTCTGTGTACAGCTAATCTCCGGCACCGTTGGCTTGCTCGCAGTGAAACTGTGCAAACACACTCCTTGGATGCCACAGAAGAACCTCTGCCCAAATGTTTTCAAATGGGTCTTTTATAGCGCCACCAGGAGGCCGATTTGTGCAAAACATATTTTGCAAATCGGTACACAGTATCTCTATAGTCATTAAACGAAAAGGGTCTTTCAGATTTGTCATATTCCATCCAGATTGGCTAAAATGGCTTCCAAAGTTTGCAGGAGTGCTCCGTTTTGAACAAAATGCCTCAAATCATGAACACAGCATGCAATTAACTTGAAATTTTGCACGTACATTTCCACTATGCAGAGGAAGAAATGCCAATTGAAAATGTTCAAATCAGCCTCATGGTGGCGCTATAACAGGCCGATTTGTGTTTTTACCTATAACTGCACCGATCTGTAAGACTTTGTAAGCGCACTCCCTAGAGGTCAAGAAAAAACCCTTGCCCTGCATTTTTCACATCTGCCATCATCTGATTGCGGTCAAACTTTGCACGCACATTCACACTATGTTGAGGAGCAAATGCCACCCTTTTAACATTGGCCTGTTATAGCGCCACCAGCAGGTCTAATTTAGCAAAACAATTATTTTGAACAACATGCCTCAAATCATGAATGCAGTGTCCGATTGCCGTGCAAGGTCTAAGAAGTAATGGCTACCTTTTCACATTGGCCTATTATAGCGCCACCAGGAGGCCACAATAACCTACCTGACCTGGCGGAGACCTGTGCTCCGAGCAGCACTTTTTGTAGTTATTTTTCCTTTCTCTTTTGTCTTATCAACAACCAAGACAACCAAGTTACTCTCATATTTACAAAGAGCATACACAAAGAGCATGTGGTTAGTGATCACACCCACTGCACAACCCAACGGATGTTTTTCAATTCACACCTTTTCTCATATGTTCTGCCATTGTCACACCACCCTACATTTATTTCCTGCAGATGTTGAACATTTCTACCCTACTGCCAACTAATACTTGACTTCAACCTTTAACTGCTTTTCAGATGTTCTTTGAGCAATTTCCCCTCATTCTACTGCTACTTAAATTTCATATATCCCACGTTAGTGATGTGCAGGTCGTTTTTTTTTATGACCCGCGGGTCCCGTATTTATTAATAATTTGATCCGCGCGCGCGCACACACACACACACACACACACACACACACACACACACACACACACACACACACACACACACACACACACACACACACACACACACACACACACACACACACACACACACACACACACACACACACACACACACACACACACACACACACTCTCTCTGTGATGGGGGCTGTACGTGTGACTGTGGTTTGACACACAGACTGCTTCCTTTATAGAGAGTGAGGACTCTAATACCAGCCTAGTCTTCAGTGTTTATGTAAGTTATTTTATAGTCTGTTTTCACTAACAAATCTAAAGACTAAAACATATCTTGTAGTACTTCACACCGATACTAAAACAGTGGTAACAGGGCTGGTGAATGTAAGGAACCCTGTTTGAATGGGTTTTCTGGGTGACAACATCACACTGGACTCCCAATATTGTTAAACAATAGGCCAAGCATTTATCAACCATGAGGTCTTTGACAACAACTTGCCCTTGGAATCTTCCTCATTTTCTCACTAGAGACACTGATTTCACTTACCATTTCATATTCTAAAATATCTCTTTGCACACCTACTGCACTTAGGACAGGTACAAAGGAGAGAACAGCTAATGTGGAGAGAAAAGGAAATGTCCCGCAGAACGTCTTCTCTTAAAAACTATATATTTATTTAGGAACAACGTTTCGGTCCAACTGCCCTTCAGGTCAGGTATCTGATGATGTCATAGTCAAGTCATCATAGTCTGTTGTCAAATAACAAGACCAGGAGACCTGGTTCTGCCAGACCCAGACTTCACATGACGTGTCAGCCTGTGTCTATGCCCATGTATGGACGAAAGGGGGACAGACTTTTATGGCTGGGGCCTAAGGACCCATGTATGAAGAAAACAGGTACAAAGCCTCATGTAAGCCAGACCCCCTGGGTCCGGCAAAAACATCCATACTACTACATACAATAAATCTTAAGAAAATCTCTTGAACTATTAAAAATATTAAATTATCCATTAGATTCCTCGTAAATCAAGTGATGTAATCATTTACTGTATGAGACATCACACTGTGTCGTCTCTCTCTCTTATTTCCCTGTTTCACACAGCAGTAGTTACAGCTCACTGCATAGGAAGTAGAAAGGTTTTTCAGAGTCATTCATCTCAGGAAAGGATGGGGCACACGCTGCACTATGTGCTCCTCTGTGAGTATATCACTATTATTACTAGTAGGTCTATTGAAATAGTATTTGAACCATTTCTATGAAAGAATACATGGCTGTACTTAAACAAAATGTTGTTAAAGTTAAGCTGCTGACAGTAAAATTGTGTCAATATAATCAATGTTGTACTTTTTTATGTAGGATCTGCACCAATATTTTCACCTTTATCATTTCAACAATATGTGAATTTACTATTAACAGTCATGATGCAACTATATACAGTACAAAGACACTTTATAGCAGGGGTAGGCAACCCTATGGCAAGGTTGGCAAGGTATGGCAAGGTTGCCTACCCTATGGTAGGCAACCCTATGGCAGGGGCAGGCAACCTTAGGCACGGGTGCCAACATTGGCACAGGGGAGGGTGATCACTGGCACACTGGCATAAGTGTGAGAGAGAGGATTTTTATTTTAAAATTAAATATTCCAAATAAAAGTTTAGTCATTTAAATTAAGTCTCCTCACATCTATATACAAATTACATCCTGCACATAATTCTACATTAATTCTACTAACTCTGACTGGGGAGGAGTCTAATGAGGAAGAAAATATTTCTAAAGAAAAAAAAAAAAGTTGTTATGTATTATACCCTATGGACAATCAAAATCTGTTAAAATATTTATTTATTTTGATGCAGTGTCATAATTAAAATTAATGTTGATACTGACTATCAAGAAAATGAAAACATGGCACTTCATGTCAAAAAGGTTGCCGACCCCTGCCCCAATCCTAGAGTATAACACCATTTATTACACATTACCGAAGCTGCAAAACATTTGATGGATATTAGAGTTTTTTTGGTTTTAAAGCAGGTACTTTTGAATACTTAAAGGAGCACTTCAACCATTTTAAAACATATCTTCATATTCATAGTCCTCACTAATGCTCATTATAAGATGGCACCATTTATGATGACATCATTTATTAGGTGTTAATAACATTGTTAGCAGAATGGACAAATTATTGTTGTTTGTCGTTGTTATTGAACTTGAGTCAACTGTTGTATAAATGAATGCAGATATTAATGCTTAGCTTCATATTATCTCATCAAATATCTTTCAGTGCTGAGTAGCTTTCTCTTCTATGGACACAGTGAAGGTGAAGTTTGATTTACTATCTATAATGATTATTCATCCAAAATCATATTTGTTGTGTGTGCGTGTGTGCTTTTGTGTGTGCTTTTGTGTGTGTGTGTGTGTGTGTGTGTGTGTGTGTGTGTGTGTGTGTGTGTGTGTGTGTGTGTGTGCTTTTGTGTGTGTGTTTCTTATAAGCCCTTTTTCCTACATTTTTATTTCTTGGTGTGATATCCCTTTGTTGTTTTCTAGCAATTGGGAGAAATACTGAGGCTCACAGTTCTATTTTATTTCTCTGTCATAAATAACAGCTGCATCAAAAACGACTTTGAAAGCAGACAGAACAAGTGTACTGACATCAAATAGTGTGACCCTCACCTGTACTGTGGACAGTACAGCTTCAAGGAACATCTACTGGTACAGAGACAACAGACAACTGGGTGTGACATACTGGTATACGTCAACCTACACATTCAGTCCCTCCACTGTCTCAGAGAGTGGAAGCTACACGTGTTGTGGAGAGAAAGGAGACCCACCAGACCTCACACCAAACAGCAACTCAGTTTATATCGCCGTCTCTGGTGAGTTACTGTTTTTACAAATTGTATGCTTTATATCTATTTTATTCTTATGAAAAAACTAACAATCAAAAGGTTTAAGCAGCTTCCTAAATTCATAGCTGTAATTTGTTCAAAGATAATATTTAACCTATTTACCTATTGTACAATTTCAGATTTTTGTTTTGTAATTAAAATGTGTATTGTAATGTGTAAAATGTGTATATAGATATTTTATGGTTTCACTCAAATAGATTAAGTGATGAATGGATCTATTGTCATTAATAGAATGTGCCTATGTGACACAGTGGATAAGTGGTTAGCACTGCTACTGTACCTCATAGCAAGAGTGTGACGTTTTTTCTGTGTGGAATTTACATGTTCTCCTCATGTGGCTTTCCTCCTACAAAAACAGACTTGTTAGGTAGTCAGGGACATGCTCCTGTCAGTGCTCTTGACCATGGGTGACCTTAGAGTTTGGTGTAGTGCTCAGGTGCTGCTCAGTGGCTGCTGTTAATCATCCTAATAGTTAAGGGATGGGTTAAATACAGAGGATGAATTTACCCACAAGAATCAATGAAGTATTACTCAATCTGTGTGTTACTTCTACAGAGGCACCTGTGCCTGTTCTCAGCAAACACTCTGACTGGCCTGATCATTTCATCGGAGAGGCCGTAACTCTGAAATGTACGATACAGGAAGGACGAGCCTCTGACTGGGAGTACTCATGGTCTAACGAAATCAAGAATTACAGAGAACATGAATATGTAATAAGTCCTTCTGAGAAGTATCACAGTGGTATATACAAGTGTCACGGTCAACGAAAGCAGGACCAACAATTATCCAAATTAAGCAATCCCATCACTATGACTTTTAAAGGTAAGGATACTCTGTAAATGTTTTATAATTCTATACTGTGCTTTCTTCACACAACTGCTTCCATTCCTCCACCTTGCTGACTGCTCACAATAAATCAGATCAACATTTTTTTTCCTATATCAGCATTTGTATAGATTTGTCACTTCGTAATTACAACAGAATATAGTACTTTTCATGTACTGTAACTTAAGCGTGCACAGTTACAGGAAAGAGAGTAGGTACAACAATGTTATGTAAAAATGTATGCATTTCATACTAACTAGCATATAGCTGCCTATGAACAGCAATTACATTGTGCTGGACAAGGAAAGGAAAGGGAGAAGATAAAGAGGAAAATAATAAGAATTCATCCACGGGAAGATGAATGCGTTCAGCAATTGTCTTGACAATATACTATAGCCATAAAATATTGAGATATCTTATGTGCAAGCAGACATTTTTGCCTGATTGGGTCATCAAAATCAGCAATTGATGGAGATGCATCCATCCTCCCATCCACCGTCCAAGCCATAGAGCTCCACCCCTAGGGTAGCTAAAAAGTCATTTAAGTTTAGGTATTTTACAGATGGTTTAGTTTAAGTATGGGTTTGGAATGGGTTAATTAATGAATGAATGGTAATTCCGTTTAAAGTTCATCTACTTTTAAAAGGGACATTCCACTCAGATGCTCTCTTTCTACTCTGTGTATTCATGTTTTTAAATGTACATTCCAGTCAAATGGTTTTCCTATTTTGTCAGTGCATATGATTTTAAAGATATATTCCACTAATGGTGAAAGCTAGTGCACGGTTTCTCCAGGAAGTGCCTGTTGTAGTTTAAAGTTTTTTCTAATCTGAACAACAGATAAACCAAAGGCCACACTGAAAGCTGACCAAACAGACATACCTGTAGGGGGCAGTGTTACACTGGCCTGCTCTGTGGAGGAGTCATCTGGATGGAAATATGTGTACCAAGATTCCACACTGATCAAGCAAGATGGTAAAGGACAAATCAGTGTGTCAAAAGAAGGAGTCTACTGGTGCAGAGGACAGAGGGGAGAACCAGTTTACTACACTCAATACAGTGACACAGTCACCATGACCAGAATCGGTGAGTAATTACATTTTCCTAAAAACAAAACAAATATTACATATTTTTCAGCATGGCTGAAGGTCAAGCCATCCAGAATTGGGTCTGTCTGTATACAGTACACAAGTCAGTAAGTCATGCCATAGTGAAACTTGTGAAGAATGTGAAAGCTGTATTGTAGAAGTATAATCTATGCATGTAAAACTTTGTTAGGATTTCTTTTTCAGTGAATCTCAAAATTATAAATAGTTATTGGAAAGCAGTTTTGTACTTCTAGGTGTATTTATAAGGTAGTATACATATATTTATAAAGGTCACTATTCCCTTTCGGCCGTAGGAGACAAGACGGTCACCACACTATAGTTGACTGCTCACAAGCAACCAGTACGTCAATGTGACAATGATGCCATCTGGATTTTCATTTATATTGTGACTTTGCCACTTTACAGCACTGTGATTTGTGCAGCTTTGTTCAAGAACCGTACAACTAATAACTAGCTATCATCAGCTAAATATTGGACAGGGAGGACAGGTTGTTGTTAGACTCTTATGTTCTGTTTAGAATCAAGCTTCTAACCAGACAGCTCTATATGTATCATTTTGCATTCTAATTTGGATTTCTTAATGTAAACAGTGGACAGTAGGTCTGTTGTAGTCCTGCAGTCCAGTTGGCCTCAGATATTCAGTGGAGAGACCATCACTATCAAGTGTGAGATACAGGGGAGAGGTGACACTGAGTGGAGTTATGAATGGTACACAACCAGTACATCTTCAGACAGACCAGTAAACCAAGCTGAATTCAGGATCAACAGTGTCTCTGTGTCTCACAGTGGAGACTACAGGTGTAAGGGCCGTCCCACAAATTACCTGCAGTCTTCAACATGGTGGAGTGATGCTGTTACATTGACTGTGTCAGGTAAGTCAGAATATATCTCAGTGACATAGAAAATAATGCTTTCTTTTGTGCAATAATCTTTTGTGCAGCCTCCAGAAATGGCATGAAACATCAATATCTTCAACAGTGTGTTCTGTCAAACAGTAAACAATGTCTTAATCCAGCGATACTGTATGCGCTTTCCAACAGCCAAACCCCAGTCTTTTCTGAGTCTGTCTCCACAATGGTTGAGTCCTGGAGCCTCAGTGACTTTGAGCTGTGATGTTAAAGAATCATCTGTAGGCTGGACGTTCTACTGGTACAGAGCTGTTCCTACACCATCACGCAACTCCTACACTTATGAGCTCTTATCTGGTAACCACCATGGGACTGTAGAGGGATCCTACACCATTCATGGTGCTACAGGCACAGGAAGATATAGGTGTAAAGCTGGGAGAGGATACCCAGTTTATTACACTGAGGACAGTAAAGATCAGTTTGTGTGGTCTGGTGGTGAGTGTGACTCATAATTCATAATATGTTCTTCTAGGTTGTTTTCTTAGCAACCTGCAGGATAGACCCAGTGACTGACTGACTCTATCACACTTCCTCAAATCTTACATTTGTATTTCTTTCACATTCTCTGATGTTGTCTCACTTTTCGTGAGTTTAGTCCAGTGTGTCATTGTAACACTGCTCTTTGTTTGACCTCTGATCCTGTGTTGTGTTTTAGATCTTCATTCATCAGCTTCTCTCACAGTGAGTTCTAACAGAACTCAGCACTTCACCTCTGAGTCTGTCTCACTGAGCTGTGAGGGAAACTCTGCTGAATGGAAAGTGAAGAGGTTCACTAAGCAAGGATCCCTGTCACAGTGTTCATCTAACAGAGTGTCAATGAGCAGATATACATGCAATGTTGAACCCTATACACATACACACAGTAGTGGAGTGTACTGGTGTGAGTCTGGGTTGGGAGAGTACAGCAATGCTGTCAACATCACAATACATGGTGGGTCCAGTTACTTCATTCACTACCTAACAATACTGCAGCAATCAACTAATTAAAAATTAAAAACATGATTTTGTATTTTCTCAGTGTGAATCCTAACATGTGGACTGTTTTTAACTTGTTAACTGTTTTACAGATGGTTCTGTCATCCTGGTGAGCCCTGTCCACCCTGTGACTGAGGGACATTCTGTGACTCTTCAATGCAAACATGAAACAGACTCATCACTCTATAACGTGGACTTTTATAGAAATGAACTGGTCCTAAATAAAACCAATGGAGAGATGATCATACCTGCTGTAAAGTCTGATGAGGGATTCTACAAGTGTACATATTCTGGAGGAGAATCACCACAGAGCTGGATGACAGTGAGATGTGAGTATACTGACATCAATTTATCATTTTCTTTTGCATATGCAAATTAAATTTGAATGAATTAAAAGCACAAATTAATTTACATATGCCATTCTTTGTCATACTTCTGTGTTACATGTAGGGTAAGAATAAGGAATAATCTGGTTTTACTCTGGTATTACACTTAGTGACAACTATTGTTATATAGACAGAAATATAGTTCATTACAAATTCTTCTCAATTACTTAAAGAAAAAAAAAATCTGCTTTGTTTGTTACACAATAACTAACATGACAGTGGTCTCACAAGTTGCTTAAATCCTTCAAACTATTGTTTGAATCATTATAATATCCTTGCTGTTTTACTGTCTCTAGCTTCAGTGTCTGGATCTGTGGAACAGAGTTCTCCACATGTAGTGGGACTGATTGTGGGACTTCTTGTTGTGATTCTACTGACCATCCTTCTGCTCCTGTTGTATCGATACAGAACATTCAATGGTGAGAACCACTCAAATAGGGATTGCATCTTTAAAAAAAACTCATGCTGGGAAATTGTCCTGTCCTCCTACACACACTGAACAGCAGAAGACTGGCTTGTAGAGTAAAACACTAATTAACATATTTTGCTTTTTTATTACAGATTCATGTTGGAACAGGTAGGTACAGCTCTCCGTTTCTAGGGCTGTCCCCCACTGACTGCTGACACCTTTAAGTCATCCGTGTGTGTGTGTGTGTGTGTGTGTGTGTGTGTGTGTGTGTGTGTGTGTGTGTGTGTGTGTGTGTGTGTGTGTGTGTGTGTGTGTGTGTGTGTGTGAGTCTCTAATCTTAGTTATAACATGGCCACAGAAGATCTTGTTCAAATATGTATCTTGAAATAGATTCGTCAAGTGCCAGGGAACCAATCAGGACTCGGACCAGATGACCAACCAGAGAGGAAGTGCAGATGATGTATACACACCACTTCAGCATGGTCAGCCTTTCAACCAATCACAATCGATCAGTCTCATAACAGCTGATCAGTAACACTAACATTCTTGCTTGAGAATAGGAATTCAATCAATCAATCAATCAATCAGCACCTAAAAAACAGGCACTCTTTTTCCACAAGAAAAAATATGTTTCATGTGGTTTAACATGTTGGTGTTGTACTTTAATCCATTTCAAAACAATGTTTTCAGTGTTTACAGATAGTTTCAACCAATGATGGTAACATGGAATGACTCTGATCATGTCAGCCTCTCTATTTTCCTTTACCATTAGGTGATGCCAACATCTATGAAACAATCAAAGGCTCTCAAGTGACTGAAAATGGTATGGTAGCATATACTGTACTTCATGATAACACATGCATATTTTCAAAGAGGGAGCTGCTAGATTTGACTGAATTATAGACATTAATTGGGCGGAGATGATATGAATTGGTCATTGAATTTAAGGATATCTATGTTTCTTTCTTTCAGACGAGCCTGCAGCCGAGTCCAGTGATGCAACATATTCAAAGAATGAACAAAAATATATGGGCAAGAAACACAAGGGTGAGCAAGCAAAAAATATGAAATAAATGTGATTGGGAGATTTTTTTTAATTGATAACTGAAATTACGGATGTCTATGATTCATTCTTTCAGATGAGCTTGCAGCTGAGTCCAGTGATGCAACATATTCACAGATTGAACTAAAACATGTGGGCAAGAAAAAGAAGGGTGAGCAAACTAAAAGTATGAAATGAATATAAACTATAGTTAAGTTGAGAGTCTATGGACTGTATAGTAGCAGTTTGTTTTAACACATCCCACATTGGGTGTGTATGAGTGGGTTCATGTGTGTACTGTGCTATGTTGTTGCTCATGCACATGAGGAAATGACAACATACCTTGTGTCTGAGCCTGCAGAGTGTCTGTCTATGAACGTCATAAAGTAGATGAACTACCACACACTGTCTATCACATAAAGCAGGTTGTTCCTTCATAACAGTGTACAATCATTTGTATCGGTAGCTTCAGCATACAGTAGCATAGCTAAACATGAATACAAGTGTTCCTAACAGAGTTTCCTCCACAGAGACGCCTGCTGATCCACTTGAGAGCTCTTTGTATTCTGAAGTGAAGACTGGATCAGCCACAGGTACTGTACATTGATCGTGTTATTTCTAATCTTCACAAACATTCTGACAGAAGGTTTTGCATGGAACTGTTTAAAATAATAATTAACTCCACTGATTATGTGGGGAAATTATTATTAGTCACTGGCCATATGGTTTTGCAGGTCAAACTTTTCAGGACGTTTCTGATTTTAAGTCATTTCCATGACATAACACTGCTTAAAAGAACACTGACTTGTGTGTTGTAGAAGGATCAGGAGGACCAGATGTGACTTACACCAACCACCAAAACAAAGGCAAAGCAAAGAAGAAGAGAGGTAGGTGAAATGCATGTCACTCATATAATACAATAAATGTAAAGTTTGAGCCTGCAGTGTCAGTCTATGAAATTAGATCAACTACCACATACTTTGCATTAGGGCTGCAACTATTCATAAATACAATTGCTTCTAACAGAGTTTCCTCCACAGAGACACCTGCTGATCCACTTGAGAGCTCTTTGTATTCTGAAGTGAAGACTGGATCAGCCACAGGTACAATACATATCTTATTAATGACTTTCACGATCATTCAGTCAAAAGGTGTTTTGCATGGACATCTTTGAAATATCCAATAACAGAAAACAGGGGGGGGGGATTTTAAGTTCGGGATACCAATTTTATCCGATCAGGAGAGAGAACTCATACAGGATACAATATAAACCAGTGAAATTGGAAGTAATGACACAAACAAGTGAGCAGACAATTGGAACTGGAACATAACATTTTAGCTGATAAATGGATACTCTCTCCTGATTGGATGAAACTGGCAACCCACCTGAAAATGTATTTTCTGTTTATTAAAGAGATGGAGAGACGGGGAGACTCCTATTATTGAACACTCTGTAGCGACGATTACTATCAGAATATAGAGCTTTAATCTTTTCACATACACAACTAAAAAACTAAATTGTTTTGTTTTAACCATAAAGTATCACTTACACTGCATTTAAACAATGAATATCCTTTTTGAAGTACAGTATATTAACGTCTGTCAGTTTGTTTTGTGTTCTTTTTTAACTAAATTGAAATCAAATAAATAAGTACCAAAAATGCCATATTTTTTTTACTTCTAGGTGACACAGGCGTTTATGGAAACACCGATCACTCTGATGATGACTATGAAAATGGTACAGTACTTTTTCCAATTATTTCATATTGATAGGAGGGTCATTTTATCAGGTTAATATCCTGATATCAACAAATAGATTTTTTGTTAGATTTTGTTTTTTAGTTTTCAGTGGAATTAGGGTGCATGGCTCTCTGTCAATTACTCTGTTCACCCAGAACAGTTTTGTTTACTGAAATTTGGAAGAAAGCTGCATCTTAGAAGGAAATTCTGTCTATAATGACATGCCCAAAATTGGGATGCCCTATTTAAAGTGGTAATTTTTTTAAATAATAATAAGATTATATATATTATTATTAATTCAGTAGGATGGATCTATAAACTTTGTTATACGTTTTTGTTGTGTAGTTACCTTACCATGATGTAACACCAAATATTGCTTATACATATATTCAATCGTTGCTCTGTGGATACAAACTTGATAATACATAATAGTCTCCCCATTGACTCATTTTCCATGGAGAAACATGTCTCAAAGTGAAACCTAATAGCACATTTACTACATACTGTATAGCTACAGTACTACTGTATATGAGTCTGGACAGACAGAGATGTAAACGACAACTGGTTGGTGAAGGCATACAACCACAATGCAGTATTTCTAGTTCAGAAAGAAAAATGTAAATGTTTTTATTTAAGAAGATCTGCAATCAAATTGTTAATGTGTGTGCAACATAGTATCTTTAGCAATCATTGTAAATAGATGAGGGGAAAAACACAAACCAAATCTCTACCAAAGTTTAATTCTGCTTCAATTGTTCTCATATCCAATTGTTTGTATGAAAATTACAGCAAAGTAGCATCAGAGTCCATAATTAGCCGCCAATATTTTGAGGCCAAGTGGATGTTGAGGGAAATTCCAGTGAGCAGATATCTGTGCTCTGTCGAGATGGAATGAAAAATCAGTGAATGACCAAACTGAATGAGATGTGAAATATACTTCACTTGTTCCAGGAAAAGCAGTGGATAAAATATGATCTAGCATAATGTTCAATGACGGAGTCTCCTGTTTTAAATGTATATTGTTTCTCTGTTTAAACTCCTCAGATACAGACGTGTAGGGCAACCCGACACGACACACGTGGATAAAGTCAAATGGATCTTCAGCAATAAATGCAGGGTAACATGTATACATACAGTGGTGGAAAAAGTACATTTTCTTACTTAAGGAAAAGTCCCAATAATGTAAAAGTTTCAGAATTAAAAATGTACTTGAACGTGTTGATACAAGACTGTCATTTATTATTATGACCGATGACCGTCTTGATCCAAGGCTATCATTATGCAGAATGTCCCACTTCACAAGTTTTCAAATGTATATAAATCTTTTAAAAATAGCAGATCTACAAGCTGAGCGACGCATAGTGAGCTTGTAGATCGGCTATTTTAAAATGGCCGAAATGTATATAGGGCTGAAGTGGGTAATGTATGTTTTGTAATAATAATGGAAATCTACAAAGCAACTAGTAATTCAAGTTTTCAAATAATTGTAGTGGAGTAAAAGTAAAAGTACTGAAAATTGGAAATACTCCAGTAAAGTAAGAATACCTCAATTGTACAGTAATTGAGTAATTGTACTTAGTTACTTTACACCACTGGTATACATGCACTTGCACACAAGCACACAAACATAGATACAAGTGCACACACAGTATTACACACCGCAAATACTTATTTAATTTTTGCCTCATTCAAGCACATTAAATTGTAGTGTACAAAATATACTTTTTTTATGACAACTGTGGTTTTACATAATCATTATATTCAAATATTTTTTTGTACATGTTAAAATTTACTAGATTTTCAAATTTAAATGTTTATTGTATATTTTTTAATTTACTGTGTACTGTAAGTTTTACAGACTTTTGTTTTATTACATTTAAATTTAAATAGTTTAAAAATAATGACAATGATATTGAACAATGATTAAAGCAGCACTATGTAACTTTCCTCTTCTACCCTGGATTTGAACCCGTTTTCCTGCGCAAGTGCTGACATTTTTTACCATTGAGCTAATAGAGCCGCCTGCTTGCTCAGGGGATAAATTGAATCTTGACCATCAGGTCAAAATTCATGTCAGATCCTGTGTCTAGGTGAGACATGACCTTTGACACAATCTAAATGTCTCAATAGAAGAGCAGGGAGACAAAATACAACCACCCCAATAGTTATATTGTATTAACATACTCTACCATAAAGAGTGGACAAGAATTACATTTTATTCATTAAAAAAAGTTACATAGTGAGGCTTTAAATCATTTTCTTTTTGATATTCAACTCTTGTTTGTAGGCCTACAAATGTTCACCTGCTGTCTTAAAACTACTTTCATTAATCTTCTACATTATTTTTCAATGAAGTTCATGCTCATGTTCATGCTTACATGTTGTTCAAATTATGTGATGTAAATAAATAAATCTTAATTTTTGCTTCAGAGAACATAAAATGTTGTCATTGTGTCTCATAGGTTCATCAGATCTGTGCTTGTATTAGCAGTTCAATCAGAACCAGGGTGTCATTGCTCATGGGAGGGCCTTGCACGCCGTGCAGGAACCTATTTGACCAGGAGCACGCGCAGGCACATGCATAGATTTAAAACAACTTTAAATTCACACCTCAACAAAGTTTACAAAGGCTCCCGACTCACACCGGGTGAATTAACATAGGATCAATTGTCCATTGTGTGACCTGTAGTGTAGGTGTTAAGCGACGTGCGCGTCACGTCATTAAAATAGAGTGCAACCATGTTCCAATTCAGCAATGCAACACTGGTCAGAACACACTGATGTTGTGTAAACTCCTTCCACATCTCTTAGCCTCCCAAGAACAGTGTCATGCATATTAAATCGTTTTGAGAGTCTGCAGTATGTATGCCACACAACCCATCAGTCACATTTTAATTTAGAACTCGCCTAAAGATTCCTCATGTTACCGCCTAGTGACCTTTTAGTGTCACTACACTTCCACAAAACAGGATGGATGGAGGGTGGACAGACAGACAGAGTCCCAGGTCAGGGGGGGGGGCTCCAGCCACAGCAACAACTGCTGCTGTGCATACCTTGATCAAATAACACTGTACAAAACTCTCTTTTTTTTTTAAATGTTACATTTTATAATGGATGGCACTTGGACTGAAACCTTGCCCAAATATGGAGTCATATGTCATCATAAACTGTCCACATGAAGCCACGCCGTTATTAAACCCCCACATTTAACGTTACAATTTGTTTTTGGTTGTTCAACATCACCAAAAATAACCAAAAAACTATTAAGAATAGTAGAGAAGAAAAGGATAATAAAGATAAATAGCAAAGTATGTACCTCATGGCACAGCTTGAGGTGGTTGAGGGTGATGTGTGCATTGGTTCTACTTATATATCATATATGTATGTGCCCTGGGCTTTCCCCCCATATAGCCGAGTACTTACAGATACTTACAGACAATACAATTATATTTTTATGCCGGCCCCAATCTAGAGGTATTTCCTTTGGAGTGGGAACACTGAGCAGCCCGCGGACAAGCTGTTTAATACCACTGAGACACTAAGGCCTTGAAGGAGGGAAGAGAAAAGACTCTAAAACTAGAAAAAGTGCTCCTCGGAGCACAGGTCTCCGCCAGGTCAGGTAGGTTATTGTGGCCTCCTGGTGGCGCTATAATAGGCCAATGTGAAAAGGGTGCCATTTCTTCTTAGGCCTTGCACGGCAATCGGACACTGCATTCATGATTTGAGGCATTTTGTTCAAAAAATGTGTTTTGCTAAATTAGACCTGCTGGTGGCGCTATAACAGGCCAATGTCAAAAGGGTGGCATTTGCTCCTCAACATAGCGTGAATGTGCGTGCAAAGTTTGACCGCAATCGGATGCTGCATTCATGCATTCAGGCATTTTGTTCAAAACAAGCCACTACTGCAAACTTTAGATGTCAATCTTAGCCAATCAGGATGGAATGTGAAAAATCAAACACATCCGTCTTGATCACATGACTATAGAGATCATGTGTACCGATTTGCGTGAAATTTGGATCAAATCGGAAGGAGTAATATACAAAAATGTGTTTTACATAAGTCGGCCTCCTGGTGGCGCTCTAAAAGGCAGATGTGAAAAATGCAGGGCAAGGGTTTTTCCTTGACCTCTAGGGAGTGCGCTTACAAAGTTTTACACAGATCGGCGCAGTGATAGGTAAAAACACGAATGGGCCTGTTATAGCGCCACCATGAGGCTGATTTGAACATTTTCAAGTGGCATTTCTTCCTCTGCATAGTGGGAATATGCATGCAAAATGTCAAGGAAATTGCATGCTGTGTTCATGATTTGAGGCATTTTGTTCAAAACGGAGCACTCCTGCAAACTTTGGAAGCCATTTTTAGCCAATCAGGATGGATTATGAAAAATCTGAAAGACCCGTTTTGTTTAATGACTATAGAGATACTGTGTACCGATTTGCGTGATGTTTGGACAGAATCTGTAGGAGTACTGTGAAAAAATGTGTTTAGCAAAAAGCAGCCTCCTGGTGGCGCTATAACAGGGCCATGTGAAAAAATTGGGGCAGAGGTTCTGAATTGGCATCCAGGGAGTGTGTGTGCGCAGTTTTGCTGCGATCAAGCCAACGGTGCGGGAGATTAGCTGTCCACAGACGGACAGACGGACGGACGGACGGACGGACGGACAGGGGGTAAAACATACTCTCTCGCCATGCCTTTCGGCCTGGCGGAGACAATAACAGTTTTTTTGTCTCAGACTCAGTGAGATATTCATCAAGGGATGAATATACTGTATATATGCTCACAGAGTGAGCATGAGCCCTAACCCCGCCTCATTCTTCTTATTCCCTCATAGAAAACCGTACCTCAGACTAGCTAGGCCTTTTAGCAGAGCAAGAACCCTATTTTCAAATGGCTGAGGCGAGAAGTCCCTTTGCTGCAGCCCTCCAGACCCTCCCTGGCTACTTGCTGAGTGTTCCCCCCAGCTTGACTTGAGGGCGCCACTCATGGGCTAGATGTTGCTACTGCAGGGTTGAAAATAAATAAAAAGACAGCCTGCTCACACACAGGACTGGGCACACAGGACACATGGGCAAGCACAGCACAACATTCAAACACACTCCCTTCCCAAGGTACAGGCCACTGAACACCAGTGCACACACAACACTTGAGCTTTACATTCAGTTATGCCAAACACACAAATAACACACTCTCCCCAAGAGCGTAACCACAGAATACCGCACCCACAACTAGTTTAGTCTCACACTGCCAAATGGCCCACTGGCCCTGCCTGCACTAGAGTGTGTTCAATCAGTCCCTCTGTGTGTGTGTGTGTGTGTGTGTGTGTGTGTGTGTGTGTGTGTGTGTGTGTGTGTGTGTGTGTGTGTGTGTGTGTGTGTGTGTGTGTGTGTGTGTGTGTGTGTGTGTGTGTGTGTGTGTGTGCGCGCGCGCGTGTGTGTGTGTGTGTATGTGTTGCTGCCTGGGCCATCTTAATCAAAGAACAGGTATTTAGGGACCATTTCAGGTCCTCAGCGATGTGAAGAACAGGTGGTCTCGTTGTCAGATATCCAGCCTATCACTGTGGTGTTGTCCGCAAATGTAATGATGGTGTTGGGATTTGTGGACAGGCACACAGTCGTTGGTGAATAAGTAGTATACAGTATGTACAATTTTACAGTAGGTGCAGTGTTGAGCTGAGGCCAAGATGGTGTAGTTTTGTGACAAGCTTAGAGGGGAGGATAGTGTTGAATGCAGAACTGTAATTAATGAATAGTATTCGGACATGTTCTTTAGGGGTGGGACGATATGGGTACCTCACGATACGATATGTATCACGATATTAGGCCCACGATAACAATATATATCACGATATCTGAAAATGCCGATATATTGCGATATCACGATATATTGCATGAAATTTCACCAATGATATATCACGATATCTGAAAATATCGATATATTGCGATATCACGATATATTGCATGAAAATTCACCAACGATATATCACGATAGTCCTTGTATTCAATTCATAAACACATAAAATAGCACCAAACAGTTCAAAATCATCATTACACAAATACAGAGTAGGAAAAACAACGTATCACAAACTTTAAAAAAAATATCGATATTTTCCGGGAGGATATCGATTATTTATCGCGGGAGAAAGTATCGCGATATATCGATATATCGTCCCACCCCTAATGTTCTTGTCCTTCTGGATCAGGTGAGTGAGGGCGAGATGAAGTGCAGTGGAGAATGGAGATGGCATCCTCGGAAGAATAGGTGTACTTGTTTGGGTCGAGTAATGAGGGGATGGTGACTTTGATGTGGTGCAGCACAAGTCTCTCGAAGCATGTTAGTATGCAAACTTTTTATATAATTTTAAGACCTCTCGCTAAATGCACTGAGGTAATAAAAAGCACATATTGATGGGACAAATGTGCAGTTCAGGATAAACAGTTAATTGCAAGGAATGTTGATGTGACCTAGAGAGGACCTAACCTCAGAGGTGGACACGGTGAATTAACTGTTTTTATCTACACAGCCTTAATTAAGAAAGTGCCTAATCATTTTAACAGCTTATTAAAAGATAAAGTTTGAAGTCACTCAATTGACCTTCCTGAATAAATAAAGGTGAAACGAAATAAAATAAAAAATGGTCGTACACTTTACCCAACAGGCATACACTTTACCCTACATTCCAAAAGTGATCATAGCAAATATTACAGTTTATCAAGCTTGTTAATGTATTTTAGATTTCACTTTTGTCTTATACACAACAGACCAGGGACGCAGGAGGGGGGGGCAGGGGGGTTTGAACATACTCAGTTCCATTCGGGGGGCACTTTTGGGATGAAGAAGGAAAAAAGACTCTGACATCTACACTTCATGGAGTACATTCTTTGTACCAAATTAACCGAATTTAAAAAATACCAAAAAGTTACAAAGCGCGCACACACGCTGGGAACGCATTCACGCGCGCGATGCGTCCCTTTCGGTTCTAAAATGCCCTCTGTGTCCCTGCAACAGACAACACAGGACATCATGGCTAGGCAGAGAAGAGATGAGCAAACCACAACAGGATGCACATCCAACCACACATGTCCTTGCTATTGTCATCTACGTAACTATTGCCTACTCACAAGGCCCAGATAACTGCACTACTTTATATGTTGCCGATGTTTTTTGTTGTGCCTTTGCTATTTTTAGGCCTTTGTTTTTAAACCCTGTAGCACGTTGAGATTTGTAAAAAAGTAAAGTGTGTTACAAATAAAATGTATTATTATTATTATAACTTTATTATATTAAATATTATAACCTTTATCAGCACAGTGCTGCAATGCAATGCCCTGATTGATGTACATAGACATGTCAGTTTAGACACTAACACTATGAACTGCCACAACCAGGGCTGCTTATCATTAAACACATTTCTCTGATCATGACTGCAACAAATCATTTTCCTACATCACACAGCTGATCATAGCACATATTACAATTAATACAGTTCCATTGTTATTTTTCCTTTCTCTTTTGTCTTATCAACAACCAAGACAACATGGCCGAACAACCAAGTTACTCTCATACTTACAAAGAGCATACACAAAGAGCATGTGGTTAGTGATCACACTCACTGCACAACCCAACGGATGTTTTTCAATTCACACCTTTTCTCATATGTTCTGCCATTGTCACACCACCCTACATTTATTTCCTGCAGATGTTGAACATTTCTACCCTACTGCCAACTAATACCTGACTCAGCCTTTAACTACTTTTCAGATGTTCTTTGAGCAATTTCCCCTCATTCTACTGCTACTTAAATATCATATATCCCATGTTAGTGGTGTGCAGGTCGGGTTTTTTTATGATACCCCACCAAATCAGTCAACATTTCTTGACTCGACCAGCGGATTACCCCGTGGGACCCGCGGGTTACAGGTCAACCTGCGCATTACTATTTGACCCGCCCGCCCCGCCAAAAAGTCAACATTTCTTGACCCGTCGTCCCCTGCACCACTACCTCTACAAGGGGTGTGCCGATTAATTTCACGATACGATACACGATATTGGGCTCTTGATATCGATACAATATATGGCACTTTTCTATTATGAAAATATATATGGGGAAAACAACTTCTGTTTTTGCATTATTATTATTGCAATTTTTTTATTTTAACGCCAAAACGATACATATCGTCACGAAAATGTATATCGGACGATATATCGGCACACCCCTAACCTCTACCCAAAGTTTCTTTACACTACACTGCTTGATGAAAAATACAATTTTCTAACAACATGGTTCAACACTTCAATCCACCAATCCTACACCTACAACCTTAAGAGTCTCTAAAGGTAGGGTAGGTGATAGTTTTTGGTTGAAACAAAAAGTTTTTTATTAAAAAGTTAAAGCTTTATATTCTGATAGTAATCATTGCTATAGAGTGTTTGTTCAGTCACAGGGGTCTCCATGTCTCTCCAGCTCTAAACAGACATTTTCATGTAGGTGACAAAATGTCAGCAAATCAGGAGAGAGTACCCATTTATCAGCTTTATTTTTATAGTGTTCCAGTTACAATTTTGTCTGCTCATTTATTTGTGTCATCACTTCCAATTTCAATCTGTATCCTGACTGAGTTGTCCATCCTAATTGGATACATTATAAATGCATTTTCTGTTTAATAAAGCACTGGAGACATGGAGACTCTTATTATTGAACAAACACTCTATAGCAATGAGTACTATCAGAATATAGAGCTATTTAACACTTATTTTAACCAAAGAAAATCACTTACCCTACCTTTAAGTTATATTCTTTGGTTAAAACAAAAAACAGTTTTATAAAAACGTAAGGCACGCACGCACGCACGCACGCACACACGCACACGCACACACACACACACACACACACACACACACACACACACACACACACACACACGTTCCACTGTGATGGGGGCTGTACGTGTGACTGTGGTTTGACACACAGACTGCTTCCTTTGTAGAGAGTGAGGACTCTAATACCAGCCTAGTATTCAGTGTTTATGTAGGTTATTTTATAGTCTGTTTTCACTAACAAATCTAAAGACTAGAACATATCTTGTAGTACTTCACACCAATATTAAAACAGAAGTAACAGGGCTGGTGAATGTAAGGAACGCCTGTTTGAATTGATTTTCTGGGTGACAACATCACACTGGACTCCCAATATTGTTAAACAATAGGCCAAGCATTTATCAACCATGAGGTCTTTGACAGCAACTTGCCCTTGGAATCGTCCTCATTTTCTCACTAGAGACACTGATTTCACTTACCATTTCGCATATTCTAAAATGTCCTTTTGCACACCTACGTGCAAAAGTACGTACGTGTACGTACGTTGTACGTGTCCTTAGGACAGGTACAAAGGAGAGAACAGCTGATGTGGATAGAAAAGGAAATGTCCCGCAGAACGTCTTCTCTTAAAACTATTAAAAATATTAAATATTAAATTATCCATTAGATTCCTCGTAAATCAAGTGATGTAATCATTTACTGTATGACACATCACACTGTGTCGTCTCTCTCTCTTATTTCCCTGTTTCACACAGCAGTAGTTACAGCTCACTGCATAGGAAGTAGAAAGGTTTTTCAGAGTCATTCATCACAGGAAAGGATGGGGCACACGCTGCCCTATGTGCTCCTCTGTGAGTATATCACTATTATTACTAGTAGTCATAATAGGTCTATTGAAATAGTATTTGAACCATTTCTATGAAGGAATACATGGCTGTACTTAAACACCATTTTGTTAAAGTTAAGCTGCTGACAGTAAAATTGTGTCAATATAATCAATGTTGTACTCTTTTTATGTAGGATCTGCACCAATATTTTCACCAATATGTGAATTTACTATTAACAGTCATGATGCAACTATATACAGTACAAAGACACTCTATAGCAGGGGTAAGCAACCCTATGGCACGGGTGCCAACATTGGCACAGGGGAGGGTGATCACTGGCACATTGGCATAGGTGTGAGAGAGAGGATTTTTATTTTAAAATTAAAAATTCAAAATACAAGTTTAGTCAGTTAATTTAAGTCCCCTCACATCTATATACAGATTACATCCTGCACATAATTCTACATTCATTCAAACTCCTAACTCTGAATGGGGAGGAGTCTAATGATCATTACATCCTGATGTGAAAGAAAATATTTATAAAGAAGGAAAAAAAAAAGTTATGTATGGACAATCAAAATCAGTTGGAATATTTCATTTTGATGTGGTGTCATAATTCTAATTAATGTTGTTATGGCACACTGACCAAGAAAATGAAAACATGGCACTTCATGTCAAAAAGGTTGCTGACCCCTGCCCCACTCCTATAGCATAACACCATTTATTTATTTTTACACATTACCAAAGCTGCAAAACATTTGATGGATATTAGAATTTTATTGCAAACTAGACCAGTTTTTAAAGCAAACGTATCTTCATATTAATAGTCCTCATGAATGCTCATTATAAGACGGCACCATTTAATGATGTCATCATTTATTAAGTGTTAATAACTTTGTTAGCAGAATGGACACACTATTGTCGTTTGTTATTTGTTGTTATTGAACTTGAGTCAACTGTAGTTGTCTATGTTGGTATTATTAGGAATAAAATACAGATATTAATGCTTAGCTTCATATTATCTCATCAAATATATTTCAGTGCTGAGTAGTAGCTTCCTCTCCTATGGACACAGTGAAGGTGAAGTTTGATTTACTATCTATTATGTTTATTCACTCAAAATCATATTTGTTGTGTTTATGTGTGTCCGTGCATGCTTTGTGTGTGTGTGTGTGTGTGTGTGTGTGTGTGTGTGTGTGTGTGTGTGTGTGTGTGTGTGTGTGTGTGTGTGTGTGTGTGTGTGTGTGTGTGTGTGTGTGTGTGTGTGTGTGTGTGTGCGTGCGTGCGTGCGTGCGTTTCTTACTGGAGCCCTTTTTCCTACATTTGAATTTCTTGGTGTGATATTAATTTGTTGTATTATATCATTTGCGAGAAATACTGAGGCTCACAGTTCTATTTTATTTCTCTGTCATAAATAACAGCTTCACCAAAAACGAATTTGACGGCAGACAGAACTCGTGTACTGACATCAAATAACGTGACCCTCACCTGTACTGTGGAAGACAGTAGAGCTTCATGGAACATCTACTGGTACAGATACGACATACAACTGGATGTGACAGATCAGTCAACCTACACATTCAGTCCCTCCAGTCTCTCAGAGAGTGGAAAATACTGGTGTCGTGGAGGGAAAGGAGACCCACCAGACCTCACGGAATACAGCAACTCAGTTTATATTGCCGTCTCTGGTGAGTTACTGTTTTTACAAATTGTATGCTTTATACTTATTTTATTCTTATGAAAAAACTAACAATCGAAAGGTTTAAGCTTCTTCCTAAACTCATAGCTGTAATTTGTTCAAAGATAATATTTTACCTATTTACCTTCAGCTTTAAGTTATGTGATTAAAATGTGCATTTAGTTGAAATTAAAACTTAGACATTTTATGGTTTCACTCAAATTGATCAAGACTAAGTGATGAATATGGGTCTATTGTCATTAACAGAATGTAACCATTGTTCTTTAGTGGATAAGTGGTTAGCACTGCTACCTCATAGCAAGAGTGTGGAGTTTTTCTGTGTGGAATTTACATATTCTCATGTGGGTTTCCTCCAGAAATACATGTTAGGTAGTCAGGGACATGCTCCTGTCTGTGCTCCTCACCAAGGGTGACCTTAAAGGGGTATTTTGGACCACGGTTTTCTTACCTTTTATGGTACAGTAGAAACATTTCATAACTCCATCCCGGGTCCGCCACAGCTTAAAACGTGCGCCAAGGCCTTGCGTTAGATAACGTATTTTAATATATATATTTTTTTTGTGAGATCTGACGTTCATAGTGACAGAACACTATGCCACCCAAAAAAATACGGAAGTCTCGCTAGACGAGATTGAAATCTCGAGATTTCAATCTCGTCTAGAGAGACTTCCGTTTTTTTCCCCTTCTTTTTTGCAGTGTTCTGTCACTATGAAGGTCAGATCTCACCAAGAAAAAAAGAAAAAAAAAGCTATTAAAATACGCGATCTAACGCAAGGCCTATTGGCGCACGTTTTAAGCTGTGGCGGACCAGGGATGGAGTTATGACATTTTTCTACTGTACCATTCATCCTAAGATATCATAACATCATAGAAAAGGTAAGCAAACCTTGGTCCAAAATTCCCCTTTAAAGTTGGATGTGGTGCTCAGGTGCAGCTCAGGGCCAGCTCAGTGGCTGCTATTAACCATCCTAATAGTTAGGGGGATGGGTTAAATACAGAAGATGTATTTAACCACAAGAATCAATAAAGTATTACTCAACTTAACTATGTGTTACTTCTACAGAGGCACCTGTGCCTGTCTTCAGCAAACACCCTGACTGGTCTGATCATTTCATTGGAGAGAATGTTAGTCTGAGGTGTACGATACAGGAAGGACGTGCCTCTGACTGGGAGTACTCATGGTGGAAGTACTCTAATGAAATCAAGAATTACAGAGAACATGAAAATGTAACAAGTCCTTCTGAAAAGAATACCAGCGGTCAATACAAGTGTAGAGGTCAACGCAAGCAGGACCAACAATTATCCAAATTCAGCGATCCCATCACTATGACTTTTAAAGGTATGTATATTCTGTATAGTTTTGATGATTCTATACTGTGCTTTCTTCACACTGCTTCCATTCCTCCACCTTGTTGACTGCTCACAATAAATCACATCATGTTTTTTCCTCAGCATTTGTATAGATTTGTCACTTCGTCAACAGAATATAGGATTTGTAGTACTTTTCATGTACTGTAACTCAAGTGTGCACAGTTACAGGAAAGAGAGTAGGTACAACAACGTTATGTAAAAATGTATGCATAACATACTAACTAACATAGTTACTAACAGCTGCCTGTGAACAGCAATTACATTGTGCTGGGCAAGGAAAGGAAAAACATGAAGAGGAATTTTTTCTTGACAATATAGCCATAGAATTTTTTTATATCTTATGTCCAACTTCAAGCAGACATTTTTGCTTAATTGGGTCATCAAAATCAGCAGTTGATGGAGATGCATCCATCCTCCCAACCACAGTCCAAGGCATAGAGCCCCACCGCTAGGGGGAGCTAAAAAGTCATTTAAGTTTAGGTATTATTTTACAGATGGTTTACTTTAGGTATGGGTTTGGAATGGGTTAATTAATGAATGGTAATTTTGTTTAAAGTTCATCTACTTTTAAAAGGGATATTCCACTCAGATGCTCTCTTTCTACTCTGTGTATTCATGTTTTTAAATATACATTCCAGTCAAAATGGTTTTCCTATTTAGTCAGTGCATATGATTTTAAAGATATATTCCACTAATGGTGAAAGCTAGCGCACGGTTTCTCCAGGAAGTGCATGTTGTAGTTTAACGTTTTTCTTCTTAATCTGATTCTGAACAACAGATCAACCAAAGGCCATACTGAAAGCTGACCTAACAGACATACCTGTAGGGGGCAGTGTTACACTAACCTGCTCTGTGGAGGAGTCATCTGGATGGAAATACTACTGGTACCAAACATGGTACCAAGGTACCAGTAAGTCACTGATCAAGCAAGATGGTAAAGGACGAATCAGTGTGTCAAAAGAAGGATTCTACTGGTGCAGAGGAGGGAGAGGAGAACCAGTTTACTACACTCAGTACAGTGATGCAGTCACCATGACCAGAATCGGTGAGTAATTTAATTTACTGTTATTAAAAACAAAAACAAAAAAACATACAGTGGAGGAGAAAAAAAGTAAAACATATTGCACATTTTTACAACATGGCTGAAGGTCAAGCCATCCAGAATAGGGTCTCTCTGTGTACAGTACACAAGTCAGTAAGTCATGCCATAGTGAAACTTGTGAAGAATGTGAACGCTGTATTGTAGAAGTATAATCTATACATGTAAAACTTGGTTGAGATTTATTTTTCAGTGAATCTCTTAATTATTCATTGTTCTTGGAAAGCAGTTTTGTACTTAGGTGCATTTATAAGGTAGCATACATATATTTATAAAGATCACTATTCCCTTTTGGCCGTAGGAGACAAGACTGTCATCACACTATAGTTGACCACAAGCAACCAGCAGCTTGTGACAATGATGCCATCTGGATTTTCATTTAAACTAATAATAACTAGCTATCATCAGCTAAATATTGGACAGGGAGGACAGGGAGGTTGTTGTTAGACTCTTATGTTTTGTTCTGTTTAGAATCAAGCTTCTAACCAGATAATTCTATACAGTATACATTCTACAGTATATGTATCTATATGTATCTATATATTGCATTCTAATTTGGATTTCTTAATGGAAGTGGACAGTAGGTCTGTTGTGATCCTGCAGTCCAGTTGGCCTCAGATATTCAGTGGAGAGACCATCACTCTCAAGTGTGAGATACAAGGGAGAGGTGACACCGAGTGGAATTATGAATGGAAAACAACCAGTTCATCTTCAGACAGACCAGTAAACCAAGCTGAATTCAGGATCAACAGTGTCTCAGAGTCTCACAGTGGAGACTACAGGTGTAAGGGCCGTCCCACAAATGACCTGCAGTCTTCAACATGGTGGAGTGGTGCTGTTAAATTGACTGTGTTAGGTAAGTCAGAATGTATCTCAGTTAGGCGACACAGAAAATATTGTGAATTATCTTTTGTGCAGCCTCCAGGAAATGCATGAAACATCAATATCTTCAACAGCATGTCCTGTCAAACAGTAAACAATAAATGAATAAAATCACCAAATAATTTGCATAACACCTACTTTGTCATACTTCTGTG
This sequence comes from Gymnoscopelus braueri, assembly GCF_963280865.1. NCBI lineage: Eukaryota > Metazoa > Chordata > Actinopteri > Myctophiformes > Myctophidae > Gymnoscopelus > Gymnoscopelus braueri. The sequence goes on from NC_137620.1 coordinate 19,958,833, forward strand.
TTACATGTAGGGTAAGAATGAGGAAAAATCAGGCTTTACTCTGGAAGAATTACACTTAGTACCAACTATTGGTATTTAACTATTACACAATAACAAACATGACAGTGGTCTCACAGGTTTCTCAAATGCTCAAACTATTGTTTGAACCATTATACTATACTCTAAATTTAAAGATTTTGTTGTTGCTATTTTCCTTGCCGTTGTACTGTCTCAACCTTCAGTGTCTGGATCTGTGGAACAGAGTTCTTCACATGTAGTGGGACTGATTGTGGGACTTCTTGTTGTGATTCTACTGACCATCCTTCTGCTCCTGTTGTATCGATACAGAACATTCAATGGTGAGAACCACTCAAATAAGGATTGCACCTTTTAAAAAACTCAAGCCGGGAAATTGTCCTGTACTCCTACACACACTGAACAGCAGAAGACTGGCTTGTAGTGTAAAACACTAATTAACATATTTTGCTCTTTTTAAAACAGATCCATGTTGGAACAGGTAGGTACAGCTCTCTGTTTCTAGGGCTGTCCCCCACTGACTGCTGACACCTTAATGTCATCCCTTTGTGTGTGTGTGTGTGTGTGTGTGTGTGTGTGTGTGTGTGTGTGTGTGTGTGTGTGTGTGTGTGTGTGTGTGTGTGTGTGTGTGTGTGTGTGTGTGCATCTCTTATCTTAATTATAACATTGGCCACAGAAGATCTTGTTAAATATTTATCTTGGAATAGATTCGTCAAGTGCCAGGGAACCAATCAGGACTCAGACCAGATGACCAACCAGAGAGGAAGTGCAGATGATGGACACTCCCCACGTCAACGTCAGCATGGTCAGCCTTTCAACCAATCACAATCGATCAGTCACATAACAGCTGATCAGTAACACTAACATTACTGCTTGAGAATTGTACTTCAACCAACCAACCAATCAATCAGCAGCTACAAAACAGGCATTGTTTTGCCACAAGAAATAATGCTTCATGTGGTTTCAACATGTGTTCTACTTGAATCCATTCAAAACAAAAGTTTGTACAGATAGTTTCAACCAACGGCTGTAACAGTAAAGACACTGATCATGTCAGCCTCTCTACTTTCCTTTACCATTAGGTGATGCCACCATCTATGAAACAATCAAAGGCGACAAGAGGGAGCTGTTAGATTTTACAGAATCATAGACATTAATAGGTGGAGATGATTTGAACTGGTAATTGAATTTAAGAATGTCTATGTTTCTTTCTTTCAGACAAACCTACAGCTGATTCCAGTGATGTCACATATTCAAAGATTGAACTGAAATATATGGGCAAGAAACACAAGGGTGGGCAAACAAAAAAATCATGAAATAAATATGAAATACGATTAGGAGAAGATGATTTGAACTGGTAATTTAATTTAAGGATGTCTATTTCTTTCTTTCAGACGAGCCTACAGCTGAGTCCAGTGATGCAACATACTCAAAGATTGAACAAAAATATATGGGCAAGAAACACAAGGGTGAGCAAAAATAAATAAATGAAATGAATATAAACTATAATTAAGGTGGAGTCTATGGACTGTATAGTAGTGTTTTTTTTTAACACAGCCCACATTGGGTGTGTATGAGTGGGTGCTTGTGTGAGCTATGTTGTCACGTGTTACTCATGCACATGAGGAAATAACACCATACATTTTTATTTTGTCTCAGCCGTCATAAAGTAGATGAACTACCACACACTGTCTATCACATAAAGCAGGCTGTGCCTTCTGTAGTGGCAGGAATTATAAGTATACCTTACTTCAATAGGACCCAAAAAAGTAATCCCCACAAAAGATCAGAGTGGATTGAATCAATTCATTTAATAACAAAATCAGGAGCTCCTGGAGACTGAAATGTGCAATGCAAGCCTCTTTAATACAGGTCAGGGGTTCCCTTATATATACATAACAGGAGAACACAAATAGACAGAGGTTTGGTTGGTGGACGGGTCCATAAATGGTTATTAGTGTGGTTGCCCTAACAGGGCAACCAGACTATAGTACTCTACTTTCTTTATTCTTCCTAGATAAACTTTTTTTTCCCCAATTTCGTGCCATATGTCAAAATGACCGGCTTCACCGGGAATCGTGTGCTTGTACTTTGCTAAGAGATTGGTTACATAGTTTAATTGATATTGATTTATTAGTGCATTAAATTTCCCCATCCACTTTAATGGGAAAATGAAAAAACCTTAAGGGCTACAGTTACAAGACTTGGAGGGAAGGTTCATAATTTAGTCCGAAATTATTGAAAAAATAATTACACCAGTAGGCCTCATGGTGGCGCTGTAACAGCCCACTTTACGTTTTGGCCTATAACTCTTGAACCGTAGGTTGTAAAATAAAAATGTTTTTTCCTAGATTCCTTGGGTCACGACGCAACTCCCCATATAGGCCACGCCCATTTGCGTCAGGATAAATGTTCCGCCATTTTGAATTTTCTTTAAAACACTTTTTACTTCTTTTCCTGCAGATTTCAATAATCCTTACCTTTCGTCCATAATTGGCTTCCAAAGTTAGTGGGAGGGGCCCGTTTTACCAAAAATGCCAAAAATCACGAACGAAACGTCCGGTCAATCTCAAATTTTAATCACATGTCAAGGGTGGTTCACTCAAGAAATTTCCAAAAGCATTTCCACTTTGATCCATAGGGGGCGCCACAAATGCGCAAAATGTAACCGTTTGATCCAAAAACATGATTTTTGGGGGGATCACTCCTCTCAAAATGAAAAGCAGGTGATCTCAGGAATGATGTGACAATATGATTGGTCCGTTACATTTGTGGGAGGGGCCTATTTATTTAGTGGGAGGGGCCTATTTCTTAAAATCAAAACGCCATGTATCACGAACGCAGGATCCGATCAGCACCAAATTCGAATGGCACGTCGCGCGGCCTCCGAAGGTATTCCTCCAAGCGTATTCCTCAAGTCCCGGCGGCGGCAATCTGCGACCGGCGTCGGCGCAACCACACTTTGCAATTTCCCAGAATTGCGACGCGTCTAGTTTCTTAATGATATTGCTGAACAAGCTATACCAACAGGTGAAAACATGTTTTTCTTTCTGAACTGAGTAGTAAATAGACCTGCATAGTCAACAGGTGTCCTCACAGTAGGGACTCACAGTTGCAATTCAGCAGGAATGAAGGCATAGAGTAGACTATAATGAAGCACAAGACATTTTAGTATTGTCATATCTGGCCACCATACTTCATAACAGTGTACAATCGGTAGCTTCAGCATAGCATAGCTAAACATGAATACAAGTGTTCCTAAAAGAGAGTTTCCTCCACAGAGACGCCTGCTGATCCACTTGAGAGCTCTTTGTATCCTGAAGTGAAGACTGGATCAGCCACAGGTACATTGTGTTATGTAGCCTATAATCTTAAAACTCCACTGATTATGTGGGAAATTAACATTAGTCACATGGTCAAATGGTTTTGCAGGTCGAACTGATCCATTCTGTCACCTTTTCAGAACTTTTCGAATGTTAACACATTGGGTGCCAGAGGTTTATTAAAATATTATACGTTGAGTGCCAGCATTTCTTCCATCCACTTGCGTTATACATTTCGTGCTGTGAGAAGCCCTGACGCGGAAATGCATGTAAACAAAGCGTGCGTGCGAGACGGCGGAGGGTCCCGACTAACGCCTGGAACAATAATATTTCCAACGCGACCCTCCATTGCAGCGTGATCGCCGATCGAAAACGGCTCGTTTCCACCACATTAAAAAGAAATGGAGATATTAAGCTTTTAATCAAGGAGATAACATTGAAAACGCCGACCGGAAGGATTTTTGACATGGAGCCACATCCAGCCTCTTCTTCTCAGAAACTGCTTGGGTGATGTCAAAGTTTCGTTTTAGCGCCCCACGTGGCCCACATGTATAAAAATAGAATTGGGTCAAAAACGGTCCGGACCGTTTTCGGCACTTCTCGTTTGGACCCTCAAAAACGGTCCGGACCGTTTTTGGCATTCAATGTGTTAAGTCATTTCCATAGATATGACAAAACATTGCTTAAAAGAACACTGAATTACTTGTGTGTTGTAGAAGGATCAGGAGAACCAGATGTGACTTACGCCCAGGTTAACCACCAATGCAAACGCAAAGCAAAGAAGAACAATGGTAGGTGAAATGTATAACTCACATACAATTAATTGTGTCTAAGAGCCTGCAAAATCAGTCTATGAACTTAACAAAATAGTGTAGGTCAACTACTACACTCTGTCTTTATTTATTTATGATTATCTCTTCTTAGTGATTATCAATCCCTTTTTAGATTAAAAAAATTATCGAGACACGCTTGTTTATAATTACAAATCTATATAAATTATTTATCAACACAAAAAAAATCTAATAGATTTTTTTATAATCGAGTACATCATGAGTCTGATTAACCACTTTTATACTTTGTCGTAAAACAGTGTCACACAAAAAATTGCCCATCTACAAGCTCACAACTACAAGATCGGCTATTTTCACTATTTTATTTTATTAATTTTCTTTGATTGATTTTTCCTTTTTAAATAATAGATTAAATCGATTGGTTCGATTAAGTGTTAGACCTCGGCTGTTGTTGCTTATTCTGTAGTACTGTATGTAAAAATCTGATTCCTTATGTGTTATATTTAAAGTTATGTATGTTGCCCTAACTTTAAATATGTGACGTTGTGCTGGCGTTGAGCAAAGTTAGCAGCGTTTTTGCAATAGCGTAATAGCGTATTTTTACAATATGTGTGTGTGTGTGTGTGTGTGTGTGTGTGTGTGTGTGTGTGTGTGTGTGTGTGTGTGTGTGTGTGTGTGTGTGTGTGTGTGTACTTGTGTGTTGTGTTATACAGTAGAAGGAGCAGATAAACCAGATGAGACTTACGCCCAGGTTAACCCCAAAAACAAGTCAAAGAAGAAAGGTAGGTGAAAAAAATGTATATTCACCTACAATGTCATGCATCTGTTGCATTGAAACATAATAATATACAGCTAATCCTGAAAAGACATAGACACAGCCACATGGTTAAAGACTGAAGCTGAGCAATCACACTGAGATAATCAGTTTGGTTTAAATGTTAATGCACTTTTTACACTTTCTGCTAACATTTTCTGTGTACTATTTTAAATTCACTGAATGACCAGCTCCAGAGAAAACTGAAGATAGCGTTGATTCTCAGGTCAAACCAAAAAGGGTAAGTATATCTTCTTCATAGAAGTTCAAGTTGCCACCAGAATGATATCTTAATCAATAACAGTCAGTGTGGGTTAGAGTTGTAAGTTGTATGCTGTTCTGTTTCAGGATGAAGATGTCAGGAAAACATCATAAAGAGAAGACAACATGGAAGAAGCAGAGTTGTGTTTATATCCACACTGACATTATGAGTCAGACACACATATTGAATCCCATTTGAACTCATTTAACAGTCTTAAAGTTACATTGTGTGCTATGCAAAACAAAATAGATAAACAAAGGGCAGACAGCTCTCCCCTATAGCACATTCCCTTGGCCATAAAACTTCACACACAGCCAACAGCCAAGATATTATAGGTTAAATGTACAGTATTAATCTGATAAATTGGTTACTATTTTTGTATAGATACAGACCATTGCAAGAGCCCTTGAGCCGATATGCAGTTGTCTTTCTGCAAATGGAAAATCTGCCATAATGCAGTGATAATCATAGATGCTGTACAGTAGAGGGGGTGACTCAGTCCACCCATAATTGCCATGACCCATTCAATAATTAGAACAAATATTTTTACAAGGTACTGTACATGGTCTGTTAGCTCTTCATTACAGAATAACAGTAACTCATAAAAGCAACTGTAGAGGCGGCAGTAGGTTGTAAACTTTATGTGTGGGCTGTAGGCTGCCCCAACCAATCACAACTATACAGTAGAACCAGTAATTATTTTTTTGTGCTTTTAAAAATATATATATATTTTAAAAAATATATATATTTCATTGACTAAGCATAATGACAAGTTGTACACACTCTACCAGGAGAAACATGGTCACACACCACTTTCGAATTTTGAGCAGATAGATTGTATTTTAGTATATTTTTTTGTATATATATTTCTTGCAGTGCAAATGCAATATGTTATATATACATTCTTGGTACCTATGAAAGAGGGATTTGGTGGTATTGGTCCATGAGAAATCAAAAACAAGATTGTTTTTGGGGTCAAAAACAAGGGGGTTTGTACTAGGAGAAACCATGAGACTGATGCTGAAGACTAGACATTGTATTTTATTGTCGTTTTCTCAATCATTTTTGCTTTTGTTGTTGGCCTACGTAGTAAACATTTCTATTTTAAGGTAATTAAATCAGGCTAATGATTTTATTATAACTGAATGTAAAGCTGACTGATGATTGGTGAAGGGAAAGGGAAAAAAAGATAGGATTCTATAATAAAAAAGGACCTGCATTATTTCTCTATATAGTTGTAAATAAATGTTTATAATAATCTATATTTGATAAATAGTTAAATGGGAATGTTTGAAGTACTACTTTATTTGTCACCTTTCAGTTACTATTTGAATAATATTTACTTCTTGAATTGCAAGTTATTTAGACATTGAATTAACAGCCAAAGTATTGCGGAAGTATTGTTTGTGAATAAAACCTTAATTTGACCAATGTGTATGGTAGAGTATGTTAATACAATATAACTAACATATATGCAGTGGTTGGAGGTGGGCTCCCTACTTTGGGAGGACCACTACTATGTAGTTGACAAGTGGTATTGCCAGAAGCTCAAAGGTCAATATCTCCCCTTCCTTTACCAAGTGCACATTCCGTCTTAGCTTAGTGGTAGAAATTTTGTCCGGGGCTTGAATTTCATGAAGGAACTAAATCATACGGATTGCAGAATTACTCTTGTTTTTAAACCCTTATACTATGTTGTTTTATTAGATTTTAGTACTTTTTATTTATGCAGCCTAATTGTTGAGTAATTCTGTTATTGTTGCTTGTTTTTGTTTGTTTTTATACTGCTGTGGCCCTCTCTGGGCCATGGTCTCACTTGTAAAATAAGTTTTTAATCCGATTGTGACTTCCTGGTTAAATAAAGGTTATGTTGTATTCTGTCTGTCAGTCTACAGTTCTTTTTTTGTGTCTGTCAACTTCAGAGGAGCCAAATAAATAAACTAGAAAAAGTGCTCCTCCGAGGTCTCCGCCAGGTCAGGTAGGTTATTGTGGCCTCCTGGTGGCACTATAATAGGCCAATGTGAAAAGAGTGGCATTTCTTCTTAGGCCTTTCACCAATCGGACACTGCATTCATGATTTGAGGCATTTTGTTCCAAAAATGTGTTTTGCTAAATTAGACCTGCTGGTGGCGCTATAACAGGCCAATGTGAAAAGGGTGGCATTTCTTCCTCGGCCTAGTGGGAATGTGCGTGCAAAATGTCACTGAAATTGCATGCTGCGTTCATGATTTGAGGCATTTTTTTCAAAACGAACCAATCCTGCAAACTTTGGAAGCCAATCTTAGGCAATCAGGATGGAATATGGAAAATCAAACAGATCCGTGTTGATCACATGACTATAGAGATACTGTGTACCAATTTGTGTGATGTTTGGACAAAATCTGTAGGAGTACTATAAAAAAAATTGTTTTGCACAAATTGTTCTCCTGGTGGTGCTATAACAAGCCAATCTGAATTGTTTTGCAGTGACCGGGCCAACGGTGCCGGAGATCCACTGGTCACAGACAGAAGGACACACGGACGGACGGACGGACACACAGACAGGGTGCAAAACATACTCTCTCGCCATGCCTTTTGGCCTGGCGGAGACAATAAATAAGAAAAGAAAAGAAGACAAAAACATTACGTTACCTACTATAGAGGGCGCTCGGGTGGCGCAGTGGTAAATTGCCTGCCCACCACCACGGAGGTTTTGGGTTCGAATCCACCATGGTGTATCCGGCTTTGTCGAGCGTCAGACACAGACACAATTGGCCCGTGTTCAGGGGGGGGAAGGAAGCCGGGCAGGGAGGGTGATATTTGTCACTGCATGTATTCCTACGGCTGGGGGTGGCACCTGTCCGTAGCGGGCCACAACTGGGCTGGGGGTGAACAGATTTAAAGGAGCCAGGGTCTTTCAACAGGAGCTTGGGGAGTGGAGGCCCATATTCGTTTTAGAGAGATTGAGATCATGGGGATTATGACAGGCTGTTATGGCAGGGTCATAACACTCACTACCCCCGCCCTCCTCTAATTTTCTCACACTACACACCATCATAACTGGGAGCTTCAGAACGTTTCTGATTTTAAGTAATTTCCGTATGACAAAACACGGCTTAAAAGAACACTGACTTGTGTGTTGTAGAAGGATCAGGAGAACCAGACGTGACTTACGCCCAGGTTAACCACCAAAACAAAGGCAAAGCAAAGAAGAAGAGAGGTAGGTGAAATGCATGTCACTCATATAATACAATAAATAGTTTAAATAGTTAATACCACACACTTTGCAATAGGGCTGCAACTATTGATTATCTTCCTCGCAATTATTCTATCAATTACTTTTTATATTAATCAAATAATCGACAAGTGCTTGTTTATAATTAAAAATATATAAATATCAACACAAAAAAATTGAATAGTTTTTTTTCATAATCGAGTAAATCGATTAGTCTGATTAACCACATTTATACTTTGTCATAAAACAGTGTCGCACAAAAATAGACAATCTACAAGCTCTGCTTTTTTATTGATTTTCTTTTATTATAATCGATTCAATCGATTAGTTTGATTAAGTGCTGCACCTCGGCTGTCCATCACATAAAGCAGATGCTACTGTATGACAAGTTGTGTGTGTGTGTACAATAATTTGTATAGGTTGGTAGGTAAAGCATAGCATAGCTAAACAAGTCTTTCTAAGAGTGGAAAATAATTTCTATAGGACAGGTACTGTATTGTTGCAACATCATTGTGTAGGCAAACATAAATACAAGTATTCCTTCAGTGACAGACAGACAGACAGACAGACAGACAGACAGACAGACAGACAGACAGACAGACAGACAGACAGACCGACAGACCGACAGACCAACGCCAGGGGGGCCCTCAAGGAGGTACAGCCACAGCAACAACTGCAGCTGTGCATTATACCTTGATAAAAAATAAGCAACACAGATCGATTCTGAGATCCACACAGTTATTAAACCCCCACATTTAACATTACAATTTGTTTTTGGTTGTTCAACAGCACCAAAAATAACCAAAAAACAATTAAGAATAGTAGAGAAGAAAAAGGATAATAAAGTGATGTGTGCATGGACCCTACTTATACATATCATATATGTATGTGCCCTGGGCTTTCACCCCCATATAGCTGAGGACTTGCAGACAATACAATTGTATTTTTATGCCGGCCCCAATCGAGAGGTATTTCCTTTGGAGTGGGAACACTGAGCAGCCCGCGGACAAGCTGTTTAATACCACTGAGACACTAAGGCCTTGAAGGAGGGAAGAAAAAAGACTCTAAATTAACAGTTTTTGAGTCTCAGACTCAGTGAGATATTCATCAAGGGATGAATATATATTATGCTAACAGACTGAGCATGAGCCCCAATCCCACCTCATTCGTCTTATTCCCTCATAGCAAACCGTACCTCAGACTAGCCGGGCCTTTTAGCAGAGCAAGAAAGGACCCTTTGCTGCAGCCCTCCAGACCCTCCCTGGCTACTTGCTGAGTGTTCCCCCCAGCATGGCTTGAGGGCGCCACTCATGGGCTAGATGTTGCTACTGCAAGGTTGAAAATAAGTAAAAAGACAGTCTGCCCACACATGACTGGGCACTCAGGACACATGGGCAAACACAACACAACATTCAAACACATTCCCTTCCCAAGGTACAAGCCACTGAACACCAGTGCACACACAACCCCAACACTTCACTCAGTTATGCCAAAAACACAAATAACATTACATACAATACACTCTCCCCAAGAGCGTAACCACAGAATACCACACCCACAACTGGTTTAGTCTCACACTGCCGAATGGCCCACAGGCCCTGCCTGCACTCTCGTGTGTTCAATCAGTCCCTCTGTGTGTGTTGCTGGGCCATTTTAATCAAAGAACAGGTATTTAGGAACCATTTCAGGTCCTCAACGATGTGAAGACAGAGGAACATATAGCTTATTATCGCACGTGGTCTCGTTGTCAGATATCCAGCCTACCACTGCAGTGTCGTCCGCAAATGTTATGATTGTGTTGGGATTTGAGGACAGGCGCGCAGTCGTTGGTGAATAGGTAGTATAGGTGCAGTGTTGAGCTGAGGCCAAGATGGTGTAGTTTTGTGACAAGCTTAGAGGGGAGGATAGTATTGAATGCAGAACTGTAATCAATGAATAGTATTTGGACACATATGTTCTTGTCCCTCTGGATGAGGTGAGTGAGGGAGAGATGAAATGCAGTGGAGATGGCATCCTCGGTTGACCTGTTGGAACAATAGGTGTACTGGTGTGGATCGAGTAATATGAGGGGATGGTGACGTGGTTCAGCACAAGTCTCTCAAAGCACTTCACTATGATAGGAGTGAGAGCAATGGGATGATAATCATTCAGACAACTTACTCATTTATAATGATTGTTTGGATTGGATTGTTGTTGTATGCATGTTGGCACTGTTACTAGGGCCAGCAAAATGCTAATAAACACTCAAGCCAAACAGGTCAGCACATGCTCTGATCACCCGTCCTGGTATGTCGTCGGGGCCGGCTACTTTGTGTATCACTCTTAGAGAGGACCTGACCTCAGAGGTGGAGGTAAATGGTCGTCTGATGATGGCAGGGTTTTGACAGCAATCTCTGTGTTGAGTCTGTCGAAACAGGCATACGCTTTACCCTTTTACTACATTCCAAAAGTTATCATAACAAATATGACTATGCAATAACTTCAGATACAAAGCTTGTTAATGTATGTTGGATTTCTCTTTTGTCTTAGACACACTAGTGTTAACAACACAGGACATCATGGTCAGGCAGAGAAGAGATGAGCAAACCACAACAGGATGCACATCCAACCACACGTGTCCTTGCTATTGTCGTCTGCTTTTGCCTACTCCAGGCCCAGACAACTGCACTACTTGTATACATTATGTGTTGACGATGTTTTTTGTTGGCCTTTACTATTACTTTTACACCCTGTAGCAATTTTTTTAAATGTAAAGTGTGTTACAAATACAATTCATTATTATTAAAACATAACTTTTACATGCACAGCATTGCAATGCAATGCCCTGATTAATGTACATAGATATGTCAGTTTAGACACTAACACTATTAACTGCCACAACCAGTGCTCACTGCTTATCATTAAACACATTTACCCTGCTCTGCTCATTACTGCCACAACATCACAACTGCTCACCTATACAACACAGCCTGGAGTTAATAAAATAGACTGCATATATACGTACATTCCATTGACTTGCGCCTTGCCTTTCCAAAGCTGCTGCACCTACTGTACCTGTTTTATGGCCCCACCCAGAACCTACTGAGACCTACCGTAATAATCACCTGCCAAGTCACAGCTACATCACCCTGCTGCTTGTCACTACGCTGAACGGCATGGCTCCCCTACACTTCAATCTACTCATATTACTATAGCCGTACATTTACCTTTTCTTTTCCTACATCACACAGCTGATCATAGCATTACAATTCATACAGTTCCATTGTTATTTTACCTTTCTCTTTTGTCTTATCAACAACAACCAGGACAACATGAACAACCAAGTTATAAATTATTAATAAATGCGGGACCCACGGCTCATAAAAAACCCTGACCCGCGGCATCACTAACTTAAATTTAAGTAGCAGTAGAATGAGGGGAAATTGCTCAAAGAACATCTGAAAAGCAGTTAAAGGCTGAAGTCAAGTATTAGTTGGCAGGAGGGTAGAATTGTTCAACATCTACAGGAAATAAATGTAGGGTGGTGTGACAATGGCAGAACATATGAGAAAAGGTGTGAATTGAAAAACATCCAGATAGCATGTGGGGGCGTTCGGTTGTGCAGACTGCTTCCTTTGTAGACAGTGAGGACTCTAATTCCAGCCTAGTCTTCAGTGTTTATGTAGGTTATTTTATAGTCTGTTTTCATAATGCTGTTCATAATGCTGTTGAATGTAAACAATTTAATCATTATAGAATAAGTCAATAAACAGACGTTTCAGGCTTAATGTTCACTACAGTTTGTGTATCTCATAACCAAATCTAAAAACTATAACATAATCTTGTAGTACTTCACACCGATACTAAAACAGAGGTAACAGGGCTTGTGAATGTAAGGAACGCCTGTTTGAATGGGTTTTCTGGGTGACAACACATCACACTGGACTCCCAATATGTATTAAACAATAGGCCCAGCATTTATCAACCATGAGGTCTTTGACAGCAACTTGCCCTTGGAATCTTCCTCATTTTCTCACTGGAGACACTGATTTCACTCACCGTTTCGCATATTCTAAAATGTCTTTTTGCACACCTACTGCACTTGGACAGGTGCACAGGAGAGAACAGCTAATGTGGAGAAAAAAGGAAATGTCCCGCAGAACATCTTCTCTTAAAAACTATATATTTATTTATCTGTTGATGTCATAGTCAAGTCATCATAGTCTGTTATTGTACATACAATAAATCTTATGAAAAAAATCTTGAAATCTTAAAATATTAAATATTAAATTATCCATTGGATTCCTCGTAAATCAAGTGATGTAATCATTTACTGTATGAGACATCACACTGTGTCGTCTCTCTCTCTTATTTCCCTGTTTCACACAGCAGTAGTTACAGCTCACTGCATAGGAAGTAGAAAAGTTTTTTCAGAGTCATTCATCTCAGGAAAGGATGGGGCACACGCTGCCCTATGTGCTCCTCTGTGAGTATATCACTATTATTACTAGTAGGTCTATTGATCTAGTATTTTAACCATTTCTATGAAGGAATACATGGCTGTACTTAAACCCAATTGTGTTAAAGTTAAGCTGCTAACAGTAAAATTGTGTCAATATAACCAATGTTGTACTTTTTTAATGTAGGATCTCCACCAATATTTTCAACTTTATAATTTCAACAACATTTTTTACACATTACCGAAGTTGCAAAACATTTGATGGATATTAGAATATTATTGCAAACTAGACCAGTTTTTTTTTAAGCAGGTACTTTTGCATACTTAAAGGAGCACTTCACCCATTTTCAAACGTATCTTCATATTAACAGTCCTCACTAATGCTCATTATAAGATGGCACCATTTAATGATGTCATCATTTATTTGCTTTTAATAAAATTGTTAGCAGAATCGACAAATTATTGTCGTTTGTTATTTGTTGTTATTGAACTTGAGTCAACTGTAGTTGTCTATGTTGGTATTATAAGGAATAAAATGCAGATATTTATGCTTAGCTTAATATTATCTTATCAAATATATTTCAGTGCTGAGTAGCTTCCTCTCCTATGGACACAGTGAAGGTGAAGTTTGATTTACTATCTATTATGTTTATTCACTCATAATCATATTTGTTGTGTGCGTGTGTGTGCGTGCTTTTGTGTGCGTGTGTGTGTGTGTGTGTGTGTGTGTGTGTGGGTGTGTGTGTGTGTGTGTGTGTGTGTGTGTGTGTGTGTGTGTGTGTGCATATTATATCAGTTGGGAGAAATACTGAGGCTCACAGTTCTATTTTATTTCTCTGTCATAAATAGCAGTGCAACCAAAAACTACTTTGACGGCAGACAGAACAAGTGTACTGACATCAAATAGTGTGACCCTCACCTGTACTGTGGACAGTAGAGTTTCATGGAAGATCTACTGGTTCAGAGGCAACAGACAACTGGATGTGACAGATCAGTCAACCTACACATTCAGGCCCTCCAGTGTCTCAGAGAGTGGAAGCTACTGGTGTCGAGGACAGAGAGTAAACCCACCATACTACACACAAAACAGCAACCAAGTTCATATCACTGTCTCTGGTGAGTTACTGTTTTTACAAATTGTATGCTATATATATATTTTATTCTTATGAAAAAACTAACAATGAAACGGTTTAAGCAGCTTCCTAAAAAGTCATAGCTGGAACTGTAATTGTGTAATTAAAATGTGCATTTGGTTTGAATTAAAATGTAGATATTTTATGGTTTCATTCATATAGAAACTCCATTTAGACCTGAGGCCGATTCTAAAAGCGCCTTCTAAATCCTTACCTAAGTTTTCTGAAAAACTTCAAATATGTATTCAAAAATTAAAAAAAATATATGTTGCTATATACTGTATATATACTGCAACTTGAAAGGTATAGTTAAAAAATAGGGGTTCCCGCCCAAAATGGGTTAAGTGATAAATATGGGTCTAATTGTCAAACTGAATGTAACAATTGCTACCTCATAGCAAGAATGTGGAGTTTTTCTGTGTGGAGTTTAGAACTCCAGAATTACATGTAAGGTATTCAGGGACATGCTCCGGTCAGTGCTCTTTCTTGACCAAGGGTGACCTTAGAGTTGGATGTAGTGCCCAGGTGCTCCTCAGTGGCTGCTATTAACCATCTTATAGTTAGGAGGATGGATTGAATACAGAAAATGTATTTACCCACAAGAATCAATAAAGTATTACTCAACTTAACTATGTGTTACTTCTACAGAGGCACCTGTGCCTGTCTTCAGCAAGCACCCTCACTGGCCTGAGAATTTCATTGGAGAGACTGTTACTCTGAGGTGTACGATACAGGAAAGACAAGGCTCGGTCTGGGAGTACACATGGTGGAAGAACTCTAACGAAATCAAGAATTACAGAGAACATGAATATGTAATAAGTCCTTCTGAAAAGAATCCCAGCGGTCAATACAAGTGTAGAGGTCATCGCAAACATGACCATCAATTATCTAAATTCAGCAATCCCATCACTATGACTTTTAAAGGTATGGATACTCTGTAGTTTTGATGATTCTATACTGTGCTTTCTTCACACAACTGCTTCCATTCCTCCACCTTGTTGACAGCTCACAACAAATCACATCACAATGTTTCTATCAGCATTTGTATCGATTCGTCACTTCGTAATTACAACAGAATATAGGATTTGTAGTACTTTTCATGTACTGTAACTCAAGCGTGCACAGTTACAGGAAAGAGAGTAGGTACAACAATGTAAAAGTGTCTGCATAACATACTAACATATATTATGTGAACAGCAATTACATTGTGCTGGGCAAGGAAAGGAAAAAGATGAAGAGGAAAAATTCTTCATCAAAATCAGCAGTTGATGGAGATGCATCCATCCTCCCAACCAATATCCAAGCCATAGAGCCCCACCCCTAAGGGGAGCTAAAACGTTGTTTAAGTTTAGGTATTATTTTATAGATGGTTTAGTTTAGGTATGGGTTTGGAATGGGTTAATGAATGAATGAATGGTAATTCTGTTTAAAGTTCATCTACTTTTAAAAGGGACAATCCACTCAGATGCTCTCTTTCTACTCTGTGTATTCATGTTTTTAAATGTACATTTCAGTAAAATGGTTCTTATTTAGTCAGTGCATACGATTTTTAAAATATATTCCACTAATGGTGAAAGCTAGCGCACGGTTTCTCCAGGAAGTGCATGATGTAGTTACAATTTTTCTTCCTAATCTGAACAACAGATAAACCAAAGGCCACACTGAAAGCTGACCAAACAGACATACCTGTAGGGGGCAGTGTTACATTGACCTGCTCTGTGGAGGGGTCATCTGGATGGACATACTGGTATCAACCATTGTACCAAGATACCACAAAGTCATGGATCAAGCAAGATCGTAAAGGACAAATCAGTGTGTCAAAAGGAGGAGTCTACTGGTGCATGGGAGGGAGAGGAGAACCAGTTTACTACACTCAACACAGTGATACAGTCACCATGACCAGAATCGGTGAGTAATTTAATTTGCATACAGTGGGATAGAAAAAAACATATTGACATTTTACAGCATGGCTGAAGGTCAAGTCATCCAGAATAGGGTCTGTCTGTGTACAGTACACAAGTCAGTAAGTCATGCCATAGTGAAACTTGTGAAGAATGTGAAAGCTGTATTGTAGAAGTATAATCTATACATGTATAAGTTTGTTGGGATTTATTTTTCAGTGAATCTCTTAATTATACATAGTTCTTGGAAAGCAGTTTTGTACTTCAAGGTGTATTTATAAGGTAGCATTATTATAAAGATCACTATTCCCTTTTGGCCGTATGAGACAAGACACCATACTATAGTTGACTGCCCAAAAGCAACCAGTATGTCAATGTGACAATGATAACATCTGGATTTTAATTTAAACAACTAATAACTAGCTATCATCAGCTAAATATTGGACTGTGGGACAGGTTGTTGTTAGACTCTTATAGTGAGGATGCTTAAGACCAGATCTTTGAAAAATGTGGACACGGCTCACAAAAGCGCCAAATTTTTTCTACATGCTCTCCATCACCATAAGTTTCATTTTGGATGGGTAGCCACGTCATCAAGATGGCAGAAGGCGGCCATCTTGGATTGCAAAGATGGCCACCATGTAATATCTATAAGTGCGAATATCTCAGCTTCCAAGCCACTTAAGGCAGGTACAGACTGCAGGACATTTGGTCCGATAATGCTGTCTGCGACCTTTTTTGGCGCTCGCCGACAAAACCTCCCGATCTGACGCAGATCGGCCTTTGATCGGCGAGATAATGCTCGCTGTGTGTGAAAGGCATAGCGACACGATCTGGCCGCGATCATCTGCTCTGGGATGGCTTTGCGACCGTTTTCAAATATCTATCTTGTTAGTTATTCGGCCCTGTCGCAGACAGGAGATCGGACAGTATCATACAGTATGAAAGGGTCTGCGAGGAGATCCACGCTACAGCCAATGAGAGCACATTACAGCCACCGTGGCTAGGGGAGCGTCGCTGGATCTGACCACAACAAACAGTCCCTACCGCAATATTATCGTCCAGTCCTGTATTAAGTTAACATTATAAAACAAAATGAGAGAGTGAGCGAGCCTGGTGGGCTGTTTATTTTAGAGGAATTGTACAGAGAGAGAGAGAGAGAGAGAGAGACAGAGACATAGAGCGAGAGCGAGAGCGAGCTCTGTGTGTGTGTGTGTGTGTGTGTGTGTGTGTGTGTGTGTGTGTGTGCTGCATGTGCACGCTGTGTCTGAACAGCGTTGCCAGATGTTGCGAGAGAAATAAGCAACCAGGTCTATGAAAACAAGAACTTAAAACATATTTACAAATACATTGGATATTTGAAAATAGCCGATCTACAAGCTCACAACGCGTCGCAGCTATTTTCAAAGAAAAATCTTGGAATATTTTCCAAATCCACACAAATCTTGTATGGGGGTCTATGATGGCACAACATATTTACAGAAGGGGGGTCTGCGGACAAATACATATTATGTGTTGTTTAAACCACTGGTTTAAACAACATTAGGAAACAAGGCCAAATAAGCAACTACACAAATAAGCCCAAAAAACGCACCCCGCAACAACCAATATTTACAAGCAACTCTACAGAAAAACAAGCCCAAAGTCGCTTATAATAAGCGGACATGGCAACGCTGTTACTGAGTTTCATTGCGCACTTTTAAGCTTTCTTGAGCTCTCTTCTTGTTTCAGAGAGAAAAAACGAGAGAGAGAGAGAGAGAGAGAGAGAGAGATACATACAGAGAAATAGAGAATTAATGATTTAATTTCAACAATCAATAGCGTCCTGTCTCGGTCTCGCGCATATCACGGGAGCTGTGCACGTTTTTTTTTTTTTCATGAGACGTCGGTTAAAATGAATTGGAATAAAAACAAATGTATGTATCGGGTCTGGATATATCCTAGTGAACTATCCTACAGTGTGTGATCCCTAGTCGGTGATCAATCGTATAGTGTGAAAACCACAACGATATATGACAGCCGATTTCAAGAAATAAACTCCTGCAGTGTGTAATGCTTAACGATCAGACGACTCCCCGACCACTTTAAAGTCCTACAGTCTGTACCTGCCCTAAGAATGTCAATCTTGGTGTCTAAATATACATTTTCTGGGACAAGGAATGCAATAAAACTATAGGGAATATCAATAAGTGACTAATTCTGCCAATATTAGATAATTTGGTTGATTCTGGCCATATATGAACACAATTGTATTAAAATGTATGTGTCGGCTAGATTATGCACAGCATATTGGTATGAGTTAGTATGTTTTAGAAAAAGGAAATAAACAACACCACCATGAAGAAGGAATGGCTACACAAAAGACGTTCAAAGAGCAAACACTAGCACTTGTGCACACCATCAGTGGGATGGGCAATCCGTTCCTAGATGATCGCCACAAGCTTCTAATGTTGGACACACGAAATGTGATTGACGAGTCAGTGGTTAACACAGTCCGCACTGTGGAATCAGTGGGCAGAGAACAGTACGACAAGTACCATAAGACAGTGATCATGGACCGCACACACTCCATTCATGAGCCCATCAAAAATAACTCACTGCCTCTCTTCAGATGCCCAACACTCAAGATCAAGACCAAGCAGGCAGGGCAGATCTCAATGTTGAAGGATGATGTGGCACTCTTCTCCCGGTTATATATAGCCACGCAACACAGAGAGGGGAACATGAGCACCTTCTTTAAACATGAAAACCATCCATACCCTCCCTCTCTATCTGACAGAGGGAAACTACGGCTGGGAAAGAAGTCAGATCTGCTAAATATTCTGACACAAGAAGAACCTCCAGCTACGTTTGATGTCAAAGTACTCGATGGAGCTGCTGTGGTGCACTTCCTGTCCACTACCAACATTACCACATTTGACGAATATGCCAGTTGTGTCTTTGTTCCCCACATCATGAAACACCTGGAGATCTCCAAAAGAGTTGATGTGGTCTGGGATACTTACATCACCAGCAGCATAAAAGAGTCAACAAGGGAGAAGCGAGGCAAAGGGATACGACGGAAGGTGGCTGGTCAGAACAAGCTGCCGGGGAATTGGTCAGATTTCCTGTGTGATCCTATAAACAAGCAGGAACTCTTTGCCTTTCTCTCTGGGAAGATTGCATCCACTGCCTGGCCAGAGGGCAAGCTGGTCTTCATCACATAAGGCATCACAGTGGTCGGCACAGACACCAGCCACTCGATGCTGCCATGTAACCATGAAGAGGCCGACACCAGGATAGTGATTCACCTGCCTGATGCCCTGGAACATGGCTGTTCTACCTGCTTGATACGCACTGTGGATACGGATGTTGTCGTTATCCTCATCGGCAAGTTCCATGCCCTGCTCGCCAAGTATCCAGCTGCAGACATCTGGGTTGCTTTTGGCACTGGCAAGAACTAGAGCCCGACCGATGCCAGATTTTTGGGTCCGATGCCGATAACGATTTTGGAGATTCTGGACCACCAATTGCCGATGTTTTTGACCGATATTTTGTAATGAAATAAAATGATAAAAAATAATTTTCAAAAACTTCTTAACTTCAAAACTTTGTTTTTTTTATTAAAGTGTCAGAATTGAAGATTGAGAACATTTAAATAAAATGCAATCACATTAATACAAATAAACATAAATAATGTTTTGGCACATAAAAAGGATGAAATCAAATCAAATCCTTGGTTTCAATATGCAATGCACCCTGACTCTTTACAGTATAGAGTGTAAACTATGTGGCAAAATCCTTTATATAAGTTATAAAACTATCTGTAAACTTGCAATATGTTTGCATTCTCTGCAACTCTGCAGCATTGACCTGCTATTTTTAAGTTGAATGAAAACACACAAAACCCTGCTATTTTAGCAGTCTGGCAGCTGGGGCACCATTAACAGTTCTCAGTCTCTATACAAATAAACATAAAGCATGTTTTGGCACATAAAAAGGCTTAAAGGGGTACTTCACTTCACGCCGGGGGACACATTTAAAAAAAATATTAAAAATAAATGAAAAAAGTTATGGAAAATTCATGGCCCCCTCACACATTAGTAGGACACTCTAATGCGTGAGGGGGCCATGAATTTTCCATAACTTTTTTCATTTATTTTTAATATTTTTTTTAAATGTGTCCCCGGCCCTAAAGTGAAGTACCCCTTTAAGGATGAAATCAAATGAAATCAAAAACATAAACATGTTGCCTTGGTTTCAATATGCAATGCACCCTGACTCTTTACGGTATAGAGTGTAAACAAACTACACATGTGGCAAAATCCTTTCAACATAAAAGTTATAAAACTATCTGTAAACTTGCAGTATGTTTGCATACTCTGCAGCATTGACCTATTTTTAAGTTGAATGAAAACACACAAAACCCTGCTATTTTAGCAGTCTGACAGCTGGGGCACCATTAACAGTTCTCAGTCTCTACTAAGCTGCATTACAAAATAATAAGTTTGTTGAATAAACAAAACATGTTGCTGTTTGCCAGCTCAGGTCAACTATTCTTTATCTCAAATGAACTAGTACTGCCACTCAAGCAGTGGCAGATTATAATACAGGAAACAGAGCTTTTCAGCATTGTGACCTAGAAGTGAGCTTCTCTTTGCATCATAAATGCCCCCAACTGTGCTGAACACCCTCTCGCTGGGAACTGATGAGGGTGGTGCAGAGAGGTATCGCCTGGCCATCTTTGACAGTGTTTTGTACTGACCACTGTTCTGTTTCCACCATTCAAGGGGGTTTCCACTTTTCCTGTCAATGACCTGCTCTTTGAGGTAGGACTCAATCTCATCACCAGTGCCTCTGGCTGAAGCTGGCTCCGTTTCTGAAGACATTACACTGGCATAAAGGTCTTCCAGAACCTCTTCCACCCTTGATCTTTTTGGGTCTCCTGACCCTCCTCCATCTGTATCTGTATCTGCCTCTGTGGAGCTTTCTGCCTCTGGACTGTCTGCGCTTTGGCTGTCCATGTCCGACTCCTCCATGAGCCATGCTTTGGCTTCGCTAAGCACCACATCTGATGAGAAGGGACGGTTCTTGTAGCGAGGGTCAAGGAAGCACGCCAACACCACTTCTTTTGTTTTCTCTGCTTTTTCAAACCGCTTTGTTAAGCTCTTCAGCATGGTGCTCCTTAGGGTCTGAATGCCCCTGGTATTTGGTCCCTCTGGCTGAAGCAGCCGCTTCAGCACAGCCAGACTAGGAATGATACATGAAGCAGAGGCCTCTGATTTGCTCATTTCCAAGGTGATTTCTTCAAATGGAGTCAAAGTGTCAACCAGCTTTGAGACAAGGTCCCACTCTTCAGCACTTGGATTTGTGAAGTGCCCAAACTCAGCCGAGTAAACTGCAGTGCACGCTTTTGCTCCCACATCCTTTTGATCATGTGGAGGGACGAATTCCACCGAGTTGGTACTGATTGCAGTATGGAGTGTTGTTCAACGCCAAGTTCAAATTGAATTTTGTGAAGCCTTTGCTTGGCGAGCACTGAATGATTGAAGTGTGTGGCACACCGCTTCAGCCTTGCAAGAAGATCCACAACCATTCTCTGTGCTTCAAGGCCATCATTGATGACCAGCTGCAGAGTGTGAGCACAGCAGCTCCAATCAGGGACTTCGATTAGTTGCATGCCTTTAATCATGTTGGACCCACTGTCCCGCAGCACCAGTAGCACACGCTCCTTCTCTATACCCCAGTGTTCAAGCATTGCCAAGAATGTGTCGCCAATGTATCTTCCAGTGTGGGAACCTGACATTGCCTTAATATTTAGGATGACTTGCTGTCTTTCCCAATTATTGTCAATGAAGTGTGAAGTCAAGCTCATCAGGGATTCTGAGGAGCCTGACCAGCAATCAGTTGTGAATGACATTTTGTCACCTGCATTTTCCTTTGCAACGAGGTTCTTTACTTTCTCTTGAACCTTTTCGAAAACTTTATCTAGCATATTTGTTCTGTAGAACTTTTCACTCTTTAAAGTGTAGCGGGGTTCTGCTGCAGCCAGCAACCTCTTGAACCCAACATGTTCGACAATTCCAAATGGCTCCATGTCAGTGGCGATCATTTCCAAGATAAGTCTATCAAAGGCTTTTGATCTTTTATCATCCTTTGACCATTTTGTCTGTTGATCCATGACTTGAAGCAAAGTGGGCTGGCTTGATTTTTGTTTGGTGCTCTGCTTCTCCTGGACCACTCTGTCTTCATGGGCCTCTTTATATTCTTCTTTGTGTTTTGATTGCATGTGGCCCCACAAATTGCTGGTGTTTCTTTGTGAACGTTTTGTGGCACCCTGGCTCACCGTCTTTTCACATATTTTGCATGTGACTTCATCATTCACTGATGTGAAATAATTCCACACCTTGCTTTTAACTCTTTCTTTCCCAGCCATCTATAACAAGAATAAAAAAATAATCACTTTACTGTTTCAAACATTTTATATTTATATGAATATTATTGTTAATTTCATATATATATTCTCAATAAATTATAATTAATTTTATTCCAACTACTTCATAAAGTCTTTATCTAGCAAGCTTCACTGTCCATAAAATTCAGTGGTGGGAAAATAAAATATGCTCTGACACGTGACTAAATGGCACACTTGCAATAACAAGTCATTTGACACATGACCTCATTATATTTATTATTTATCACTTTACTGGAGTATTTCCAATTATCTATAGTATACTTTTTAATGCTGTCAAAATTACCGCGTTAACGGCGGTAATTCATTTTTGGAATTAATTGCGTTAAAATATTTGACGCACCTAGCTCTGGTCCATCGAGTTAGAATTTCTCCTTAACGCTATGTCACTTTCCTGCTGTTACCCGCACACCCTCGGTAGCGCAGGCTGCGCAGCCTCTTGTCTTTAGTAAAAATAAAATATATACTTTCGCTATTCACCAAAACAAAGACGGTTTTAAGATGTTGAAAGCCTACTTTCCTTAGTGGGAATACTCTGAGCCCCCCACCTCACCTCTAAAATAGACTTTTTGGCCAGAGAAGAAAACATTTCAACAGAAGGAAAAGATTTTGTCATTAGAAAAGTTCCATTGACCGGATCTGTAGGGGGCGCAGTGGAGTAACTAAAACATTTTTTCCTTCCGTTGAAATTGTTTATTTTCTGTCCAAAAAGTGTATTTTAGACATGAGGTGGGGGCTTAGAGTGTTCCCACTAAGTACAGTAGGCTTTCAACTCTGTAAAACCGTCTTTGTTTTGGTGAGTAGCGAAAGTGTATCTTTTATTTTGACTACAGACGAGAGAATAAGCAGCCTGCGCTACCGCGGGTGTCCGTGAAACGACCCGAAATTATGTTATTGTTTTATTTAGAGCAGTGGGTTTCAACCCTTTTCATATCAAGGTCCATTATTTGTTCGGCATTTGAGCCACGGACCACCATTTGATGAGATTTAGACTCTCAGACCCACGACCAGTTATCTTTCTATTCCCACAATAATACAGAAAGAAATGACATATGAATGATTAATCATGATTAATTAATGTTTAAGCTGTGATTAATCTGATTAAACATTTTAATTGTTTAACAGCCCTAATACTTTTACTTCTACTCCACTAGCCTACATCTCAGAGGCAAATATTGTACTTTTTACTCCACTACAAATTTTATGAAAACTTTAGTTACAAGTTACTTTGTAGATTTGAATTATTATTACTAAACAACATACATTAACCACAAGTCTTCAGCCCATTTTAAACTTTGGCTATTTTACATTTTATACATTGTGAAATGGGACATTCCGCAAAATGAGTACTTTTACTTTTACTCAAGTACATTTTGATTACCAGACTTTTACTTGTATCGGAGTGTTTCTGCAGTATTGATACTTTTACTTAAAGAAATTGAGTAATGTTTCCACCACTGGGTATCAATTTATATTGCTTGCTGGATAATAAGACTCGTAATTTTGGGAATCTGCTGTGTTTTGTCTCGTTTATGAATTTGTATTTCTCGTTGATCATACGTCGAGTTGAAGCTGGCTAAATAACTGCGCACCGTGGCGGCAAAGCAAAGTTTGTTGTTGTTTACCCAGGGTGTTGGACTAAGTTAACACTTATTTACAGCCAGGCCCTGCATGGAAGCCTTGCTCAAGGGCTATTCAGCGGTGATTCATGATTGATGTGATGAATTGGGGAATCGAACTAGGGACCTTCCGGTATCAAGGCCGCCCCTCTAACCACTAGGCCACCGCGGCCACAGAAGACTCGCCCCAAAACCCCCTCGCCCCCATTTTTTTCGCGGACCCGCGGTTCTTGTATTCTTGTATTTGTTTGAAGATAAGGTTATGAATACGTTTAGGGTTAGGCATAGTTTTACTGAGGTTAAGTTAGGCATTAGGTTAGGTTTTGGCACCGTTTTACTGAGTTTAAGTTTAGGAATAAGGTTGGGTGAATACCGCCGGATTTGCCCCGGTGCGAATACATTTTGGGGCGAGGGTTTTGGTGTTCACCGTCTCAGCCAAATTCACCCCGCTCCGTTCAGAAACAGTGTGGGGCTGTTAAGTAAGTTAACATCGCAGACAGACTTTGTTAATATATATTTCTTTAGCGATATACAAGTAGCCAGAAGATTGTAGTAGGCTATGCCCATAAAAATCAGCTACCTAACCGTTTGCGCGATCCATAAATTAACGAGCCTCGCGTCGGGTCATTCATATATCATTTATCAATTCATTGAGCTCATATAGGTCTCTCTGGAAGGCATTGTAGTGATACATAACTTTATCTCCCAGTCAGTATTATTATTGACAGACTGAGGAAAACGAGAAATCTTTGTGGATTTCACATAATATACATACCTTTACCGCAGCAGCAGCACAATTTAGGAGAACTTTGTATCAAACGCTCAGCTGCACATGAGACACTGTCAGCCTGTAAACTGTTAATGTTAATGACATAAACATCGGAACATCGGGGGAAATAATGACCGATGCCCGATGTCAGCATCGGGGTCCAAAATGACCGATGTATCGGTTCGACCGATGTATCGGTCGGGCTCTAGCAAGAACTACACCTATGTTCATATAAACACGATCTGCCATGCTATGGGCAAAGGCAAGTCCACAGCACTTCCCGTCTTCCACTGTTACACAAGCTGTGACACAACATCAGCATTCTGCGGGAAAGGGAAGAAGTCAGCATGGGTGGCTTGGAATTCCTACCCTGAGGTCACCCAGGCCTTCAATTACATGGCAGAAAATCCATACACTTCTGTGACGATAGATGCCCAACACTTTCAGCTTCTTGAGCGTTTCACAGTCATCATGTATGATAAGACAAGTGATATGGAATCTGTCAATGAAGCACGACGAGAGTTGTTCTGCCAGAAGAACAAAACGATGGAACACATTCCACCAACGCAAGATTCACTGCTGCAGCACGTGAAGCGAGTTGCCTACCAGTCTGGGATCTGGGCCTCGTCTGAACTGGCCCAGCAGCCGACACCTAGTCCAGAAGGATAGGGATGGACATTGGATGACAACAACCAGGTCTGGCTTCTTGTGTGGAGCATTCTACCGATGGCGTCAAAAGCCTGCAATGAACTGGTCAAGTGCGGTTGTAAAAGAGGTTGTGGTGCAAGGTGCTCATGCAAGAAGGCACACTGGAATTGCACAGATCTTTGCAGTTGTCAATGTGACAAATAATTTGAATGTTGTTATCCTTGAAAGTGAAGATAATAATCTTCAATTCCCTTCACGCTCCATTTTTCAATGTGTCTGAAAATGATGTACATACATTGGCAGAATCAACCAAATTATCTAATCTTGGCAGAATTAGTCACTTATTGATATTCCCTATAGTTTTATTGCATTCCTTGTCCCAGAAAATGTATATTTTGACACCAAGATTGACCTTCTAAGTGGCTTGGAAGCCGAGATATTGGTAATTATAGATATTACATGGTGGCCATCTTTGCAATCCAAGATGGCCGCCTTCTGCCATCTTAATGACGTGGCTACCCTTCCAAAATGAAACCTATGGTGATGGAGAGCATGTAGAAAATAATTGGCGCTTTTGTGAGCCGTGTCCACATTTTTTTGTTAACAGCCCTGACTATTATGTTCTGCTTAGAATCACGCTTCTAGCCAGACAGTTCTATATGTATCATTTTGCATTCTAATTTGGATTTCTTAATGGAAGTGGGCAGTGAGTCTGATGTGATCCTGCAGCCCAGTTGGCCTCAGATATTCAGTGGAGAGACCATCACTCTCAAGTGTGAGATACAGGGGAGAGGTGACACCGAGTGGAATTATGAATGGAAAACAACCAGTTCATCTTCAGACAGACCAGTAAACCAAGCTGAATCCAGGATCAACAGTGTCTCTGTGTCTCACAGTGGAGACTACTGGTGTAAGGGCCGTCCCACAAATGACCTGCTGTCTTCAACATCGTGGAGTGATGCTGTTAAATTAACTGTGTTAGGTAAGTCGGAATGTATTTCAGTTATATAGAAAAGAATGTGAATTATCTTTTGTGCAGCCTCCAGAAATTGCATTAAAACATCAATATCTTCAACAGTATGTCCTGTCAAACAGTAAACCATGTCTTAATCCAGAGATACTGTATGTGTTTTCCAACAGACAAACCCCAGTCTGTTCTGAGTTTGTCTCCACAATGGTTGAGTCCTGGAGCCTCAGTGACTCTGAGCTGTGATGTTAAAGAATCATCTGCAGGCTGGATGTTCTACTGGTACAGAGCTGTTCCTAAACCATCATACAACTCCAACACTTATGAGCTCTTATCTGGTCGCCACAAAGGGACTGTAGAGGGTTCCTACATCATTCATGGTCCTAAAGGCACAAGAGGTTATGTGTGTAAAGCTGGGAGAGGAGACCCAGTTTATTACACTGAGGAGAGTGAACCTAAGTTTATGTGGTCTGGTGGTGAGTGTGTTCATCTCTCTCTCTCTCTCTCTCTCTCTCTCTCCCCGTTTTCTATTTGTATTTCTTTCACATTCTTTGATCTTGTTTATTTCACCGTCATTGTAACACTGCTGTTTGTTTGACCTCTGATCCTGTGTTGTTTTAGATCTTCATTCTTCAGCTTCTCTCACAGTGAGTTCTAACAGAACTCAGCACTTCACCTCTGACTCTGTCTCACTAAGCTGTGAGGGAAACTCTACTGAATGGAAAGTGAAGATGTTAACTAAGCGAGGATTCCTGTCACAGTGGTCATCTAAGAGAGTGTCAATGAGCAGATATACATGCAATTTCCGGCCCTATAAACACAGTAGTGGAGTGTACTGGTGTGAGTCTGGATTGGGACAGTACAGCAATGCTGTCAACATCACAGTACATGGTGAGTCAGTTACTTCATTCACCACCTAACAATACTGCAGCATTCCATCAACTCATTAAAAGCGTGTTTTGGTGTTTTCACAGCATGAATCCTAACAAGTTTTCTTTTTTACTTGTTAACTGTTTTACAGATGGTTCTGTCATCCTGGTGAGCCCTGTCCACCCTGTGACTGAGGGACATTCTGTGACTCTCCAATGCAAACACAAAACAGACTCATCACTCTATAACATGGACTTTTATAGAAATGATGAACTGGTCCAAACTAAAACCAATGGAGAGATGATCATACCTGCTGTATCTAAGTCTGATGAGGGATTCTACAAGTGTAAATATTCTGGAGGAGAATCACCACAGAGCTGGATGACAGTGAGATGTGAGTATTCTGACATCAATTTATCATTTTCTTTAAAAGCACTTAAAATTAAACGCACAGTTACAGGAAATTAAAAAGCAATTAAAAGCACAAATTAATTTACATATGCCATTCTTTGTCATACTTCTGTGTTACATGTAGGATAAAAATGAGGAAACATCTGGTTTTACTCTGTAATAATTACACTTAGTGCCAACTAGTGTTATATAGCCAGAAATATAGTTCAGCTTTGTTTGTTATTACACAATAACAAACATGACAAGTTGCTTAAATGCTTCAAACTATTGTTTGAATCATTATAATATCCTTGCCATTGTACTGTCTCTACCTTCAGTGTCTGGATCTGTGGAACAGAGTTCTCCACATGTAGTGGGTCTGATTGTGGGACTTCTTGTTGTGATTCTACTGACCATCCTTCTGCTCCTGTTGAATCGATACAGAACATTGAATGGTGAGAACCACTTATAAAACTCATGCTGGGAAATTGTCCTGTCCTCCTACACACACTGAACAGCAGAAGACTGGCTTGTAGTGTAAAACACTAATTAACATATGTTGCTCTTTTTATTACAGATCCATGTTGTAACAGGTAGGTACAGCTCTGTTTCTAGGGCTGTCCCCCACTGACTGCTGATACCTTTATGTTATCCCTTTTTGTGTGTATGTGCGTGTGCGTGTGCGTGTGTGTGTGTGTGTGTGTGTGTGTGTGTGTGTGTGTGTGTGTCTGTGTGTGTGTGTGTGCGCGTGCGTTTGCACACGTGTGACTGTGCGTGTGAGTCTCTAATCTTAGTTATAACATGGCCACTGATGATCTTGTTTGCATATTTATCTTGAAATAGATGCGTCAAGTGCCAGGGAACCAATCAGGACTCAGACCAGATGACCAACCAGAGAGTAACTGCAGATGATGTATACATACCACTTCAGCATGGTCAGCCTTTCAACCAATCACAATCGATCAGTCACATAACAGCTGATCAGTAACACTAACATTACAACTTGATAATTGTACTTCAACCAATCAATCAATCAATCATTCAGCAGCTACACAACAGCCATTCTTTTTCCACAAGAACAATTATGTTTCATGTGGTTTAACATGTGTTGTACTTGAATCCATTTAAAAACAATATATTTTCAGTGTTTAGAGATAGTTTCAACAAGGAATGAACCTGATCATGTCAGCCTCTCTATTTTCCTTTACCATTAGGTGATGCCAACATCTATGAAACAATCAAAGGCTCTCAAGGGACTGACAATGGTACAGTAGCATATACTATACTTCATGATAACACATGCATATTTTCAAAGAGGGAGCTGCTAGATTTGACTGAATTATAGACATTAATTGGGCGAGCCGCGGAGATGATATGAATTGGTCATTGAATTTAAGGATATCTATGTTTCTTTCTTTCAGAAGAGCCTGCAGCCCAGTGATTCCAGTGATGCAACATAGTCCAGAGAATGAACAAAAATATATGGGCAAGAAACACAAGGGTGAGCAAGAAAAAAATATGAAATAAATGTGATTGGGGGAGGTTTTTTGAATTGGTAACAGAAATTACGGATGTCTATGATTCATTCTTTCAGATGAGCCTGCAGCTGAGTCCAGTGATGTGACGTATTCACAGATTGAACTAAAACACCTGGGCAAGAAAAAGAAGGGTGAGCAAACAAAAAGTATGAAATTAATATAAACTATAGTTAAGTTGGAGTCTATGGACTGTATAGTAGTAGTTTGTTTTAACACATCCCACATTGGGTGTGTATGAGTGGGTTCATGTGTGTACTGTGCTATGTTGTTACTCATGCACATGAGGAAATGACACCATACCTTGTGTCTGAGCCTGCAGAGTGTCTGTCTATGAACGTCATAAAGTAGATGAACTACCACACACTGTCCATCACATAAAGCAGGCTGTGCCTTCGTAACAGTGTACAATCATTTGTATCGGTAGCTTCAGCATAGCATAGCTAAACATGAATACAAGTGTTCCTAATCCTAACAAAGAGTTTCCTCCACAGAGACACCTGCTGATCCACTTGAGAGCTCTTTGTATTCTGAAGTGAAGACTGGATCAGCCACAGGTACATTGTGTTATTTATAATCTTTACAAACATTCTGACCCAAGGTTTTGCGTGGAACTGTTTAAAATAATCATTAACTCCACTGATTATGTGGGAAAATTATTATTAGTCCCTGGCCAAATGGTTTTGCAGGTCGAACTTTTCAGGATGTTTCTAATTTTTTTCCATGACAAAACACTGCTTAAAAGAACACTGACTTGTGTGTTGTAGAAGGATCAGGTAAACCAGATGTGACTTACGCCCAGGTTAACCACCAAAACAAAGGCAAAGCAAAGAAGAAGAGAGGTAGGTGAAATGCATGTCACTCATAGTATAATACAATAAATAGTTTGAGCCTGCAGTGTCAGTCTATGAACTTCACAAAGTAGATCAACTACCACACACTTTGCAATAGGGCTGCAACTATTGATTATCTTCCTTGCAGTTGTTCTATCAATTACTTTTCATATTAATCAAGACTTTTATACTTTGTGGTAAAACAGTGTTAAACAAAAATAGTCGATCTACAAGCTCTTTTTTTTAAATAATCAATTAAATCGATTAGTTTGATTAAGTGTTGCACCTCGGCTGTCCATCACATAAAGCAGGTGCTACTGTATGAGAAGCTGTGTGTGTACAATCATTTGTATAGGTTGGTAGGTACAGCATAGCATAGCCTAAACATAAATATACAAGTCTTTCTAAGAGTGTACAATCATTTCTATAGGACAGGTACTGTACTGTAGCTACAGCATAGTGTAGGCAAACATAAGTACAAGTATTCCTAACAGTGTACAATTATTTGGATAGGTAGCTAGCTGAACATGAAAACAAGTGTTCTTTTTCGTTTGAGTCGTGAGGCACTCACTATGGGAAACAGCGCCATCTGGCGATGCGACAGAGCTACACAATACGCTCCCGGGGCCCAGTATTGGGCAAGAGGGTATGTCACGTGACCGGCCGTCCTTCCCCTTTCCGGAAGGCCATATAAGGCCGTTCGTGACGCATTACTTCCTCATCAGTTCCTCTGTTTGACAGATGCACAAGGCTACACGCTTATAAAAACTGCAAAGAACAATTATTCAACTCATCTTCGACTTCTTTGGACCACGAGAGAAACCAGCTATAACCCTCAAAGCTGCGATTCGGATTAATCACCCACGGGTTTTCTCTCGCGTCGGAAAAACAACTTTAATCAACTTCTTTTTGCCTCGTGGTGAGTCGGCCTGCTAACCGGCATTAGCCTGCTAACCGGCATTAGCTGCTACTTAGCCCCCTAGCCGCTAACTGCTACTTAGCCCCCTAGCCGCTAGCTGCTACTAGCTTGGCTGTCTGGCTACAGCCACAGCATTAGCACCTCTCACTAAGCTAACCCCCCGAATAGAGCTGTTAGCTTAGCCTTCCACCACCACACAATGGCTTCTTACAAGGGCGTCTCTCACTACGAGGGCCCTCTGCCAGCGAGACAGTGCGGACTCCCCGACTGCTCCGCCACCATTGCCGGGGATGACCCACACCGTATATGCATTGGCTGTCTCGGTATAGCTCACGCGTTTAACGCGCTCTCCGACCCGGCTTCTCTCTGCGGAGCATGCTCTTGCTACTCGGAGAGGTTCCTGAGAGCTCGATACGGCCAGGCCAGGGCCTGTGCAGGGAATGCTGGCGGGACTAGTGTTGTTCTGTTAGCCCCGCAGCAACCCTCACGCACCCCCACCCCAACCTCAACTGCCGCGAGTGTTGGACCTCAACGCTCACGGCGCTCCGGTGATACTACCATGCCACCTCCTACCGCCTCGGGCCCTGCGGAGAGCGGAGCTAGCCTCTCACAGGACCGCGGAAAACAACAAGCAGCCATTGCCGCCATGGGGACTGGACCTCAGCCCCCACAGCACCAGGCTCTCTCCCCCTCTCCCCCCCACCCCAACCGTTCCTCTCCAGCGGCCAGCTGGAGGACGACCGCGACTCCATGCAGGGGACTACAACGAGGGGGAATAGTACGAGGAAGGCGAGTACAACGAGGAGGAATACGACGATGAGGAGCTCCCTTCTGCTCAGGACTCCTCGGACGTCGTCATGCTTCGGACGTCGTCATGCTTAGCCCGTAGTGATGTGCGGGTCGGGTTTTTTCATGACCCGCCCCGCCCCAACCCGCGACGGAACGC
This sequence comes from Gymnoscopelus braueri, assembly GCF_963280865.1. Classification (NCBI taxonomy): domain Eukaryota; kingdom Metazoa; phylum Chordata; class Actinopteri; order Myctophiformes; family Myctophidae; genus Gymnoscopelus; species Gymnoscopelus braueri. The sequence continues at coordinate 19,990,671 of NC_137620.1, forward strand.
GACCCGCCTCAACCCGCCCCGCGAACCCATATATAAATCTATGGCTCAACCCGCCCCGCGACCCGCGGTGGGAATATATATATATATTATATAGCGCTCTTTTAAGTACCCAAAGTCCCTTTATATGTCTACAGTAGCACAACATTGTCATGGGCTGAATAAACAAGCATGTTGGTCAAAATAGTTTTTTTTTTTTTTTTTTTTCGTGGAGAGCGGCTGACCCGCTCACCCTCAGCCCGCATAATTTTCTCTGAAATCCTGACTCGACCTACCCGCGCCGCGGGTTGACCCGCGGGTCCCGCGGGTTACGGGTCGACCCGCTCATCACTATTAGCCCGGGACGGGCTGGTCCCACCGGCCCCCCCGCCCCCCCCCCCCTCTTCTCTCCCACTCTCTCTCCAGGCGCCTACGGGCCAGGCTAACGAGGCACCGAGCGCTCCTAAGCTCTCCGTCTATACAGTCTTCTAACGGGCGGCACTCAGATGCGGCCAGCAGCTCCAGGTAGAGGAACCACGGGCCTCCACTGATGCAGCTGCACCCTCGTTCCCGGGCATGGTCGCCCAGGAGCCTCGCCGCCCGCGGACCAGAAAGCTCCCAGTGGCCACAGGCTTCAAGGAAGCTCTCCAGTCCGCCTGGAAGGGCCACGCTGACCCATAAGGACTCAGCTTCGACATCGGCGTGGCAGGGGGGGTGGGACTGGGACTCAGTCTCCCCCCCATGGACTCTGTTCTGGCTACCAGTCTGGGGGCGATGAGCAAGGGACGCGTCTCCCTCACCTCCAAGGCTACCTTCGCCCTCCAGAAAGAAAAAGCTGCCTCAGCAGCCACTGAGAGGTCCTTTAAAGCGACAGGTCTCGTCGCCAAGACTCTCAACGCCAGCACCCTGTTACTAGGCTCCCTGAGCGCACTGCTTCAGGACCTGAAACCTGCACTGGGCGAACACGCTGAGGAGATCGAGCTGGTCATGCAGCTCATCATACAGCTGAACCTGCACGCCACTTCTTGGACCGGTAGGTCCCTGGACCTCTGCGCCATGCAGGAACGGACCAGGTGGCTGGACCTCGTCCATTTCCCAGGCGAAGCCGGGCAGGAGGCCAGAAAGCAGCTTCTGACCCTCGACCTGGACCCTGAGAACCTTTTCAAGGGCGGTGCCAACTTCATCAAATCCTTCACAGAGGAGAGAAGGACGACGCAGGAGGCTTCGAACCACTCGCCTCCTCCTCCTCCAACACCAGGTCCCGAGAGGAGAGACCTGCGGCGAGAGGAGGGCGCTCCTCCTCCCGCCAAACCAGGTCAGGACGTCCCCCGAACGCACCCACACCGGCTACGTCCAGGGACAGGGAGAGGCCCCAAGCGGAGGTCGGTACTCGACCTCAAGCCTCTCGCCCCACCTCTGCTGCCAGGGCTCGACGTCGCGACGCCACTCGCTCCCGTCGCGGGCGGGTGAGGTGACATTTGCCCATTTGTTCCTCCCAATGTCAGGCAGGCTTGGGACACTGCCAGCCGCTCCACCCAGAGCTGCACAGTCAGGCTGGAGGGACGCGGACCCCCCCGATTTTAACGGGGAAGAGACAGGGTTCGTTTTTGCATCTCGAGGACAGAGTCATGGACCACTCCTCCACAGCCAAACAACAAAAAATGTTGCACATTTCTGTGAGGTCTGTAATGCAATACCCTGTAATTGTTCCAATACATTTGTTGAATGTTACAAAACCTTGTCTTATTCCAACTCTGCATGTAGACCAAGGAGAGCGGGAGCCACCTACATGGCGGGCTCCCGTTCTCGATGGTCCCCCTATGAGCCCACAGTGCTCGGTAAACCCTTTTATCGGTTTTCCGAACACTTGTGGGACAAAACTACTGAATGTATCTACACCAATGCAGAAAATAAAATCAGTATCATCCCTGTCCGCCAGAGGGCGCCTTTGCACCTTGGTACAGGGGTCACGCCAATTTTGCCTCCCAATCCCCCCATCCGAGAGAGGGCGCCAAAACTGACTACAATGACTACAACCCGTCCAGACCAGATGTTGACGTCAGGGAGACATCACGTGCGGGGTCACGTGACTTCCTTGAATCTCCCAGTCAGTCATTTAACGCCTATACCGTCTCTAGTGGGCACCACACGTATGGTCCCCGGAGCGATCGGTCACGTCACTAGTTTCCATGACAACGACCGGCCGGTCTGTGAGACAAGTGACAGCAGCACTACTCCCCCACCCTCTAGCTCGCTGCTTGGCGCAATGGAAAGCTTGTCACCCGTCGCCTTGGGTGCTTCGCACCATACAGAAGGGTTACAAGATACAATTCTCCGCGAAACCTCCTATGTCAGACAAGGTGTTGTTTTCACAGGCGAAGGGCGGAGCGGCGATAACCTTACGAGAGGAGGTTCTCTCCCTCCTAAGAAAAGGCGCAATCAGAGAATTATCTCCCGACCAGAAACGACTGGGTTTCTACTCGAAATATTTTCTGGTCAAGAAAAAGGGGGGGGGTGTACGACCCATCCTGGATCTGAGGGGTCTCAACAAATTTCTAACGAAATTCAAGTTTCGCATGCTGACGACCGCGACGTTATTACGCACGGTGCGTCAGGGCGACTGGTGGACCAGTATAGACCTGAAGGATGCTTATTTCCACATTCCTGTCTACCCGCCGCACAGAAGGTTTCTGCGCTTCGGTTTCGAGGGACGAGTGTACGAATACACGGTCCTCCCGTTTGGAATGTCCCTGAGCCCCTGTGTGTTTGTGAAATGCACACAGGCGGCTATAGCTCCGTTAAGGAGACAGGGGATACGTCTGTCGACTTACATCGACGACTGGCTCTTGGCAGGAGTCTCCAGTCAAGAGGTGGCGAGACACACGGAGATAGCTATCTCACATCTGACGTCGTTGGGTTTCACCATCAATTTTCAAAAGAGCGTGCTGATTCCATGTCAACAAACCTCTTTCATAGGGATTTCACTGGATTCAACTACGCTGGTGGCATACCTATCCAAGGAGAGGATAGACAGTTTCCTAGCCTGTGTGAGGTCTTTTCGAGTAGGAAAGAAAGTCACGTACAGGCTGTGCATGCAGGCAGCGGGTCTCATGGCTTCGGCCATACACCTGGTCCGCCTAGGCAGGCTCCTTATGAGACCTTTTCAGAGGTGGGTGCGGGATCTCAACATCCCGCCCACCATGGGGTCTCGAGGGGTCGTGGTGTCTCCACGTTGCATGGAGGCACTCGAACCGTGGTCACACGCACTTTTTCTGTCAGAGGGTGTCAGTGTGGGTGCGGTGATTTCACGGAAGGTTGTCACGACGGACGCCAGCCTGACAGGCTGGGGCGCCGTTCACGAGGGCCATGCAGCCAGGGGAGTGTGGGACTCCAGTCTACGACTGGCCCACATCAACTACCTGGAGCTGATGGCGGTGCTCCTCGCTCTCAAGTGGTTCGAGGCGCGCATCAGCGGTTGTCATGTCCTGGTCAGGACGGACAACACGACGACCATGTGCTACATCAACAAGCAGGGAGGCTTAGGCTCCCGAGTGTTGGACAACCTGACACGCGAGCTGACACTGGTGCGACTCGCGCCTGCTGTCGATCCGGGCGGTCCATGTCCCAGACCTCCTGAACAGCGGGGCAGATCTGCTGTCCAGGGGCAGATATTGGTGCGCGGATTGGTCACTCAATCCGAAAGTGGCGGACATGATTTGGACCAGGTTCGGCCGGCCACAGGTCGATTTGTTTGCCTCAGCAGAGAACGCGAAGTGCTCTCGCTTTTTCTCAGTGAAGGCGACGGACCTCTCGTTGGGGCTGGATGCGTTGGCTCACAGCTGGCCGAGGGAACTCCTGGACGCATTCCCGCCGCTGGAACTGATCCGCCCGACGTTAGAGAGGGTCAGACTTCAGGGTCTGTCTGTACTGCTGGTGGCTCCAGCATGGGGCGTTTGGAGATCAGAGATAACTCCTCTCCTTTACGCAGAGCCGTGGCGCCTCCCTCCGATCGAGGACCTGCTGCGACAAGCAGGGAACGAGATCAAGCACCCCAGCCCCCGGGACCTGGACCTGTGGGTCTGGCCCGTGAGAGGGCCAACTTAGACTCGTGTGGTTTTCCCCCTGATGTGGTAGCTACCATTCAGGGGGCCAGGGCCGGATCTACGAGGGCTGCCTACACCTTGACATTAAATGGAATATTTTTGTGTCATGGTGCCGGGAACAGTCACCATTAGTGGTGGCTTTTCGGGCTCCGGTGCGCAGCATTCTTATTTTCCTGCAAAGCAGGTTGAATCAGGGCTTGGCTTTCCCAACGGTCAAGGTGTACCTGGGGGCCATTTCCGCCTGCCACGAAGGTTTCGATGTCGGGACGGTTGGCAAACATCCCATGGTGCGACGTTTCATGGGCGGCGCCAGACGGGCCAGGCCGACTAACAGGCCTCTGTTTCCGGCCTGGGATTTGGCGGTGGTGCTGAATGCACTTTGCCTCTCTCCTTTTGAGCCTCTCGAGACTGCGAGCCTGAAAATAGTGAGTCTTAAGACTATCCTTCTCTTGGCCCTGTCTACGGCCAAGAGGGTTAGTGACCTGCATGCACTCTCGGTAAGTTTGGAGTGCCTGAGGTTCTCTGGTGATGACAGGAGGGTTCTGTTGAAACCGAACCTGGCATTTGTTACCAAGACCAGGGTGGTAGCACCGGCCCTGGTTGAGTTGGTAGCTTTTCATCCACCTCCTTTCGCTTCGGCAGAGGATGAACGGTTGCATTGTCTTTGTCCAGTGAGGGCCCTGAGGCTCTACTGTCGGGAGACGGCGGCCAGCAGGTCGTCTACGCAACTGTTTGTCTCCTATGGCCGCGGTGACCAGCGGAAGGCGGTTGCCAAGCCAACGCTTTCCAGGTGGATAGTTGAGGCTATAAGGCTCGCCTATACTAGTGGTGGGACCCCAGTACCTGATGGACTGAGGGCTCACTCGACTAGGGGGGTGGCTGCATCCTGGGCCCTCTCTAGGGGGGTTTCGGTCCAGGAGATTTGCACGGCCGCTAACTGATCGTCACCTTCGACCTTTGCGGCCTTTTACAGCCTGGACGTGGCGGCCTCCTCAGTGGCGCACGCTGTCCTGGGCGTGGCAGCCTCATCTACTTGAGGTGCCTTCTCCTCCTGATGTGCTCCTGGGGGCTGACGATCTGTCGGTCTCGGGAGCAAGGGGCCCTGTTCCCTTGTTGAAGGGTTGGTAGGTGACGGACCTTGTTGTCTATTAGCTGAATAAGGCAGACTTCGGTCTGTCAGGGCCTCCTTTATTTTATCCCTTATGCCGCGTCCGGGCCCGATGGGTCTGGGCGCCCCAGAGGTCAGGGCCCACCGTGTGCGGGCCCCAGGGCCGGAGGGGGCATGTGCGGTTTTCTTTCAGGGATTGAACGTTTGTAACGCTTCCGGGGGGTTTATAGATCCCATAGTGAGTGCCTCACGACTCAAACGAAAATAACTAGAGGTTACGTAGGTAACCCCGGTTCTTTTAGTTTAGGAGTGAGGCACTCACCAAACACCCCTTTGTTTCGCCACTGCAAACAGAGGAACTGTGTTAAGAGGAAGTAATACGTCACGACCGGCCTTATATGGCCTTCCGGAAAGGGGAAGGACGGCCGGTCACGTGACATACCCTCTTGCCCAATACTGGGCCCCGGGAGCGTATTGTGTAGCTCTGTCGCATCGCCAGATGGCGCTGTTTCCCATAGTGAGTGCCTCACACCTAAACTAAAAGAACCGGGGTTACCTACGTAACCTCTAGTTCTTAACAGTACAAACATCTGTTAGTTAAACAAAAATACAATTGCTTCTAACAGAGTTTCCTCCACAGAGAGGCCTGCTGATCCACTTGAGAGCTCTTTGTATTCTGAAGTGAAGACTGGATCAGCCACAGGTACAATACATGTCTTATTATAACTTTCACGATCATTCAGTCGAAAGGTTTTTTTGCATGAACATCTTTGAAATATTCAATAACAGAAAACAGAGGGGGATGCATTTTCAGTTCGGGATACCAATTTCATCCAATCAGGAGAGAGAACTCATACAGGATACAGTATAAACAAGTGAAATTGGAAGTGATGACACAAAGAAGTGAGCAGACAATTGGAACTGGAACATAAAATTTAAGCTGATAAATGGGTACTCTCTCCTGATTGGATGAAATTGGCAACCCACCTGAACCCACAGGAAAAACAGTGGATAAAATATGATCTAGCATAATGTTCAATGATGGAGTCTCCTGTTTTAAATATATATTGTTACTCTGTTTAAACTCCTCAGATACAGATGTGTAGAGCAACCCAACACGACACGTGTGGATAAAGTCAAATGGATCTTCAGCAATAAATGCAGGTTAACATGTATACATACAGTGGTGGAAAAAGTTAAACTTTTTTTACTTAAGTAAAAGTCCCAATACTGCAATGTAAAAGTCCAGAATTCAAAATGTACTTGAGTAATAGTACAAAAGCATTGGCATCAAAATGTACTTAAAGTATCAAAAGTAGAAAGTACTAATTGTGATAGCCTTGATACAAGACTGTCATATATTATTATGACCGATGACCGTCTTGATCCAAGGCTATCATTATGCAGAATGTCCCACTTCACAAGTTTTCAAATGTATACAAATCTTTTAAAAATAGCAGATCTACAAGCTGAGCGACGCATAGTGAGCTTGTAGATCAGCTATTTTCAAATGGCCGAAATGTATATAGCTGGGCTGAAGTGGGTAATGTATGTTTTGTAATAATAATGGAAATCTACAAAGTAACCAGTAATTCAAGTTTGCAAATAAGTAAAAGTAAAAGTACTGAAAATTGCAAATACTCCAGTAAAGTAAAAATACCTCAAAATTGTACTTAGTACAGTACTTGAGTAAATGTACTTTACTCAAGTTGTAATAGATACAAGTGCATATCCAGTATTACACACAATATTACTGTATACAGTACGCACAGTATTACACAACGCAAATGCTTATTTTATAGTTGCCTCATTCAAGCGTATTAAATTGTACTGTACAAAAGGTACTTTTTTATGACAACTGTGGTTTTACATATCATTATATTAAAAGGTTTTTTTTGTACGTGTTAACATTTACTAGATTTTAAACTTTAAATGTTTATTGCATATTTTATAGTTTACTGTGTACTGTAAGTTTTACAGACTTTTGTTTTATTACATTTAAATTTAAATAATGACAACGATAATAAATGAGTGCTGACATTTTTACCATTGAGCTAATAGAGGCAACCTGCTTGCTCAGGGGATAAATTGAATCTTGATCATCAGGTCAAAATTCATGTCAGATCCTGTGTCGAGGTGAGACATGACCTTTGACACAATCTAAATGTCTCAATAGAAGAGCAGGGAGACAAAATACAACCACCACAATTGTATACGTTATATTGTATTAACATACTCTAACCATAAAGAGTGGACAAGAATTACATTTTATTCATTAAAAAAAGTTACATAGTGAGGCTTTGATATTCAACTCTTGTTTGTAGGCCTACTAATTTTCACCCGCTGTCTGAAAACTACTTTCATTAATCTTCTACATTATTTTTCATGCTCATGTTCATGCTTACATGTTGTTCAAATTATGTGATGTAAATAAATAAATCTATTTTTTTTTAGAATAAACTGCTTCAAAGAACATAAAATGTTGTCATGTCTCATAGGTGCATCACATCTGTGCTTGTTTTAGCAGTTCAATCAGAACAAATTTGTTCTCAAACTGTTCCTTCCACATCTCTTAGCCTCCCAAGAACATTGTCATGCATATTCCATTTAAATCGTTTTGAGAGTCACACAACCCATCATTCACATTTTAATATAGAACTCCCCTAAAGATTCCTCATGTCACCCCTTAGTGGCCTTTTAGTGTAATTTCTACAAAACAGGATGGATGGAGGGTGGAAAGACAAACAGATTTCTTTTTTGTTACATTTTATAATGGAATCGATGGCACTTGGGCTGAAACCTTGCCAAAATATGGAGTCATACGTCATAGATACAGTACAACATAGGGGACTGACATCATAGACTGTCCACATGAAATCTGAGATCCACATGAAGCCACGCCGTTAATAAACCCCCACATTTAATCTTACAATTAGTTTTTGGTTGTTCAACAGCACCAAAAATAACCCAAAAACAATTAAGAATAGTACAGAAGAAAAAGGATAATAAAGATAAATAGCAAAGTATGTACCTCATGGCAGAGCTTGAGGTGATTGAAGGTATGCATGGGTCCTACTTATAAATATCCTATACATGTATGTGCCCTGGGCTTTCACCCCCATATAGCTGAGGACTTACAGGTACTTACAGACAATACAATTGTATTTTTATGCCGGCCCCAATCGAGAGGTATTTCTTTTGGAGTGGGAACACTGAGCAACCCACGGACAAGCTCTTTGATACCACTGAGACACAAAGGCCTTGAAGGAAAGAAGAAAATATTTTTTTTTTAGTCTCAGACTCAGTGAGATATTCATCAAGGGATGAATATACTGTATATATGCTCACAGAGTGAGCATGAGCCCCAACCCCACCTCATTCCTCTTATTCCCTCATAGCAAACCGTACCTCAGACTATAGCCGGGCCTTTTAGCAGAGCAAGAACAGTCCCTTTGCTGCAGCCCTCCAGACCCTCCCTGGCTACTTGCTGAGTGTTCCCCCCAGCATGGCTTGAGTGCGCCACTCATGGGCTAGATGTTGCTACTGCAGGGTTGAAAATAAATAAAAAGACAGCCTGCACACAGGACACCTGGGCAAACACGACACAACATTCAAACAAACTCCCTTCCCATGTGGCTACTGAACCCCAACACTTCACTTGGTTATGCCAAACACAGAAATAGCACCCTCTAGAGCGTAACTACAGAATACCGAACCCACAACTACTGTAGTTTAGTCTCACACTGCCGAATGGCCCACTGGCCCTGCCTGCACTCTAGTGTGTTCAATCAGTCCCTCTGTGTGTGTGTGTGTGTGTGTGTGTGTGTGTGTGTGTGTGTGTGTGTGTGTGTGTGTGTGTGTGTGTGTGTGTGTGTGTGTGTGTGTGTGTGTGTGTGTGTTGCTGCCTGGGCCATCTTAATCAAAGAACAGGTATTTAGAGACCATTTCAGGTCCTCAGCGATGTGAAGACCGAGGAACATATAGCTTATCACAGGCAAATTCAATGATGCTGTTGGATTAAAAGGACTGACGCACAGTCGTGGGTGAATAGGTAGTATAGGTGCAGTGTTGAGCTGAGGCCAAGATGGTGTAGTTTTGTGACAAGCTTAGAGGGGATAGTATTGAATGCAGAACTGTAATCAATGATGAATAGTATTCGGACACACATGTTCTTGTCCCTCTGGATCAGGTGAGCGAGGGCGAGATGAAATGCAGTGGAGAAGGTATCCTCGATCCTCGGTTGACCTGTTGGAACAATAGGTGTACTGGTGTGGATCGAGTAATATGAGGGGATGGTGACTTTGATGTGGTTCAGCACAAGTCTCTTGTAGCACTTCACTATGATAGGAGTGAGAGCAATGGGACGGTATTCAGACACCTTACTCATTTATTATGATTGTTTGGACACAGGAATAATGGTGGTAGTTTTTATGCATGTCAGGACTGTCGCTAGAGACAGCAAAATGCTAGTAAACACTCCAGCCAAACGGGTCAGCACATGCTCTGATCACCCGTCCTGGTATGCCGTCTGAGCCGGCTACTTTGTGTATCACTCTTAGAGAGGACCTGACCTCAGAGGTGGAGGTAAATGGTCGTCTGATGATGGCAGGGTTTTGACAGCAATCTCTGTGTTGAGTCTGTCGAAACGGGCATACACTTTAAACTTTACTACATTCCAAAAGTGATCATAACAAATATTACTATGCAATAACTTGTCAGATACAAAGCTTGTTAATGTATGTTGGATTTCTATTTTGTCTTATACACAACAGTGTTAACAACACAGGACATCATGGCTAGGCAGAGAAGAGATGAGCAAACCACAACAGGATGCACATCCAACCACACGTGTCCTTGCTATTGTCGTCTGCTTTTGCCATCTCACAAGGCCCAGAAAATTGCACTACTTATATACATTATATGTAACCGATGTCTTTTGTTGTGCCTTTACTTTTACACCCTGTAGCAGTTTGAGATCACCTGCTAAGTCGCAGCTACATCACCCTGCTGCTTGTCACTACACTGAACAGCATGGCTCCCCTACACTTCAATCTACCCATATTACTATAACCGTACATTTACCTTTTCTTTTCCTACATCACACAGCTGATCATAGCACATATTACAATTCATACAGTTCCATTGTTACTTTCTCTTTTGTCTTATCAACAACAACCAGGACAACACGAACAACCAAGTTAGTAAATTATTAATAAATGCGGGACCCGCGGGTCATAAAGAACCCTGACCCGCGCATCACTAACGTGGGATATATGAACTTTGTAGCAGTAGAATGAGGGGAAATTGCTCAAAGAACACCTGAAAAGCAGTTAAAGGCTGAAGTCAAGTATTAGTTGGCAGGAGGGTAGAATTGTTCAACATCTGCAGGAAATAAATGTAGGGTGGTGTGACAATGGCAGAACATATGAGAAAAGGTGTGAATTGAAAAACATCCAGATAGCATGTGGGGGCGTTCGGTTGTGCAGACCGCTTCCTTTGTAGACAGTGAGGACTCTAACACCACCAGCCTAGTCTTCAGTGTTTATGTAGGTTATTCTATAGTCTGTTTTCATAATGCCGTTCATAATGCTGTTGAATGTAAACAATTTAATCATAATAGAATAAGTCAACAGATGAATTCTCTATTATGAACACAGACGTCTCAGGCTTAGTATTCACTACAGTTTGTGTATCTCATTACCAAATCTAAAGACTAGAACATAATCTTGTAGTACTTCACACACCAATACTAAAACAGAGGTAACAGGGCTTGTGAATTTAAGGAACGCCTGTTTGAATGGGTTTTCTGGTTGACAACACATCACACTGGACTCCCAATATTGTTAAACAATAGGCCAAGCATTCATCAACCATGAGGTCTTTGACATCAACTTGCCCTTGGAATCTTCCTCATTTTCTCACTGGAGACACCGATTTCACTCAGCATTTCGCATATTCTAAAATGTCCTTTTGCACACCTACTGCACACCTACTGCACGCCTACTGCAGGACAGTTGTACAGGAGAGAACAGCCAATGTGGAGAAAAAAGGAAATGTCCCGCAGAACGTCTTCTCTTATATAAAAATATATATTTATTTAGGAACAACGTTTCAGTCCAACTGACCTTCATGTCTGGTATCTGATGATGTCATAGTCAAGTCATCATAGCCTGTTGTCTAATAAAAACATCCATACTATATACAATAAACCTTAAGAAAAACATCTAACAATCTTAAAACATTAAATATTAATTTATCCATTGGATTCCTCGTAAATCAAGTGATGTAATCATTTCCTGTATGAGACATCACACAGTGTCGTCTCTCTCTTATTTCCCTGTAGCAGTAGTTACAGCTCACTGCATAGGAAGTAGACAGGTTTTTCAGAGTCATTCATCACAGGAAAGGATGGGGCACACGCTGCCCTATGTGCTCCTCTGTGAGTATATCACTATTATTACTAGTAGGTCTATTGATCTAGTATTTGAACCATTTCTATGAAGGAATACATGGCTGTACTTAAACACAATTAAGTTAAAGTTAAGCTGCAGACAGTAAAATTGTGTCAATATAATCAATGTTGTACTTTTTTAATGTAGGATCTCCACCAATATTTTCAACTTTATAATTTCAACAACATTTTTACACATTACCGAAGTTGCAAAACATTTGATGGATATTAGAATATTATTGCAAACTAGACCAGTTTTTTTTTAAGCAGGTACTTTTGCATACTTAAAGGACTACTTCACCCATTTTCAAACGTATCTTCATATTAATAGTCCTCACTAATGCTCATTATAAGATGGCACCATTTAATGATGTCATCATTTATTTGCTTTTAATAAAATTGTTAGCAGAATCGACAAATTATTGTCGTTTGTTATTTGTTGTTATTGAACTTGAGTCAACTGTAGTTGTCTATGTTGGTATTATAAGGAATAAAATGCAGATATTTATGCTTAGCTTAATATTATCTTATCAAATATATTTCAGTGCTGAGTAGCTTCCTCTTCTATGGACACAGTCAAGGTGAAGTCTGATTTACTATCTATTATGTTTATTCACTCAAAATCATATTTGTTGTGTGCGTGTGTGTGCGTGCGTGCGTGCTTTTGTGTGCGTGCTTTTGTGTATGTGTGTGTGTGTGTGTGTGTGTGTGTGTGTGTGTGTGTGTGTGTGTGTGTGTGTGTGTGTGTGTGTATATTATATCAGTTGGGAGAAATACTGAGGCTCACAGTTCTATTTTATTTCTCTGTCATAAATAGCAGTGCAACCAAAACCTGCTTTGACGGCAGACAGAACAAGTCTACTGACATCAAATAGTGTGACCCTCACCTGTACTGTGTACAGTACAGTTTCATGGAAGATCTACTGGTTCAGAGGCAACAGACAACTGGATGTGACAGATCAGTCAACCTACACATTCAGGCCCTCCAGTGTCTCAGAGAGTGGAAGCTACTGGTGTCGAGGACAGAGAGTAAACCCACCATACTACACACAAAACAGCAACCAAGTTCATATCACTGTCTCTGGTGAGTTACTGTTTTTACAAATTGTATGCTATATATATATATATTTTATTCTTATAAAAAAACTAACAATGAAACGGTTTAAGCAGCTTCCTAAAAAGTCATAGCTGGAACTGTAATTGTGTAATTAAAATGTGCATTTGGTTTGAATTAAAATGTAGATATTTTATGGTTTCATTCATATAGAAACTCCATTTAGACCTGAGGCCGATTCTAAAAGCGCCTTCTAAATCCTTACCTAAGTTTTCTGAAAAACTTCAAATATGTATTCAAAAATGTAAAAAAATATATGTTGCTATATACTGTACAAAGAAACTTGAAAGGTATAGTTACAAATAGGGGTTCCCGCCCAAAATGGGTTAAGTGATGAATATGGGTCTAATTGTCAAACTGAATGTAACAATTGCTACCGCATAGCAAGAATGTGGAGTTTAGAACTCCAGAATTACATGTAAGGTATTCAGGGACATGCTCCGGTCAGTGCTCTTTCTTGACCAAGGGTGACCTTAGAGTTGGATGTAGTGCCCAGGTGCTCCTCAGTGGCTGCTATTAACCATCTTATAGTTAGGAGGATGGATTGAATACAGAAAATGTATTTACCCACAAGAATCAATAAAGTATTACTCAACTTAACTATGTGTTACTTCTACAGAGGCACCTGTGCCTGTCTTCAGCAAACACCCTCACTGGCCTGAGAATTTCATTGGAGAGACTGTTACTCTGAGGTGTACGATACAGGAAAGACAAGGCTCGGTCTGGGAGTACACATGGTGGAAGAACTCTAACGAAATCAAGAATTACAGAGAACATGAATATGTAATAAGTCCTTCTGAAAAGAATCCCAGCGGTCAATACAAGTGTAGAGGTCATCGCAAACATGACCAACAATTATCTAAATTCAGCAATCCCATCACTATGACTTTTAAAGGTATGGATACTCTGTAGTTTTGATGATTCTATACTGTGCTTTCTTCACACAACTGCTTCCATTCCTCCACCTTGTTGACAGCTCACAACAAATCACATCACAATGTTTCTATCAGCATTTGTATCGATTCGTCAATTCGTAATTACAACAGAATATAGGATTTGTAGTACTTTTCATGTACTGTAACTCAAGCGTGCACAGTTACAGGAAAGAGAGTAGGTACAACAATGTAAAAGTGTCTGCATAACATACTAACATATATATTATGTGAACAGCAATTACATTGTGCTGGGCAAGGAAAGGAAAAAGATGAAGAGGAAAAATTCTTCATCAAAATCAGCAGTTGATGGAGATGCATCCATCCTCCCAACCAATATCCAAGCCAAAGAGCCCCACCCCTAAGGGGAGCTAAAACGTTGTTTAAGTTTAGGTATTATTTTATAGATGGTTTAATTTAGGTATGGGTTTGGAATGGGTTAATGAATGAATGAATGGTAATTCTGTTTAAAGTTCATCTACTTTTAAAAGGGACATTCCACTCAGATGCTCTCTTTCTACTCTGTGTATTCATGTTTTTAAATGTACATTTCAGTAAAATGGTTCTTATTTAGTCAGTGCATACGATTTTAAAATAATATTCCACTAATGGTGAAAGCTAGCGCACGGTTTCTCCAGGAAGTGAATGATGTAGTTAAAAATTGTCTTCCTAATCTGAACAACAGATAAACCAAAGGCCACACTGAAAGCTGACCAAACAGACATACCTGTAGGGGGCAGTGTTACACTGACCTGCTCTGTGGAGGGGTCATCTGGATGGACATACTGGTATCAACCATTGTACCAAGATACCACAAAGTCATGGATCAAGCAAGATCGTAAAGGACAAATCAGTGTGTCAAAAGGAGTAGTCTACTGGTGCATGGGAGGGAGAGGAAAACCAGTTTACTACACTCAATCCAGTGATAAAGTCACCATGACCAGAATCGGTGAGTAATTTAATTTGCATACAGTGGGATAGAAAAAAACATATTACACATTTTTACAGAATGGCTGAAGGTCAAGCCATGCAGAATAGGGTCTGTCTGTGTACAGTAAGTCATGCCATAGTGAAACTTGTGAAGAATGTGAACGCTGTATTGTAGAAGTATAATCTATACATGTATAAGTTTGTTGGGATTTATTTTTCAGTGAATCTCTTAATTATACATAGTTCTTGGAAAGCAGTTCTGTACGTGTATTTATAAGGTAGCATTATTATAAAGATCACTATTCCCTTTCGGCCGTAGGAGACAAGACACCACACTATAGTTGACTGCCCAAAAGCAACCAGTATGTCAATGTGACAATGATGCCATCTGGATTTTAATTTAAACAACTAATAACTAGCTATCATCAGCTAAATATTGGACAGTGGGACAGGTTGTTGTTAGACTCTTATGTTCTGTTTAGAATCAAGCTTCTAGCCAGACAGTTCTATATGTATCATTTTGCATTCTAATTTGGATTTCTTAATGTAAACAGTGGACAGTAGGTCTGTTGTGATCCTGCAGTCCAGTTGGCCTCAGATATTCAGTGGAGAGACCATCACTCTCAAGTGTGAGATACAGGGGAGAGGTGACACCGAGTGGAATTATGAATGGAAAACAACCAGTACATCTTCATACAGATCAGTAAACCAAGCTGAATCCAGGATCAACAGTGTCTCTGTGTCTCACAGTGGAGACTACTGGTGTAAGGGCCGTCCCACAAATGACCTGCAGTCTTCAACATTGTGGAGTGATGCTGTTAAATTAACTGTGTTAGGTAAGTCGGAATGTATTTCAGTTATATAGAAAATATTGTGAATTATCTTATGTGCAGCCTCCAGAAATTGCATTAAAACATCAATATCTTCAACAGTATGTCCTGTCAAACAGTAAATAATGTCTTAATCCGGAGATACTGTATGTGTTTTCCAACAGCCAAACCCCAGTCTGTTCTGAGAGTGTCTCCTACATGGTTGAGTCCTGGAGCCTCAGTGACTCTGAGCTGTGATGTTAAAGAATCATCTGCAGGCTGGATGTTCTACTGGTACAGAGCTGTTCCTAAACCATCATACAACTCCAACACTTATGAGCTCTTATCTGGTCGCCACAATGGGACTGTAGAGGGATCCTACATCATTCATGGTCCTACAGGCACAAGAGGTTATGTGTGTAAAGCTGGGAGAGGAGACCCAGTTTATTACACTGAGGACAGTGAACCTAAGTTTATGTGGTCTGGTGGTGAGCTCTCTCTCTCTCTCTCTCTCTCTCTCTCTCTCTCTCTCTCTCCCCATTTTCTCTCTCTCTTCCCCCCCCCCCCATTTTCTATTTGTATTTCTTTCACATTCTTTGATCTTGTTTATTTCACCGTCATTGTAACACTGCTGTTTGTTTGACCTCTGATCCTGTGTTGTTTTAGATCTTCATTCTTCAGCGTCTCTCACAGTGAGTTCTAACAGAACTCAGCACTTCACCTCTGAGTCTGTCTCACTGAGCTGTGAGGGAAACTCTACTGAATGGAAAGTGAAGATGTTAACTAAGCGAGGATCCCTGTCACAGTGGTCATCTAAGAGAGTGTCAATGAGCAGATATACATGCAATTTCCGGCCCTATAAACACAGTAGTGGAGTGTACTGGTGTGAGTCTGGATTGGGAGAGTACAGCAATGCTGTCAACATCACAGTACATGGTGAGTCCAGTTACTTCATTCACTACCTAACAATACTGCAGCATTCCATCAACTCATTAAAATGTGTGTTTTTGTGTTTTCACAGCATGAATCCTAACAAGTTTTATTTTTTACTTGTTAACTGTTTTACAGATGGTTCTGTCATCCTGGTGAGCCCTGTCCACCCTGTGACTGAGGGACATTCTGTGACTCTCCAATGCAAACACAAAACAGACTCATCACTCTATAACGTGGACTTTTATAGAAATGATGAACTGGTCCAAACTAAAACCAATGGAGAGATGATCATACCTGCTGTATCTAAGTCTGATGAAGGATTCTACAAGTGTAACTATTCTGGAGGAGAATCACCACAGAGCTGGATGTCAGTGAGATGTGAGTATTCTGACATCAATTAAACATTTTCTTTTGCAAATGCAAATTAAAATATAAATAAATTAAAAGCACAAATGAATGTACAAATGCCATTCTTTGTCATACTTCTGTGTTACATGTAGGGTAAGAATGAGGAAAAATCTGGTTTTACTCTGGAAGAATTACACTTAGTACCAACTATTGCTATGTAGACAGAAATATAGTTCATTACAATTTTTGCTAAATTACATTTTAAAAAATGGGGCACGGTGGCGCAGTCGGTAGCGCTGTCGCCTCACAGCTAGAAGGTCCTGGGTTCGATGCTGTGGGCGCTGGGGGCGTGTCTTCTCCTCCGCGTCATCAGCGCCCATACCCTAGGTGGGGTTGGTGAAAGGGCCTACTCTGTGTGGAGTTTGCATGTTCTCCCCGTGTCTCCCAGGGTAGTTAAAACCCTCACAAAAACATGCAGTAATCCTGGTCGCTATACCGCCTCCCCCATGACAGCCGGGGCGCCTGATGGAGGGGAAAGGAACTGGTTGAAATAACGTGTTCCTTCCACGCGCTATGTCCTACCAGGGAAACTCCCCCCTGTCAGGTGACAAGAAGGCTCTCATGCATTGAAGGAAGCATGAGCTCGGCCCTGGCCTCCCCACGCTGTGGGGGACTGGTGTAGCGCTGGTGTAGGGCTGGTGTAGCGCCCAGGATAACTTAGGAAATTGGCACCGGGTGAAAAAAATGGGTTACAAAAATCACGGGATAAAAAATTAATAAAATTAAAAAAAAAAAAAAAAAAATGTTCCTGCTTTGTTTGTAAACTATTTCAAAATAACAAACATGACAGTGGTCTCACAGGTTGCTTAAATGCTTCAAACTATTGTGTGAACCATTATACTATACCCTAAATGTAAAAATGTAGTTGTTGCTATTTTCCTTGACGTACTGTCTCTACCTTCAGTGTCTGGATCTGTGGAACAGAGTTCTTCATATGTTGTGGGACTGATTGTGGGACTTCTTGTTGTGATTCTACTGACCATCCTTCTGCTCCTGTTGTATCGATACAGAACATTCAATGGTGAGAACCACTCAAATAGGGATTGCATCTTTTAAAAAACTGCTGGGAAATTGTCCTGTCCTCCTACACACACTGAACAGCAGAAGAATGTCTTGTAGTGTAAAACACTAATAATTAACATATTTTGCTCTTTTTATTACAGATCCATGTTGGAACAGGTAGGTACAGCTCTCTGTTTCTAGGGCTGTCCCCCACTGACTGCTGACACCTTTATGTCATCCCTGCGTGCGTGCGTGCGTGCGTGCGTGTGTGTGTGTGTGTGTGTGTGTGTGTGTGTGTGTGTGTGTGTGTGTGTGTGTGTGTGTGTGTGGGGGGGGGGGGGGGGTGTGTGGGTGTGTGTGTGTGTGTGTGTGTGTGTGTGTGTGTGTGTGTGTGTGTGTGTGTGTGTGTGTGTGTGTGTGTGTGTGTGTGTGTGTGTGTGTGACTCTAATCTTAGTTATAACATAGCCACAGCAGATCTTGTTTAAATATTCATCTTCAGAAGGGCATCTCTGATAATGACATCAAAGTAAAGGACCCGCACACTGTCTGGAACTGATGTTGCTCTTTTAAACATTTATCTTGAAATAGATTCGTCAAGTGCCAGGGAACCAATCAGGACTCAGACCAGATGACCAACCAGAGAGGAAGTGCAGATGATGGACACTCCCCACGTCAGCATGGTCAGCCTTTCAACCAATCACAATCGATCAGTCACATAACAGCTGATCAGTAAAGCTTTCTCAAACATTACTGCTTGAGAATTGTACTTCAACCAACCAATCAATCAATCATTCAGCAGCTACAAAACAGACATTCTTTTGCCACATGAAAAATACTGCTTCATGTGGTTTTAACATGTGTTGTACTTGAATCCATTTCAAAATAATAGACAGAGTTTTTACAGATAGTTTCAACCAACAACGTTAACAGGAAAGACACTGATCATGTCAGCCTCAATATTTTCCTTTACCATTAGGTGGTGCCACCATCTATGAAACAATCAAAGGCTCTCAAGCGACTGAAAATGGTACAGTAGCATATACTATACTTCATGATAACACATGCATATTTTCAAAGAGGGAGCTGTAAGATTTTACAGAGTCATAGACATTAATAGGTGGAGATGATTTGAACTGGTAATTGAATTTAAGGATGTCTATGGTTCTTTGTTTCAGACGAGCCTACAGCTGAGTCTAGTGATGTTACATATTCAAAGATTGAACTAAAATATATGGGCAAGAAACACAAGGGTGGGCAAGCTAAAAAATATGAAATAAATATGAAATATGATTAGGAGATGATTTGAACTGGTAATTGAATTTAAGGATGACTGTTTTTTTCTTTCAGACGAGCCTACAGCTGATTCCAGTGATGCAACATACTCAAAGATTGAACTAAAATATATGGGCAAGAAACACAAGGGTGTGCAAGCAAAAAATTATGAAATACGATTAGGAGGAGATGATTTGAACTGGTAATTTAATTCACGGATGTCTATGGTTCTTTCTTTCAGACGAGCTTGCAGCCGAGTCCAGTGATGCAACATATTCAAAGATTGAACTAAAACATATGGGCAAGAAACGCAAGGGTGGGCAAGCAAAGAATTATGAAATAAATATGAAATATGATTAGGAGGAGATGATTTTAATTGGTAATTGAATTTACGGATGTCTATGGTTCTTTCTTTCAGACGAGCTTGCAGCTGAGTCCAGTGACGTGACGTATTCACAGATTGAACTAAAACATATGGGCAAGAAAAAGAAGGGTGAGCAAACAAAAATATGAAATATAAACTATTATTAAGTTGGAGATTATGGACTGTATAATAGTGGTTTGTTTTCACACAGCCATTGGGTGTGTATGAGTGGGTGCCTGTGTGAGCTATGTTGTTACTCATGCACATGAGGAAATAACACCATACATTTGTATTTTGTCTCAGCCGCCAAAAAGTAGATGAACTACCACACACTGTCTATCACATAAAGCAGGCTGTAGTGGCAGGAATTATAAGTATACCTTACTTCAATATAATATAGTAATTCCCACAAAAGATACGAGTGGATTTAATCAATTCATTTAATAACAAAATCAGGAGCTCCTGGAGAGTGCCACATGCAATGCAAGCCTCTTTAATACAGGTCAGGGGTTCCCTTATATATACATAAGGAGAACACAGGAGAACACAAACAGACAGAGTTTTGGTTGCTGGACGGGTCCATAAATGGTTATTTCTACATGATCTTGCTGAACAAGCTACCAACAGGTGAAAACACGTTTTTCTTACTGAACTATGAGTAGTAAATAGACCTACATAGTCAACAGGAATTCAACAGGAATGAAGGCATAGACTATAATGAAGCACAAGTCATTTTAGTATTGTCATATCTGGCCACTAGGGGTGTGCCGATACACTAATTTCATGAAACGATACGATACGATATTGGGCTCACGACATCGATACGATATCGATACGATACGATATAAGGCACTTTTTTATTATGAAAATATATGGGGGGGGAGCAAATGCAAACAAATACTTCTGTTTTGCATTATTCAGACATGTAAACTTGTAGCTTTTCAGCTACAATAGCCATTTTTAATCCAAATAGGGCAATAGTGTGACACCTGACCCGAAAAAAACCAACATGTTTCACCCTTTTCACTTTTTTTTTCAAAACGATATTCTTTTTTTTCCAAAACGATACATATCGTCACGAAAACGTATCGCGATATATCGCGGGACGATATATCGGCACACCCCTACTGGCCACGATACTTCATAACAGTGTACAATCGGTAGCTTCAAGTTCAGCATAGCATAGCTAAACATGAATACAAGTGTTCCTAACAGAGAGTTTCCTGCACAGAGACGCCTGCTGATACACTTGAGAGCTCTTTGTTTTCTGAAATGAAGACTGGATCAGCCACAGGTACATTGTATTATGTATAATCTTATTAACTCCACTGATTATGTGGGAAATTATCATTAGTCATTGGTCAAATGGTTTTGCAGGTCGAACTGATCCATTCTGTCACCTTTTCAGAACATTTCGAATGTTAAGTAATTTCCATATGAACACTGACTTACTTGTGTGTTGTAGAAGGATCAGGAGAACCAGATGCGACTTACGCCCAGGTTAACCACCAATACAAACGCAAAGCAAAGAAGAAGAATGGTAGGTGATATGTAACTCACATATAATACAAATAATTGTGTCTAAGAGGCTGCAGTATCAGTCTATGAACTTAACAAAATACTGTAGGTCAACACACTGTCCATTAAGGCTGCAACTATCGATTATATTCTTAGTGATTATTCTATCAATCACTTTTTAGATGAATAAAATAATCGAGACACGCTTGTTTATAATTATAAATCTATATCAATTATTTATCAACACGAAACAAATTCTAATAGATTTTTTTATAATCGAGTACATCGATTAGTCTGATTAACCACTTTTACACACAAAAATAGCCCATCCTCAACCTCACAACTACAAGTTCACAACACGTCGCGTTGTAAGCATCGCGATGCGTTGTGAGCTTGTAGATCGGCTATTTTCACAATTTTCTTTAATTGATTTTTCTTTTTTAATAATTGATTAAAACGATTGGTTTGATTAAGTGTATACAATACTGTGTGTGTGTGTGTGTGTGTGTGTGTGTGTGTGTGTGTGTGTGTGTGTGTGTGTGTGTGTGTGTGTGTGTGTGTGTGTGTGTGTGTGTATACTTGTGTGTTGTGTTGTACAGTAGAAGGAGCAGATAAACCAGATGTGACTTACGCCCAGGTTAACCCCAAAAACAAACGCAAGTCAAAGAAGAAAGGTAGGTTAAAAATTTATATTCACCTACAATGTACAGTGTCATGCATATGTTGCATTGAAACATAATAATATACAGCTAATCATGAATAAACATGTGTAGACACAGCCACATACAGTATGGTTAAAGACTGAAGCTGAGCAAATAAACTGAGATTGATGATGATTTAAATGTTAATGCACTTCTTATACTTTCTGCTAACATTTTCTGTGTACTAACATTCACTGAATGACCAGCTCCAGAGAAAACTGAAGATACAGTGCGTTCTCAGGTCAAACCAAAAAGGATACAACTGGGTGAGATTCTGTTTTTCTTTTATAGATATAGAGCTAATGCTTGTTCCACCTTTTTATGCTGTGACCTCATAGGAGTTCAAGTTCTCACCACCAGACTGATATCTTAATCAATAACAGTCAGTGTATGTGGGCTAGAGTTGTAAGTTGTATGCTGCTGTTCTGTTTCAGGATGGTAAATGAAGATGTCAGGAAAACGTCATAAAGAGAAGACAACATGGAAGAAGCGGTGTTGTAATTATATCCACACTGATATTATAAATCGGACACACAAATTTAATCATGTCAAATGACAAGATATTATAGGTTAAATGTATCAAGCAGTTAAATTGGTTACCATTTTGTACATATACAGACCATTGCAATAGCCCTTGAGCCGATATGCAGTTGTCTTTTTGCAAATGGAAAATCTGCCATAATTCAGTGATAATCATAGATACTGTACAGTCGAGGGGGTGACTCAGTCCACCCATAATTGCCATGACCCATTCAAATTAGAAAAAAACATTTTTACGAGGTACTGTACATTGTCTGTTGGCTCTTCATTACAGAATAACAGTAACTCATAAAAGCAACTGTAGAGGCGGCAGTAGGTTGTAAACTTTATGTGTAGGCTGCCCCAACCAATGACAACATATATACAGTAGAACCAGTAATGATCTTTTTGAGCTCTTTTTTAGATTCTTTCCATTGGCTTAACACAATGACAAGTTGTACACACTCACTCTATTTTTAGCAGATAGATTGTATTTTAGATTTAAATATTTCTTGCAGTGCAAATGCAATATGTTATATATAAGTTCTTTGTACCTATGAAAGAGGGATTTAGTGGTATTGGTCCATGAGAAATCAAAAACAAGCATCTTGGATATGGATGAATTTGTAAGGGGTTTGTACTAGGAGAAACCATGAGACTGATGCTGCAGACATTGTATCTTATTTTTCTCAATTCCTTTTGCTTCTATTGTTGGCCTACCTAGAATACATTTCTATTTTAAGGTTATTAAATTAGGCTAATGATTTGTATTGTAAATGAAGGTGGAGCCGACTGATGATTGGTGAAAGGAAAGGGAAAAAAATATTATAGGATTCTATAAAAAAGGACCTGCATTATTTCTCTATGTATATAGTTGTAAATAAATCATTATAATAATCTATATTTGATAAATCCTGCTAATGGCTATACATAGTTAAAAGGGCATGTTTTAAGTACGCTAGATTTACAGTAGCTATACTTTCTAGCTTGTTTAGCATTGTTACGTTGTTATGGGTTTGATTAAAGCTGAAATCCAGAAGTATTGTTTGTGAATAAAACCTGAATTTGACCAATGTGTATGGTAGAGTATGTTAATACAATATAACTAACACATATGCAGTGGTTGGAGGGGGGCTCCCTACTTTGGGAGGACCACTGCTGTGTAGTGTGTAGTTGACAAGTGGTATTGCCTGAAGCTCAAAGGTCAATATCTCCCCTTCCCTTACCAAGTGCACATTCCGTCTTAGCTTGGTGGTAGACATTTGGTCCTGGGTTTGAATTTCATGAAGGAACTAAGTAATACGGATTGCAGCTTTGAGTTGTATCTGTTGACCTTAAGGGATTAATTGTTTTAAATATTTTTCAGACCAGGCCTTCTTATAACCTACTGTATCTAAAAGGAGAATTGCTCTTGTTTTTAAACCCTGTAGTACTTATGTTGTAGATTTTAGTACTTTTTATTTTATGGAGCCTAATTGTTGAGTAATTCTGTTATTGTTGCTTGTTTTTGTATGTGTTTATACTGCTATGGCCCTGTTTGGTTTTTATGTCATTGTGACTTCCTGGTTAAATAAAGGTTGTATTCTGTCTATCAGTCTACAGTTGTTTTCTGTGTCTGTCAACTTCAGAGGAGCCAAATAAATAAATAAATAGATAAGAAAAGAAAAGAAAAGAAAAGAAGAAAAATAACATTACATCAACCATCTATAAGAGGTACCAGGCCAGCCTAACGTAGCGGGCTGCAACTGGGCTGGGGGTGAACAGATTTAAAGGAGCCAGGGTCTTTCAACAGGAGCTTGGGGAGTGGAGGCCCGTATTCATTTCAGAGAGATTGATAGATATAGATCTGCCTTCATGGGGATTATGACAGGCTGTCATAATCACTACCCCCGCCCTCCTCTCATTTTTCCCACACTACACACCATCATAGCTGGGTACGATGAGCTCACAACCCCCCCCTCCTTCCTCTCTAGTGTCCCTCAGTGTCATATACCCATGGCCATAACTTGTTTGTAGTTAAATAAAGGTTTATTTGTATTCTTCCAACTTAAACTTAATCCAATACATTTTTCAAGATAATTATTTGTACTTATAAATCATGCATAATAAGACAAAATGTATGTAGACCGGCAATGAATGAGCTCAGATCCTCTCCTCCAAAAAGCAGATCTGAATTTACTAAAGAAGAAGTTGGAAAACCCTATCACTGAGCTCATGGCATGAGAGCAACTTATTTCTCACACCTCTCTCCCCAGCCTCCCTCTCTCTCTCTCTCTCTTCTCTCTCTCTCTCGCTCTCTCATTTCCCTATTTCACAAAGCGGTTACTATATTGGCTCACTGTGTGTAGGAAGTAGAAAGATTGTCAGAATTGTTAATCTCAGGAAAAGATGGGGCACAAGTTGCCCTGTGTGCTCCTCTGTGAGTATATCACTATTATTAACTAGTACTGTGGGTCTATTAAACTAGTATTTAAACATGTGTCAGTGTTATCAACATTTGATAAAGTTAAGCTGCTGGGTTTGAGTACAGTAAAAAACATGTCAATGGAATCAATGTTATTGTTTTGTTTTTTTATGTAGGAGCTCCAGTCTCACCAATGTTTTCACATTGTTGTAGACTTATAATTTCATGTAAATATAATTTAAACCATATTTTAAAATACTTTTAACAAGAAGAACCAAAGTAACAGACTAAAGTAGAACAGTGATGATGCAACAATTCAGTACAGAGACACACTTTAGCTTCCACTTCTATAGTACCACAATGTATTTGTTTGAACGTTTATTACACATTATCAGATGATGATTATACTGTAGCTACCTACCAGCTTCAAAACAATTGTTGGATATCATATCATTTCAAATAGTTTGGAAAGCAGTAAGGTGCTAATTAGCTTTGTGTTTAACACAATATGCTCCGCAATCTATTTTGGTCATTAGCTGTTGATATTAATAACACAATTGTTGCTTGTTTAAGTTTAAGGTTCTTATATTGAACTAACTTGAGTCAACTGTAGCGTATGTTGGTGTTGCGTTTATTAGGAATAATCAATACAGATATGCTTAGCTTGACATTTTCTTTTCAAATATATTTCAGTGCTGAGTAGCTTCCTCTCCTATGGACACAGTCAAGGTGAAGATTGAGTTACTATCTATTCTCTTTATTCCCTCAATCAAGATCATATTTCCACCTGTCACATCTTTCATCCTCTCAATTAATTATCACATATATTTTTGTG
This sequence comes from Gymnoscopelus braueri, assembly GCF_963280865.1. NCBI lineage: Eukaryota > Metazoa > Chordata > Actinopteri > Myctophiformes > Myctophidae > Gymnoscopelus > Gymnoscopelus braueri. Next base: position 20,016,051 of record NC_137620.1, read on the forward strand.
TACTATAATATATTAAGTCATGTTTTGTGAATCTACTCAACTTGCTTGTTACTCTGATTTAGTGATAGACAGGCTGTTTCTAGCAATTGGATTCATCCTACAGTACTTGTGTGTTTGTGGTCTATTTGTCTGTGCAGAGAGACCAGAAGCTGTTCTGACCCTGGTGCCCAACCGGCCCCAGATATTTACTAGAGAGTCTGTTACATTAATATGTGACATGAGAGAAGGGCAGCAGACTGACTGGTGGTACAGCATGTACCACAATGGCTATAACCGTGTCCCTTACGATCAGAATACAATTCAATTTCAAGCAGTGACAGGTTACAGTGGTGAATACCAGTGTGCTGGTAGTCTTAAAACGGATACCCAGCAGGTTAAAAAAACAAGTAAAGTCACTTTGATTGTGTCAGGTAAGTCATATCACCACACTTTATCATCATTATCATAGAACTCTCATATAAACCCTTTTATGGTCCATAATCTTCTGTATTGAGTGCGTGACTGGGAAATAATTGATAATGGAGGGGTATTAGGGGGGCTGAGCCAGGTATGCATAATAATTATTATAATAGGCAACTTTTTCCACCTGTGATTGTTGTCACTATCTAAGCTCTTTGTAACAATTAAGTTATTAATATACATGCAATCAGCATTGCAGGTTCTATGAACCATATATACCATGTACAGGTTCCATATACGCATGTTGTTTTTGTTATTGTAGGTTATTTACATCTGAAATTATGTGAGTGTGAGTACCGCCAATCAGACAGTTTATTTAAACATGCATCGTTAGTATCACTATCAGACAGTTCATTTTTACATGTACTGTTAGTATCTCCAGTGCAAAAAACATAATGAAATTCTAACAGTTGTTATGCATTATTATTACTATTGAAAATAACTAGTCTATTAAAGGAAGGAAGATAACCCCCACTTCATCAACCAACACAGTATTGCTGCTCTAATCGATCAGATCAGTAAAAACAATGTTGCTGTTTTGCTAGATGGTGACGTGATCCTGGATAGTCCTCCATTTGCCTTGTTTGAGCGAGAGTCTGTGACACTGCGCTGTAGGCATCGATATCCTGGAAGTCAGACTGGTGCGACTTTCTACAAAAATGGATTACCACTTAAGATGGATCCAACCCCCAAAGCAGGAGAGCTGACCATCAACACAGTGTCAAAATCACATGAAGGCTTCTACAAGTGTAAATTTGACTATCCTGCCAGTGCTGAATCTCCAATGAGCATGCTCAAAGTGGAAGGTACAGTACCAGCCATGTTGTGATGAGAAATGCACAATATATTGTATACAATTTACAAAATATAAACATCTGTTTGATAACGTGACAACTCCGTGTCCACAGCTCTGCCTACAGCTACGGTTTCGTTTTCACCAGACCCCGCCTACAGTGGAGAGACAGTGACTCTTACTTGTACTATACAGCCTGGCTATAGAGACTGGACTTACACATGGTACAGAGGTGAGACTCCAACTGCAATGACCTCCTCTGATATCCACCATATAGCTGGCAACATCCTCACCATTAGTAAAGTGAAAAGTTATGACCAGGATGATGGCTACTGGTGTCTGGGTCAGAGACAGTCCCGTCCCACAACCTCAGCAAACAGCAATAAGAAAAAGATTGTTATTGGTAAGAAACCATGTGAACTATTTTACACATTTACAGTTTTTAATGTCTGTTCTATGTTAACTATAGAAGCATTCTAAGCAAGTCTGTCTCTATGTGTGTGCGTGTGTGCGTGTGTGCATGTGTGCGTGTGTGCGCGTGTGCGTGTGTGCGTGCGTGCATGCGTGCGTACATGCTTGCGTGCGTGTGCTTAAACCACTTTTTATAAAAAAAATTCTTGGTGTGATAAAACTATACAAATGTTAAATATTTTTGTTTCATCGTTCTGTTCAAATTAGAGGAGAAGCCCAAGACTACACTGAAAGCAGACAGAACAAGTGTACTGACATTCAATAGAGTGACCCTCACCTGTACTGTGGAAGACAGTACAGCTTCATGGAACATCTACTGGTACAGAGACGCCAAACCAGTGAAGGTGACATATGAGTCAACCAACACATTCAGTCCCTCCAGTGTTTTAGAGACTGGAAGCTACTGGTGTCGCGGAGGGAGAGGAGACCCACCATACTACACATATTACAGCAACTTAGTTTCTATCTCTGTCTCTGGTAAGTTATATACAAACTGTATACTAAACAACTAAAAACTAAATGATTCAACCACAGGCACCCTAGCGTACCCTAGTTGTGACACATTGCAAGCTTGTATACAGTATCTGCTATTTTTGGCTAAGAGATTTGGTCTGAGAGAGCAAAGGAGCAGACCTAATATACCGCTGGGGGACTCTGAACAACAGTATAGGGTTTACATAGTTAAGGGCTTACTACATTCACACCTGTAATTTGTTCTGAGACAATATCAACTATTTTACCTATTGTACTGCTTTTAGTCGTGTAATTCAAATGTGCATTTAGTTTTAACTTTGATATTTTATCACCAATTGTTGTCATTAACTAAATGTAACCATTGTTATTCTGTGCATGGCACAGTGGATAAGTGTTAGCACTGCTGCCTCAAGAGTGTGGATTTTTTTGTGTGAAGTTTACATGTACTCCTCATATAGTTTTACTCTTACAAACAAAGATCAACATGTAAGTGACATACTAATACCAGTGCTCTTGACCTAAACTCGCATCACCAGGCTTTCCACTTGGCTGAAAGCCTGGTTTTCTTTCCGAACTGACTAGCGTGCTCCAGTCTAGGCCATTCCCCAATTAATATATGCATTCAGTTGGGCACCACAATGTTATTGTTCACTCACATGAATGGCGAATTGCGTTGCCTAGTCCCACCAGAGTGAGAATAAAACATGGACACCAAACAGTATTCCAAAAAACACTTGAAGAAACTTGCTGGATTCCTAAGATTTTCAAGGTTTATGGGTAGGATATACCACTATCAACTCACATTTAAAATGTGCTATACAGACCAAAAGAACAGCAGTTAACAGAGCAAAATATACAACAATTGAATACAACAAATTAAAAAACACACAGCAGAAAACAGTGAGGTATAGGGTATATGGTCCTGGGGTGCCTGTTTCAGTTGTGCTCAAAGGCCAGAGAAATATGTCTTCAGTAGTGATTTAAAAGTGTCTATGGACTGGGAAGCTCTATGACACACCTCGTTTCAAATCAAATTATTTTTGGGAGCACAGGCTATATCCGTATCCACCGTTTCACTCTAGACTGGATCAGAAAACCAGAAAACTGCTTAACTTGTTGATCCCAGTCTACTCAAATGGTTGCCTTTTGGATATGGTGCCCAGGTGCATCTCAGTGGCTGCTATTAACTATCCTAATATAACAGCGGTTTCTGACAGCCAGCAAGTGAGCAAACTGGTGACGGAATTGTGCGTAAAACTCCAGATATGTAGTGCCACCTGTCATAACGAGATCAAATTAACTAGGGGCGTAAACAACTAATGATTCTGACTATAACTAACTAATGGATATTCTGAGAGGAGAGGAATGAAGGGTTTGATTACAGTTTGTGTCAGGTGCAAAGTGAGCTAGAGTAAGGAAGATGAATTTACCCATAAGGATCAATAAAGTATAACTCAATTTTAATGTGTGTTACTTCCACAGAGCAACCGGTGCCTGTCCTCAGCAGACACCCTGACTGGCCTGAGAATTTCATTGGAGAGACTCTTATTCTGAAGTGTACGATACATGAAGGAAGTGCCTCTGACTGGAAGTACACATGGTGGAAGTATGACCATGTCAAGAATAACAGAGAAGAGTATGAATATATGATAAGTCCTTCTGAGATCTATCCCAGTGGTGAATACAAGTGTAGAGGTCAACGCAAGCATGACCAGCAATTGTCCAAAGTCAGCAATAGCATCACTTTGTCTTTTAAAGGTATGGACTACTCTAGCTTTAATGCTCTGCAAATTCTACTCTGTTCTTTCTTCACTCAACTGTTTTCATTCGTACCTTGTTGACTGCTCAGTTACTCACATCTTCAAGTGTGTGCCTTGCCTAGTGGCTGCAGAGGCTCAGGAGGTAGAGAGGCAGCATGGGAATTGTAAAGCGCTTTTGATAACAGCGCTATACGTAAATACCCAATTTTCCATTTGCCCTTGAGTAGGGGGGGGGCTCTGGCTTGAGCACCTGCCCTTTTGCCCCATTTTTGTTAGTTCACTGTAATTGTTCATTGACGTTTTCTATGATTACTTAGGTACAGGTTGGATTTGTCGCACGCACGCACGCACACACACGCACATACGCACACACATACACACACACACAAATTCAACAGGTTATGATGTATGGTGTTTTAAATTATTGTTTAATGTGCCCTTATGATGAACTTGAGCACCTGCTCTTCCAGTTTTTCTACTTTCTACTCTATGCTTATTTATATGCTTTTAAATGTACATTCTTGTCAAATGGTATTACTGAATGTTTGTGGTTTTAAAGTTAGGCTACACTCCACTAAAATACTAGCTTTCAGCTAGCCCATGATTTCTCCAAAAAGAACCTGATGTAGTTTAAGTGTTTCTTCCTACTATGAACAGATCAACCAAAAGCCAGACTGAAAGCTGACCAAACAGATATACCTGTAGGGGACAGTGTTACACTAACCTGCTCTGTGGAGGAGTCATCTGGATGGAAATACTACTGGTACCAACATAACACACACTCACTGATCAGACAAGATGCTGTTCAATACTCTGTGTCAGAGGGAGGAGTCTACTGGTGCAGAGCAGGGAGAGGACAACCAGTTTACTACACTGAATACAGTGATGCAGTCACCATAGACACAATTGGTGAGTAATTTAGTTTGCTTTGTAATAGAAAAGAAAATACATTGGGCTGAAATATTCATTATACATTTTTACGGCATATCTGAAGACCACGTCATCTAGAACAGTGTTTGTCTGTACTGTAAGTACTATATTGTATATGTCAGCACGTCCCCACAAAAGTAGATGACACCCCCATAGTAAGTACCATAGATAATAGGCAACTACCATAGTAAGTACCATAGACAATAGTTAAGTACCACAGTAAGTAAGACTATAAATTTCACTGAAGGAATATTGAAGGAATATCCTCTTAGTTACATGCAGCCCAATGCCGTTATAAATGAAAATGAAGGCACAAAATACAAATGAACGGCATATGAATTAGCCTACTTAACACACACCGAACTGCAATTTGTGCAGTTTTGAAAAACCCTGTGTAACTAGCAATCGCGATAGCGAAAGACTGGACAGAGGCCAGGTTGTATTTAGACTATTGTCTTAATTTGTTCTGTTTAGAATCAAATTTCTAGACATACAGATCTGCAGTATAATCAATCATGTTGCATGCTAATATGGATTTCTTAATGTAAACAGTGGGCAGGTCTGTTGTGATCCTGCAGCCCAGTTGGTCTCACATATTTCGGGGAGAGACCATTACTCTCAAGTGTGAGATACAGGAGAAAGGTGACACAGACTGGAATTATGAATGGAGCACAACCAGTTCATCTTCATACAAACCAGTAAACCAAGCTGAATTCAAGATCAGCACTGCCTTTGAGTTTCACAGTGGAGACTACAAGTGTAAAGGCCGTCCCAAAGATGACCTGCTGTCTTCAACAGCGTGGAGTGATGTTGTTAAATTGACTGTGTCAGGTAAGTCAGAATATATTGCATTTAATATAGAGTTTTAAAGCGAACATTTAAAGCGAATTGGAGAGCTAACTTCCCTAACTATCTTGTGCAGCTTCCAGGCATTGCATGAAACATATCAATATCTTCAACAGACATATGTCATGTCAAATTTAAACAAGAGAAATGTGCTTTCCAACAGACAAACCCCAGCCTGTTCCGAGTTTGTCTCCTCAATGGTTGAGTCCTGGAGCCTCAGTGACTCTGAGCTGTGATGTTAAAGAATCACCTGCAGGCTGGATGTTCTACTGGTACAGAGCTGTTCCTAAACCATCATACAACTCCTACACTTATGAGCTCTTATCTGGTAGCCACAATGGGACTGTAGAGGGATCCTACGTCATTCATGGTCCTACAGGCACAGGAGGATATGTGTGTAAAGCTGGGAGAGGAGACCCAGTTTATTACACTGAGGACAGTGAACCTCAGTTTGTGTGGTCTGGTGGTGAGTGTGACTCATAATATATACAGTAATTCTTAATTATTCTAGATTGTTTTCTTGACATTCTACAGGACAGACCCAGTGACTGAATGAATGACTGGATCCACTCTTCCCAAATGTTCAATTCCATTGAGTTTAGTTCACAATGTTGTAACACTGCAGTTTGTTTTAATCTCTGATCCCATGTTGTGTTTTAGATCTTCATTCTTCAGCTTCTCTCACAGTGAGTTCTAACAGAACTCAGCACTTCAACTATGAGTCTGTCTCACTGAGCTGTGAGGGAAACGCTACTGAATGGAAAGTGAAGAGTTACACTGATCGATTGATAGAGTTTTCATCTGGGTTTTCAATGACTGGATCAACATGGACCAGATATTTACATACAAGTGACAGTGGCGTGTACTGGTGTGAGTCTGGATTGGGAGAGTCCAGCAATGCTGTCAACATCACAGTACATGGTGAGTCTAGTTACTTCATTCACAACCTAAAAATACTGCAGCAATCCATCAATTCATTATTAGCGTGTTTTTGTATTTGCTCAGTGTGAATCCTAGCATGCGGACTGTTTTACAGATGGTTCTGTCATCCTGGTGAGCCCTGTCCACCCTGTGACTGAGGGATATCCTGTGACTCTTCAATGCAAACACAAAACAGACTCACCACTCTCCAACATGGACTTCTATAGAAATGATGAACTGGTCCAAAATAAAACCAGTGGAGAGATGATCATACCTGCTGTATCTGAGTCTGATGAAGGATTCTACAAGTGTAAATATTCTGGAGGAGAATCACCGCAGAGCTGGATGACAGTGAGATGTGAGTATACTGACATCAATTTCCCATTTTGTTTTTCATGTATATGGAGATGAAAGTACAGGCATTCATGTGTTACTTACGCTTAAAGGGATATTTCACTTTCAAACATGTTTGGGACATTTTTAACGTCTACTCTGGCTTTTGTGAACACCCCAGACAGTTGATATCAGGATGGAATATGAAAAATCCTAGACTCCCTAGATATTTTTATCAGACACGCCCCCTTCCTATACAAACCCATTGTAACTTCAAACTCCATTTTAACCATGTTAGATTCATTAAAAACACCCGTCCTTGGTTCTGGTGACTGCTATTGTCCTTCTAATGCGTGAGGAGACCATGTTTTTTCAATAACTTTTTTCATTTATTGTCTCCGCCAGGCCGATAGGCTGGCGAGAGTATGTTTTGCACCCTGTCCGTGTGTGTGTGTGTGTGTGTGTGTGTGTGTGTGTGTGTGTGTGTGTGTGTGTGTGTGTGTGTGTGTGTGTGTGTGTGTGTGTGTGTGTGTCCGTCTGTGAACAGCTAATCTCCCGCACCGTTTTCACATGGGCCTGTTATAGCGGCCACTTTTTGCAAAACATTTTTTTTGGCAGTACTCCTACAGATTTTGTCCAAACATCACACAAATCGGTATACAGTATCTCTATAGTCATTAAACGAAACGGGTGTTTCAGATTTTTCATATTCCATCCTGATTGGCTAAAAATGGCTTCCAAAGTTTAAAGGAGTGCTCCGTTTTGAACAAAATGCCTCAAATCATGAACACAGCATGCAATTTCCGTGAAATTTTGCACGCACATTCCCACTACGCAGAGGAAAATCAGCCTCATGGTGGCACTATAACAGGCCGATTTGTGTTTTTACCTACAGTATAACTGCACCGATCTGTGTTAAACTCTGTATGCGCACTCCCTAGAGGCCAAGGAAAAACCTTTGCCGTGCATTTTTCACGTCGGCCTTTTATAGCGCCACCAGGAGGCCGACTTATGTAAAACTTTTGCAACTTTTATATTACTCCTTCCGATTTCATCCAAAATTCACGCAAATTGGTACACATGATCTCTATAGTCATGTGATCAAGGCGGATCTGTTTAATTTTTCATATTTCATCCTGATTGGCTACGATTCACATCTAAAGTATGCAGTTGTGGCTCGTTTTGAACAAAATGCCGCAAATCATGAACACAGCGTCCGATTGCGGTCAAACTTTGCACGCATATTCACACTATGTTCTGGAACAAATGCCACCCTTTTAAGATTGGCTCGCCACCAGCAGGTCTAATTTAGCAAAACATTTTTTTTTAACAAAATGCCTCACATCATGAATGCAGTGTCCAATTGCCGTGCAAGCCTAAGAAGAAATGGCACCCGTTTCACATTGGCCTATTATAGTGCCACCAGGAGGCCACAATAACCTACCTGACCTGGCGGAGGCCTGTGCTCCGAGGAACAATTTTTCTAGTTTTATTTTGTTTTTTCATTATTTATATTTTTTTCATTTTCCCAAAATCTTTACAAAAATGTATGAAAAAAGTAAAAAACACGGTCTTCTCACGCATTAAGGTCCTTACACACCGGGGCGATTTTTTTCATGCGAATACTACGTTTTTTAAAAAAACCTTATAAAGTCAATGCAAGCTTCCACACCAGTTTCGCGGAGCGAAAAAAGCGTCTTTTAATTATTCGGAACGAGTCAGAATTTTGCGTATATTCGCATATTCGCCGGTGTGTAACCGCCTTTAGAAGGACAATATCAGTCACCAGAATCAAGGATGGGTGTTTTCAATGAGTCAATCATGGTTAAAATTGAGTTTGAAGTTACAATGGGTTTGTATGGGAAGGGGACGTGTCTATTAAAATGAATATCAAATATCTAAATACTGTATCAAGCAACTTAAAAGAGGAAAAAAAACACTCAAGGTTTTCTAAATGAATTCAAAGAAAGAAAATCCGGCTTTGTTTGTAGACTTACTGTAGACAATAATAAACATGACAATCCCAATTTTAAATAACAGCAGTTGAATCACAATTGTATGCATACACTATACCCTAAATGTTAAATTAATTGTACTAATACTAATCTATTTATTTCAAATGTTATCTTTTATTGCTGTCTCAAGCTTCAGTGACACACCTGTGGACTACACCAGGTACAAATGACTTTTTGTTGCACTCCCTCATGGAGCTACTTGCGGATTATACTAGGGTCAGTCCACCCTAGGTGGACACGCACTGACCTTTTGCACCTTAATCCCATGTATAACGCACTGACTTTTTTTTTCTTTTTTTTATTGTGCTCTTTTCCTCTAAACACCTTAACGTCCATATGTATATCATGCACAGTATAAGTATAACATGCACAGTATACATACATTGCTGCTATGCTCAGGCACCTTAGTTTTTTATTATCTCAGGTACTTTGTACATATGTAGATAACTTGTCTGGCCTTCTGTTGCTCTCTTGTTTTGATCTCCTTCCCACTTGCCCCCCACCCCCTCTTCTTCTCCCCCCCCCCTCTTCTTTCTATGGAAACTAACGTTGCGATGGGAACGATGTACAAAAACGAATTTCACCCACTTTTTTACCTTGTAAACCTGTGATGTGACAACAAAACTGATTCTGATTCTGGGCCCACAGAACAGATTTCTCCATATGTAGTGGGACTGATTGTGGGACTTCTTGTTGTGATTGTACTAATTGTCCTTCTGCTCCTGCTGTATCGCTACAGAACAGCTAAAGGTGAGAACCAGTAAAATAGGGCTTGTATCTTTAAAAAACATATTATGTGAAATTGTCCTCCAACAATATGTTGTGACACTGAACAGCAGAGCTAGGACTGGCTTGTAGTGTAAAACACTATTTAACATAGTTTGCTGATTTTTTGTTTTGTTTTGTTTTTACAGAACCATGTTGTGTCAGGTACAGTAGTATAACTCTTTGTCTCATCTTAAAACATGGTCACAGTAGATGTTGTGTCTTGTTTACTACTTTATGCTGCTAAATATGTACCTTGAACTAGATCTGTCAAGTCCCAAGGAACCAATCAGGACTCAGACCAGACAACCAACCAGAGAGGAAGTCCAGGCACTGTAAACTCCTCACTTCAGCAAGGTCAGCCATCAATCAATCACGATCAATCAACCACATGCCAGCTGATCACTCTCTACATGTACCTACCAGTCAGTCAGTCAGTCAGTCAGTCAGTCACTCACTCACTCACTCAGTCAGTCAATTAGCAGTTATACAATACCCAGGTATCTTTGCTTATTTAAATTTGTATTGTTATTTTCAAAGAGGGGGCTGTTAGATTTGACAGAATTATAGAGGAACTGGTGATAAAATGTTTTGATGACTATGTTTCTTTCTTTCAGGTGAGCCTTCAGCGGAGTCCAGTGATGTGACATATTCACAGATCGAACTAAAACATATGGGCAAGAAAAAGAAGGGTGAGCAAACAAAAAATATGGAGGTTATGGTCTGTGTAGTAGTGGTTAATTTTTAACATAGCCCACATTGGGTGTGCATGGGTGGGTTCATGTGTGTGCTAAGTATGTTGTGACTCATGCACAGGGGTGCAATGCTCATGGGACGGCCTTGCACGGCGTGCAAGAACCTATTTGAACAGGAGCACGCACAGGCACATGCATAGATTTAAAACTACTTTAAATTCACACCTCAACAAAGTTTACAAAGGCTGCCGACCCCCGGTTGTCACACCGGCATCAATTAACATAGGATTGCATATCAATTGTCCATTGTGTGACTTGTAATGTAGGTGTTAAGCGACGTGCGTGTCACGGCATTGAAATAGAGTGCAAGCACATCCCAAATGAGCATTGCAACACTGCTCATGCACATGAGGAAATAGCAATACAATGTGTCTGAGAGCCTGCAGAGTGTCTGTCCATGAACTTCACAAAGTGGGTCAACTACCACACACTGTCCATCACATAAACCATGTTCTGACAGGCTGTGTCTTCTTAACACTGTATAATCACTTGTATAGGTAGCTACAGCATAGTGCAGCTAAACATAAATGCAAGTCTTCTTAACAGTGTACAATAATTTGTGTTGGTAACTAACATGAATAGAAGTGTTCCTAACAGAGAATTTCCTCCACAGAGAGGCCTGCTGATCCACTTGAGAGCTCTTTGTATGCTGAAGTTAAGACTGGATCAGCCACGGGTACATTGTGTTATTAATAACATTCATAAATCTTCAACCACAAGGTGTTTTGCATGAACCTTTCACCAGCCAAAGTTGTTTTGATTTTTAACTGTGGCTGGTGAAGTTCCTCAATTTCTTTTTCACTTCAATAGAAAACCAGCCATTGGACAGAGGTTGAACTCCATACTAGAAATATGTTCGTCCTTGAAATGGTTTTTCTTATGACTTGAGAACAGCTCTCAGGCAGTGTGTGTAAGAAGAAAGTTGAGCAACCTTTGACACATGTTGATGTGTCCCTTTTAAGTCTAATCCTGCATAAAGAATACTATGCTCTGACTTGTGTGATGTGTTGTAGAAGGAACAGGAGAACCAGATGTGACTTACGCCCAGGTTAACCATCAAAACAAACACAAAGCCAAGAATAAGAAAGGCAAGTTAAAAATGCATATTCCCCTCAGCAATGTACAGTGTCAATTCACAATTAGCTAGAATTGTTTTCTCCCCAATAATGCATCAGTTCCATTGAAACATAATGAGAAAGTACTGCTAGTCCTGAAAGGACAGGTAGGCACTAGACTTGCAAGTCAGTCGCTAAATGTTTTTCTCAAAAGAAACTGAGGACAATCTTACAGCTTTCGTTGCTGAGAAGACACACACACACACACACACACACACACACACACAGGTGGAGATTTTGATAATTTGTCAACGCGAAACTAGGTAGACACAGCCTCATATGGTAAAAGACGAAGATGAATATGAGTAATCAGACTGAGAATCAACATAGGCCTATACTGCGGATTCACATACAATAATAACTTCTGTGTATAATTTTCCATTCACTGAATCACCAGATCCAGAAAAACCTGAAGATACAGTTTATTCCCAGGTCAAACCAGAAACAGCCCGTGGTAAGATTTATTTTCTTTTACAGCACCTATATGTGGTGAAATAGAAATAGCCAGTCTGCTATGCAATGACAGTCAGTATATAGGGTTTGTAAAGTTGTCTGCTGTTGTTTTGTTACAGGATGGTAAATGAAGGAGTCAGGAAAACATGGAACATGGAAGACAACGTGGAAGAAGCAGAGTTGTACACACTGATACGAGACATATATACTGTACTCACAAATTGAATCCCATTATAACACATTTAACAGTCTTAAAACTGCATTGTGTGCTATGCAGAACCCATAGATAAACAAGGGCAGCCAGAGCCAGATATTATTATTACTATGGCCATTGTTTGTTTATCCTGCATTACAGAATAACAATAACTCACTGTACTCACGACAGAAATCTGGGGTGGGGCAGGGTAGGCTGTAGACTGCCCTAACCAATCACAACATAGAACCAGTTTATATTTTTGTGCAATTTTCCCATTGGCTAACCACAACAAGTTCTACACACTCTCTCTACCAGAAGAAACTGGTCATACGTACCTCTCACAAATTTCTGTAATTTAGGCTCTGCTATTCTTGTCAGTGCAATGCAATGTCTAGATTATTGGTACCTTTGAAAGGCCCACGAGAAGTTTAAAAATATAAAAACAATACAAAAATATACAGTATATTAATTGTATGAAGAAATGCGCATAACATGTGTAAGGACATTGATTCTGTAGAATTACCTTTGTGTAGATATATACAGTACATGACTAAATGCATTCTAGGATTCCATTCCATGAACATGTTTTACCTGCATTACTTCTTTGTATATAATTGTAGATAAAGGGTTAGAATAATCTACTTTTGATAAGCCATACTAATAAATATACATAGTTAAATAAAATTTCTGCTGTATAGGCTTGATTTAGCTGCTTTCTTTGTGACCTTTTCAGCTATAATTTGAATAAGATTGCCTAATAGCATTGCAAGTTATTTAGACATTGAATGACCGGACACAGCATTGTATCTTTTGTATTCTGTATGTTAATTAAAAATAAAAAAGGCTGACTCCAAAATTGCATTCTACAGTATAACTTTTTCTATAACTTTGTTATTCAGGCCTACTGTAGGTGTTTTCTTCAGATCCAGTTGTTTTTTGTTTGTTTACGTTACCTTTCATTGCTGATCTATTTTTAATATTTTAATCTTAATGCTTGGTCAGTGTTTAATTTTGGTTTTATAATATAAAATGTACACACCATTTCCTCTTTACAACTATTTTTTAATATGTATTGTGATGTATTTAATGAAGTGGGGTCAGCTGACTGAGATTCACTAGAGGTTTTGACACTTCCATTACCAAACATTACATGAGCAATTTCCGAACGCACCCATTGTGTGTCAATAAATTAATCATCATGCCCTGAGGGAGACCTCCAGGTCAAAACACCAGGACTGAGTATGTAGCTCATTCCATTCTTATAGTTACATGTTATACTTTTGCTGTGGCCAGCACCTCACCAATATAGGCAATAAGCTAAGATTCCTACTTTTAATAAAATGCTCTCAAACTTGAATGTAATTTATTTATGTTGGGCGTTCTAAAAATAAACCAGGGCAGGAAGAGTATGTGCAAGTTGTGCAACTAATCCAATCCAACTTTATATATAGAGCACATTTAAAAACCAAAGTGCTTTACAGAAAATGTCAAAGAGACACAAATAAGAGTACAAGAAACAATACACCGCATAGAGAATCATAAGTAAATAGTAAATAAAAACACAAGTAAGCATAAAAAAGCAACTCATGCAACACAAATAAAAACTAGTCATCTCAAGCTTCTCTCTGGGTTATTGCTGCAATATCCTTTCACTGTAATCACATTCCTGAAGCACTTCTCTAAACTCTAGTTGCCACTGGTGGTGTGGACTGCCATTCCCAGCAAATATGAAAATATTGTTCTTACTAATACTCAGGAAATAATGCAATGTGAAGTAGGGCATTAACGAATAGTGATTTATGGTATTCGAATTATTCGACCCAAAAGTATTCGAATATTCGATTATTCGATTTGATTATAAAAAATTAAAAAAAAAAAAAAAAAAAAGTTTTTTTTTTTTTCTTTTTTTTTTTTCAATTGCATTGATGACTCGACTCAAGGAATGCGAGTTGACGTCACACCAGAGCTCACAGCTGCATGTCTGAATCTAGTGGTAGCATGTTTTTAGAAAAAAAAAGACAAGCTACAGGCTTGTTGGCCGGTGGCTAACTGTAATGGAATTTTTAATTCTTAAAGGCACTTGATGTGACCTCCAGTGACCACATGGTGTCGCCAAACTAACAAATCGAAGAGAGTGCTGTCCTGACTTTGGTTATTGTGCATTTTGTATAGCAGGGGTCTTCAAAAAATGTCAGGTCAAGGACCCCTTAGCTGAGAGAGAGATGAAGCAGGGACCCCCACTACATGTTGAATAACATTGTGCTGTAGATTAAAAATGTTCATAGAGTTCAGTTAACCTTTAAACTCTCAATATTTAGTCAACCTGACCGTTGGCTTTTTCTTTTTCCCTCTACACCAACTCTCTGAAAATAGCCAATCTACAAGCTCACAAAAAAAAACTTTCTTCATTGTTAGTATGTTTGTTAGTCCTCCCTCCCGTCTCTGTTGAAGCTGCTCTGTCTGACTCATTGACCACAAACATGTAGGCTAGGTCCCACTCCCAGTATCACTTCTTTTTTTCCTAATAATAAAGAGTCAGAAATCACTGTGCATGGCCAGCCTAACTGATTCCAAGATAGTGAACCGCACGTTTGACAGGGTAGTACAGTGGTTTGCTTAACCACTTAGCCTGATACACTGTGTGTTGCAGCGGTGTTAAACAGCTAAAATAGCCGGTCTACAATGCAAAGCGATGTGTTGCAAGCTTGTAGATCTGTAATATGTCATTGATGACGTTTTTGAAATTCTGATTTCTTGTAAAACAACATGCGAAATGCATAAGAACCACAAATTAAAGACATTCACCAGCTCAGACATGCATTATTAATGGTAGGAGACAAAACGCAAGGAATATTCTGACTAGATTAAAACAAAACAAAAGCAGCACCCTGGTGGCTCAACCAGTTAATGCTTTCACTTCCCTGTAGCTTTTCATTGTCATGTCCACACTTCTCGTTTCTACAACGTTCGCTTTGCTTAGCAGGGAAATAGTCTGCTTTCCCTGGGTATTTAAGGTCATAGTGACCAACATTTGGTACGTGACAACCCACTTTCCCTGGATGTAACCGTACATTTTGTCATCCCAGGACTTATGGTATACAGGAGATATGCAAACATATAGTCGCCCCCAGAGCTCTGTAAGGGGACTAATACAAGGAAGAAAGAAAAAAGAAAATGTTAGTTTAGATTGCACAATCTTCCAGAATGTGAATGTGTTTCATGATGTCTCTTCAGGCCAGGAAAGCCTTGTCTCTCTCCACCTCCCGTTTTCATTAAGATTAATGGAGATATGTCCACATACTGTACAGTACAAAATTACAATCAAATTATTAATGAGGGATGCAAAAAGGGAATAATATAATAATAATAATAATATACTATTTTGGGCACATTTTCAACAAAACATTTTTATTTAACTAATTATTTAGGGTTAAGTGATAAAATGAAATGGTGATGTACTGGGTTGAGTGGAGAGCGACTGGAGTAGACTGTGGTTGGCGCTGTTACCACACAGGTCATGGGTTCAAACCTCATTTTCGTGTTATTGTGGTGGAATAGTAGCATTCATGTTTTCTTTGTATCTGCTTTGGAACAATCACAAATGTAGACTTGTTATTTTCCTTGTCTCATTATTTGCCTCATTATTTGCCAAAATAAATGACTTAGTAGTGCCAAAACACATTTTAACAACAAAATCATTCAGTACAGTTTATTATACTTATACTTATACTGTAGATCTGTCATTATAACCATAACCACATTAACCCATACCCATGTTGGGCATGTCATTGTAGTCATTGTGTATATATATATATCACATTTTTTCAAACAATTTCAAAATCTATATTTTTTAATTCAAAATGTTAAACGAAAGCAAAAATGATAGATCTATACAGTATAATCTCCTGTACTATCTGTTTGTATGTCTTACATCATTTTGAAATTCAAAAATAAAGAGTAAAAAAAAATAATAGTAGACCAAGGAGGTCAGAGACATGGGACGCACCCATAGACTGGACGGGCAGGGAGACAACCGGCAAATCTCTTATGCTTTAATGATATCAACAACACACACACACACACACACACACACACACACACACACACACACACACACACACACACACACACACACACACACACACACACACACACACACACACACACACACACACACACACACACACACACACACACACACACACACACACGATTGTGATCTACCACGCAGCAGAAGCAAAAACAAGTTTTCCTTCTGCAGCCTCAATCATCATGCAATCAACTTCCTGCTTTAGTCATATGCACGTTCAAATTCAATTCAGCACTTGTTTACTGTGTAAGATCTATTTTAGTCTATTCTGTGCTTCAAAATAAATACTATATATACAATAATAATAATAATACAATACTACTGTACATTATGTTGTGTGCCCAGTGCCAATATGCCTGTGGATGTTTTCAAAACATGAAGGCCTAAATTATGTTTATGTTTATTTTATTTGACATGCACATCACAATCACATTGGACAAACCATAACAAAAGTGTTATAGCATGAGGGCAAATTTTGGACATGTATTCCTGACTTTTTTAATTGAGCTAAATGTGTGTGTGGGGGGGGGGGGGGGTGTAAATGTTTTCATGTGTATGTAGACCTATTGGTTGTCATTCCTATTGCAGCCCACCTTTTTGCCAATACTTTTGTACTTTTACTCAAGTAAATTCTGAATACCAGACTTGTACTTGTAACGGAGTATTTCTGCATTGTGGTTGATACTTTTACTTAAGTAAAAAATGTGAGTACTTCTTCCACCATGTTCCACCATGTTCCCAATGTCTGAGAGATCAGCACACTGGCTGTTGCTTACTTAAATCACCTGCAGCTACTCTTCAGAAAAGTACCATAAACTGTTGTAATGTGGATATTGTTTTATGGACAGGCGTCAATATCTAACAGAAATGTCTCATTTTGAAACCAAACTTGTCATTTCAGTCTGCCCTAAAACCACAAACGGAGAAAGACCTTTCAGTGCTCAAACCAAACCACACATGCTTTTCAAAACAGGTACATGGCGACCTGGTGCAAACTGGGGTACAATGACTCATAATACATCTCCGCTCCACATATACACCCACCCACGATGAAACATTTCTGCGTGTATATGTGGAGCATTTCTCATCATATTTTTCAAAACTGCCAGAAGGTCTCTGTGCGTGTGCGTGTGCGTGTGCGTGTGTGTGTGTGTGTGTGTGTGTGTCTCTCTCTCTCTCTCTCTCTCTCATAAGGGCTCCAAAGAGGAAACAGTAGCCATTGATACACTTCACAGAGATGGTCTGTGGTCGCTTCCCTTGTCTGCCCTGCAAATACATGCTCCTGCTCCTCATGCTATTCTTCCACGGTATGTTCCTCTTCCAACCTATGTCCACTTTAAACCGTTTAACTGTCAGTAAAGATCTGTTTATGCTGATGTTCTTTTTAACAGAGATATGCAATGAAAGATAATATGAACTTGCTGCTGTCTTAATGTGTTTGAAAGATTTTATTGGAATGGGAAGGTTGCCAGTTATACAAGATCTAATTAAAATAAACATTTATCATAAAGAAGTGGCAAAGCAGATTAAATGAGCAACTGAAAGTGTAGAAATTCACTAACGATATGGCTGGAGAGCCTACAGAGTAAATTCCTCAGTGTGAATGTAAGGGTCAAAATCTTTTTTACACTCTTATATTAGTTAAATTGATGATTTTACTGTGCATCTGTTAGGAGTTGTGATACTCCATGGCTCTTGGGTGAAAGGGGTCTTCAGAGAGAACTACAGTACCAATGGGGGATATAGTTTCTACCTGGGAATTTATTTTATTTTTAATTGTTAAAAGTGTAATGCAAGTTGACTATTTTAGTGACTGAGCATGTCGGAGGAAAGACTTTATGGATATTGGTTAGGTATCATTGGAGGTTGCTTAGTGTATGAAGTATGTCGATGTCAGCAGATTTCCTGCATCTACCACGCAAAAAGAGGGAAATAAACTACTTTAAATAACTCCATTAAACAAGGGTGTAACACGTTCCCTGTTTTCAGTAGTTTTTAAACTGGACAATTTGTCTTACAGTCACTCTAGATTTTCATATGGTGTGCCACATTTGTAATTTCATATAAGTAGTGGTATGAAGTAGGTAATTCATAGGAATGTAGTCAAGACTGATGTATTTGTAAATAGACAAACTAGGAATCAAACTTTTATTCACAAAATGGTCTCTCTAAGACCGTCTAACAAAAACAGAAACACTCAACTACAATTCGGTTAGATAATGTGATGCTGATATATACTGTTACGGTGTTATAGTACATGTTGCATTACAGATCTCTGTCTCCGTCTCTGTCTATCCCCCACCCCCTCCTATCTCTCTCTCTCTATCAGATGTGGACACTGCCCGGTGTGGAGAATTTGAACAGAAAGTTGGGGAAACGGCAGAGTTTTCGGTTGCAGGATGCTTACAGGGGGGAAAGGTTATCAGAGCAAAATGGTGCTTTGAAAAAGTTCAAGTTGTAGACGAAAATGGGCCATCAGATAACCCTCAATTTAAAGGCAGAGTAGCTATGAACCCTCACAATTTTTGTTTAACAATAACAAGCCTGACTCATCAAGACTCAGGAGAGTACAGCTTTGTCTCAGATACAGATAAGGGACAACAACCTCCTACAGTCTTCATCACTCTGCATGTTTATGGTAAGACATTTATTTTCCGCATAGAGGAGAATAAAGTGTTTGTTTTGCTCTAGTACTCTAGCATGTCTTTCTTTTATAGACACCACTGTCTTGTGGTATCGTATGGCTACAATATCGTCTCTGTCGGGTGGAAACTTCATATGTCCAAAACTGTTACTTTTCAGGATTCAAATTCAAAAACAGCAAAAGTAGCAGATCCACAAGCTTGAAACGCGGCGCGATCTGCTACTTTTGCTGCTTTTGTGTGACGCTGAAGTATGATAGGGGCATTCATTTACAAAAGAAAAAGTTAGAATATGGAGGTTTCTTCCTGTCAGCAACGATATAGAATAAATGGTCCTAATATCTTATAAGATAAGTCATATAGTGTGCCAGTGCAACAAAATCAGCTAGGCTATATGTATCATGGGATGACAGCAGCTCCCAAGAATACACTGCAACCAACTACTGAAGAACGTACAGTAATGATTTAGTGCTTTCATTATTCAGAGAAGACATGCTTAACACATTTCAACATGTCTTTGTCAAAAGCTTGCAGATAAAGCTTAAAGGGGAATTTTGGACCACAGTTTTCTTACCTTTTCTATGATGTTATATCTTAGGATGAATGGAATGGTACAGTAGAAAAATGTCATAACCCCATCCCGGGTCCACCACAGCTTAAAACGTGCGCAAATAGGCCTTGCGTTAGATCGCGTATTTTAATAGCTTTTTTTTGTCGTTTTTTTGGTGAGATCTGACGTTCATAGTGACAGAACACTATGCAAAAAAAAATAAAAAAACGGAAGTCTCGCTAGACGAGATTGAAATCTCGTCTAGCGAGACTTCTGTTTTTCTGGGGGTTATTGGCGCACATTTTAAGCTGTGAAGGACCCGGGATGGAGTTTCTACTGTACCATTCATCCTAAGATATCATGACATCATAGAAAAGGTAAGAAAACCGTGGTCCAAAATTCCCCTTTAAGGTATGTTTAACTCAATGTTTGTTATTCTTTCATGTGCCACTTTATTTAACAGGCCCCAGTGGTTCTCAAACTTTTTCATGTCAAGGATACCCTAAATTGATATGTATTTGGACACAGACTCCCATCTGAAAAGATCTTAATTATTTTAAAATGTATCAAAATGAGTCCAAATGTACTAACTCATAACCTTGTAGATCTTCTATTTTCGAATAGCCAGTATAAAGTATAAAATAAGGTAACTGGTTAAACTGATTTTGATGCTATATTAAGTA
Organism: Gymnoscopelus braueri; assembly: GCF_963280865.1. Taxonomy (NCBI): domain Eukaryota; kingdom Metazoa; phylum Chordata; class Actinopteri; order Myctophiformes; family Myctophidae; genus Gymnoscopelus; species Gymnoscopelus braueri. The sequence goes on from NC_137620.1 coordinate 20,036,302, forward strand.
ATTTTGCTGGGGACCCCCTGGACCCCATTTTGAGAACCACTGCCTAAGGCTAACCTTTCAAATGTTCCACAGACCAACTGCGTAGCCTATCCATCGAGCTATAACCACAAACGTTAATATACTGTAGGGCAGCGCTACTCAACCCGCGGCCCGCGGGCCGCATGCGGCCCCAACGCAGCGTCTTGGCGGCCCCTCATGGTCAAACCAAAAAATAAAAATAAAAAAAAAATCTTTTTTTTTTTAAGCACAGGATAAAAATATACATTTCCGTTCAAATATATGGGTTGCAATTTTTTTTTTCAAAAACAAACATCAATTGTTACAGGTATAATGCATAGTTTTCTATGCATTTCGGGTTTTTTGGGGGGTTTGACCATAGGGTTTGACCCCCATTTTTTTCCGGCCGCGCGGCTTTGCCGCGCGCCCAGGGTAGGTGTCCCTTATTTCAACCTCTGGGAGTTGGCAACCCTAACCTTGCCATACCTTAGCTTTTGCTGAACTGATGCCACTGGACATATACACAAAATAAACAGGTACAGTGAAAAGAATATGATGTCAAAATGTGCATTTTCTTATAACAATAACAATGCGTAGTGTGTGTTACAAAATCGAAAATAGGACCGTCATTTTTAGCTTGCGGCCCCTTGGACTTTTGGTATTTTGCTGAGTGGCCCCTGAGCCATCTTAAAGGAGAATTTTGGACTAAAGTTTTCTTACCTTTTCTATGACGTTATGATATCTTAGGATGAATGGTACAGTAGAAAATTTTCATAACTCCACCCCTGAGCCACCACAGCTTAAAAGGTGCGCGGATAGGCCTTAGGTTAGATCACATATTTTAATAGCTTTTTTTTTATTTTTTTTATGTGAGATCTGACGTTCATAGTGACAGAACACTATGCAACCAAAAAATAAATAAACAGAAGTCTCGCTAGACGAGATTGAAATCTCGAGATTTCAATCTCGTCTAGCGAGACTGAACGTCAGATCTCACAAAAGAAAGTTGAGTAGCCCTGCTGTAGGGTGTTGTTATAACACTTAAAGTACCAATTTAGTTCCGATAAGACTTTGTCAAAAAGATTTTGTTGTAAAATCTGTCTATCTGAATCTGTCCCCGTTTGCTTTATCAGATTCCATCAGTAAACCTGACGTGACACAGGTCGCTCATACCTGGCATGCAGAGAACAAGTCCTGCCTGGTTTCACTAGAGTGCAGCGCAACCCCTGCTGACAACATCACCTACAGCTGGACTGTTGGGAACCGCACCTTAAAGGAGGGTCAGAAGGTGAACGTGTCCCTTCTGGTAGAAGAGGGAGAAGCCACTGTCAACTGCACAGCCACCAATCCCGTCAGTCACCGGTCTGCATCGAAAACGGTGACGTGTAAGCCAGGTAAGTGTAGGATGGGGTAGGAATTCAAACGGCATGTTTATCAGATACCCTGGTGGCTGAGACCGGTATTGTGCTGTATATATAACTAGGGCTGTCACGATCGCAAATTTAAGTTGATAATTAATTGTCACACAAATAATTGCAATTAACGATATAATCGTGTGTTTGGCATTGAACAATGGAACATATGAATATTTTTTTATTTCTGTTTGCCTTTTATGCTTCGTAATAAAAAATTCCAAAGGGCAGATATGACAAATAACTTAAATATACAAATAGATTATTGACATATTTAATACTTTGTAAAAATGTAAAAAAAATAGCAGAAAGAAAGCTGGGAAAGAAATGCAGAAATAACAGATCTTACAACACGTCACGTGACGCGTTGTAAGCTTGTAGATCTGCTATTTCTGCTATTTGTAATGTTCGGAAATGTGTGAACATTTTTCAACATGGAAACAACGATTATGACGATTATGCAAAAATAATTACGATTATCTCAAATAATTGCGATTGGACGATTATGTAATAATTGTGACAGGCCTATATATAACAGCAGTGTGTGTGTGTGTGTGTGTGTGTGTGTGTGTGTGTGTGTGTGTGTGTGTGTGTGTGTGTGTGTGTGTGTGTGTGTGTGTGTGTTTGTGTGCGTGTATGTGTGTGTGTGTGTGTGTTTTTTACAGTTATACATTTAATTACAGGTTCAGAGCCAGAGCAGTTGTTTATTGTCGCTACTACAGCAGGGGCTGTTGGTTTGTTCCTGGCTGTGGCTCTATCTGTTGCCTGCTACTGTAATCGAAGATCAGCAGGTAAGGAAGAACACCTAGCTAATTAATGTAATGTATATTTTCTAATGCTTTATAAATAGTTATAAATGCAATGCATGTGATCTGGGATGATAGTGATGCATCGGACTGTCCTTAGATTTAATCGCTAATTCCTCATAGAATCTAGATGAATTGTCAGTGATGATAAGTAGCAGCTAAATTGAGGATAAGTCTACTAATTCAAGATTTCAATGTACCGGACCACACCACCAATGGCCAAACCCAGGCCTAGATACAGTACTATCTCAAATGTTTGGCACCCAAACGTTTTCAAAAGAAACCTAGGACAGAGCTTACAGTGGTCATTCAGACAACATCAAGAATCAGAACAGAGCTTAACTGAAAAGAATAACTCACTGGCAGTGACCATCCAGAAAACAGAATAGAATAATTTACTCATAGAGTAAAGTGGCCATCCAGAAAACTTTATCTGAATAGAATAGAATATTAGAATAGAAAATAGAATATTTCACTCATGTGTGACCACTGACCAGACCACACTGTGATCCTCAGGCTCACTAGAAGCAGAGTATGTCTGTGTACTCCCTGGCTGAGCCACCAGGCGTCCCCTCCCAATGTCTTTTCATGATTTCATCTTGACTCAAATCTCAGATCCATTGTTGCAATACCAGATCAACTGAGCTATTACACTGATATTTTATATATATATATATATATATATATATATATATATATATACACAATGTATTTATTGTATTACTTTCACACGGCCCCTCCAAAAAAACGTAGCAAGAAGCAAATAGAATACTTCACTTGTGACACAGCAGCCATTTAGAAAACCTGATCAAGAATACAATACAATACTTCACTCATAGCATAGATGCCTTACAGAAAACCTCAATTATAGAATATAGGCCTAATAGAATACTCCACTCATTCACAGCAGCAATAGAATAGAATAGAATAGAATCATGGCACTGACAGCAGCCATTCAGAAAACTATCAAGAATAGAATATCACACAAAGGCCATTCAGAAAACGTTATCAACAATAGAAAAGACCAGAGCAGCACTTTTTCCTCGCCCCTCCCGTTTGTATGCGAGAGCTGGCGAAAACTTCTGGGAACTCAGATTAGAGCAGCACAGACCACAATAGAATAATTCACTTACCTTTCAGTAGAGCTTGCATGGTGGTGGTGGTGGTACAGATGTCCTCATGTCTGCATCTTCCATTCATCACCAAACCTTGTACTAACTGCCTCTGATCTCGTTCATGCAGACTTTGTCAGTGAGCACAGAGGTTTTTGTTGTTTGTTTGTTTTTTCCTCCATTACCTCCATTAGGCCAGGGGTTCTCAACCTTTTCAGTCCGCGACCCCCCAAAATAATCATATTTGAACTGGGGACCCCCACCCGGACAAGCACTTGGAATTGTAGGAGTTGAGGCATTACATTTAGTTTGACTTGGTCAAACTAAATCTACATAGTGAAAATTGCTACTTACTACTTACTAAATTGCTATCTACTCACAACGCCTTGCAACGTGAGGCATTGTGAGCGTGTAGATCGGCTTTTTTCCCCCTATTTCCTATATTTGACAATTTGGCCAATGTTTGACCAGTTTTTACAGTCTAGGTGTTAATGGCCTTTGATGCAGTAATGGTCTTTTTCATTACATTAAAAAAAATATATGTGTGAAAAAGGTCTTAAAAGTTCAATTTACTGTCATCTGGGGACCCCCACCACCTCCACCAAATCCTGTGGGGACCCCCCTGGAGGTGCCGACTAACAGGTTGAGAACCACTTTGGCCATCCAGAAAGATTTCACCCTGTGTCAGGTCTTTCATGATGAGGTCCTCTTGTAGCAGAGTAGCTAGTGCTGAAACACATGTCTCCTCAGTTCAGCTCTTTCTTCCAACCAGGTATAGTAGCTTTGAGAGTCTCTGGAGTCTTTGGTTTTTCTGCATCGTGGACTTCAAATTACTCCTAAATGACTGGCCACTTTTTTACCATTTTACTCTGTACTGCTTTGTAATAAACTTGTACAGCATACAGATAAAACCCATGTACTACCCCAGACTGTATACAAACAAGAGAACCGACATTTAACAGGCAGAATTTGCTACTAAATATAGCCTGCTACTACCTGATACGATCAGCAGTAGCCTACTCAGGAGGTGGTGTTTACACCAGTTTAAGTCCTTATTAGATGTAGGTAGGCCTTAGGAATGATTGATTTGCACCACTTTTGCTAGTTATATTATCTTATTAAAAGCCGGCCCAGTAGCCTATGCTTTATTTATCTAGCAGCCGTTGAAGCACACACAGACAACTGTTTCATGTTATTACTTGACCGACCACCAGTTGCTGACTGTGAGTCACGCAAGTTCGCAACACATTACACACCTGCCTGTGATTCAGTGTTGCCACGTCTGCTTATTGTAAGCAACCTTGGGCTTGTCTTTCTGTAAAGTACCTTGTAAATGTTGCTAGCTTCGGGTTGCGGTCTTTGGGGCTTGTTTCTAAAGTGTAGTTGCTTATTTGGTCTTCCTTCCTAAATGTTGTTTAAACCAGTGATTCTCAAGGACCCCCAAATTAATATGTAGCTATTTGTCTGCAGACCCCCAGCTGAAAATATTTTATGACATACAAGATGTTTTGAATTATAGGCTAATACAATTATGTTCTGTATGAAACAACATTATACTATTATAGTAGAAATTAGAGTAGAATCATTTTGTATGCTACACATGACATATCAATATGTAGGTCTATATGATGTAGGCCTATGTCAATATGTGTATCTGTACATAAGTAAAGTATTATAACACAATACATGCATGCAATACTACATGATGTAGCCTACAGGGTAATCTCTCAAGACAGATTCAGAGCAAGGAATAGTTCATCCAAAAAACTTGTCTTTATCATCAATGATGATAAAGATGAAAGTTTCTTTGTAGATACAACAGAAAAACTCCATAGCAGGTTTCTTCAAAATCCCTGAAGTCAATGGTGACAGTTCCAAAAAGGGAAAATTGGACCATACAATTAGCCTATTGGATTGTAAGATCTGACAATTGAGTTAAAGCAGCACTATGTAGTTTGGGGTATCAGTGGCCACTTTGGACACAAATAACATGGCAGCCAACGCCTTTAACTTCATTACCCAAGAGTCTCTGCAAGCATGTCCGGCGAGGACGTGCTGTGATTTGCCAGTCTTCGCTTTGACTGGCAGTTCTGCCTTGGCAAATGCTTAGCAGGGACCCTGTTACATAGTGCTGCTTTAAGGGAGGGCACAACCTAACTGAATGGCCACAAGATCCTTATATAAGATAGGCACTCTTACAGTTACAGACAAACTTACAGTTGGTAGAGGCCACGAGATCAAGATCTTGTGGGCACGTGATGTCTTACATCTTGTGGCTACGGGATCAGGATCTCGTGGGCCTCCTCTTCCGTAGGAATCGAAGTCAGTATGGAGGTTATGGAGTAAGATGTTCAGATATGTTGATAATTGTCAGTGGTGGCTCATCTTAAACTGTCTCTCATACCAGCAGGAACAAATGGAACTGACACAATATACGCTACTGTGTCTGACAATGATGTAAGTAGCCTAATACCTGCATTCATGCACTCTGTGCTTCATATTGCACACACACTATCTATCTAACTATTTCAAACAAATCTTTTTGAGTGATTTGAGGTGTGTAAGTTCTCCTCCTCAACAGCTCCCACTGTGTGTGTGTGTGTGTGTCTGTCTGTCTGTCTGTCTGTCTGTCTGTCTGTCTGTCTGTCTGTCTGTCTGTCTGTCTGTCTGTCTGTCTGTCTGTCTGTCTGTTTCCTCAAAATTCCAGCTGAGATCAAATAGCCTGGCGAACCAAAACGTGATTTATGAATCCATTGGAGACAGGATCAACGTGGTAACAGTTGGGGTAAGAGAACAGCCTTCACGAACAAGTCTCAAAGGAGAACTTCACCCATGTTCAACCCTATCTCAAATAATTGGCTATGGACAGTTCAGAAACCTGGCTACTAATGACATCATCAGCAGGTATTGCTGAATAGTTTGAAATATTGTTTAAAATATCCACCGATGAAGTCATTGGTAGACAGGTTTCTGACGTGTCAGCCCACCTCTGAGACACAGAGCAAGTAGACAGGAATGATGCCAACTTATAATGAACATTAATGAGGACCCATTGTATGAAGATGAGGTTTAAAATAGTTGATAATGAATAAATAATGGTAGCTTTTTAATATATCATCACTGTCGAGCAGAAACCTTGTATCTCATATTTTTATGTTTTTTCATACATGAATGCACTATTTGATACCTTGTCGCATGACAGTGTTGCGCAAAAGTAGCAAAATAGCAGGTCTACAAGCTCACAACGTGTCGAGATGCATGGCGTGGTGACCGGTGAGCTTGTAGATCTGCTATTTTTGCAATTAAAAAAGTCGTAACATTTTTAACTTTAAAAAAATTCACCTATGATGACATAATCTGAGTTCCCAGAAGTTCTCGCCAGCTCTCGCATACAATAATGGCATGACTTAGGTTAGCAGTGTTGTGTTATTGGGGCAAGAGTAATATTGTTTAAATGTACTGAGCAATGAATATTTTTTGTAGTAGTGAATATGATGTGAGTAGAGAATTAGGTGTAAATGTTGTAGGGTAGTTGGCGATGGAAAGGACATAGCATTTGTTGTCACGTATGGTTTATTGGCATGTGCTAGTAAATTATGTGTGGGGTCGCGTGGTATAAAGACATTTGGGAATCCCTGGCCTATATGGTCTGTAACTCTGAGAGTCCTTGAAATAAAAAAATTTGAGAACAAATGAAAAGGGAGCACCTGTCATCATTACATTTACTGGCCAACCAGCACGGGGCAATTGTGCCAGTTCATTGTTGCACATTAACTGCCAACTCATTAAAGCAAATTAAATATGGAAAACACAAATTTTCTTCCCAGTTTCCCACATTATGGCTCTTTCAACTATAGATATCTTGCCCTTGATTGCTTTCTTCATGTAAATCCAGCAATCCTTTCTCTTGACTTTAGTTTAATTGTCTCCGCCAGGCCGAAAGGCATGGCGAGAGAGTATGTTTTCGCCCCTGTCCGTCCGTCCGTCCGTCCGTCCGTCCGTCCGTCCGTCCGTCCGTCCGTCCGTCCGTCCGTCCGTCCGTCCGTCCGTCCGTCCGTCCGTCCGTCCTGTCTGTTGCCTGGGCCTGTTATAGCGCCACCAGGAGGCCGATTTGTGCAAAACACTTTTTTTTAAATTACTCCTACAGATTTTATCCAAACGTCATGCAAATCGGTACACAGTATCTCTATAGTCATGTGATCAACACAAATCTGTCTGATTTCCCATATTCCATCCTCATTGGCTAAGGTTGCCTTCCAAAATTTGCAGGATTGGTCCGTTTTGAACAAAATGCCTCAAATCATGAACGCAGCTTGTGATTTCCGTGAAATTTCACAAACACATTCCCACTAGGCAGAGGAAGAAATGCCACCTGACATTTTTCACATCAGCCTCATGGTGGCGCTATAAAAGGCTGATTTGTGTTTTTAACTATAACTGCACCGATCTGCGTGAAACTTTGCACGCACACTCCCTAGAGGCCAAGGAAAAACATCCGCCCTGCATTTTTCACATTTGCCTTTTATAGCGCCACCAAGATTTATGTAAAACACATTTTTGGATATTAAGCCTTCACATTTTATCCTAATTTCACACAAATCGGTACACATGATCTCTATAGTCATGTGATGGAACTGTTTGATTTTTCATACTTCATCCTGATTGGCTAACAATGACATCTAAAGTTTGCAGAAGTGGCCCGTTTTGAACAAAATGCCACAAATCATGAACGCAGCGTCCGATTGAGGTGACACTTTACATGCACATTCGCACTAAGTTGAAGAACAAATGCCACCCTTTAACATTGTCCTATTATAGCGCCACCAGGAGGCCGATTTTTTCAAAACTTTTCTTTGTTGTATTACTCCTACAAATGTTGTCCAATCATCATGCAAATCGGTACCCATTATCTCTATAGTCAAGTGATCAAGATGGTTCTGTCCGATTTTTCATATTCCATCCTGATTGGCAAATTCCGAACATTGTTGGCCCACAATAACCTACCTGACCTGGCGGAGACCTGTGCTCCGAGGAGCACTTTTTCTAGTTTATACTCCATCACATGGTGGTGTCGCTCACTGATTAAATGAACTCCATCATACTACGATGTATACATTAGGGTTTATTTTGCGAACAGACTAAGCAAAACCATGTGGTGAAAACATAACATCCGGCTATGACCAAAGGCGGTTCTTCTAATATGCATTCCCCTGCTTATTAATGATAAGCATGTAACATGTTGTACTGTTTTTATTGTTGTTTCACACAGCCAGGGATACTGTGACACAGATTAAAAAAGAAGTCACAGATTATATCTATGTAATTGCATCTGGTTATGACCGCATCTGAACGTGACTTTGTCCTCTCTACTCTTGCACTTCTAGACTCATTCTGTCTACGACAGGATCAATTTTAATCGTCCTCTGGTAGCTTCCACCCCTTCAATCCCGGACGTCTGCCAGACCCCAAAGCACCAGGTGACTGCCAGGCCCTGAAGCACCAGGTGACTGCCAGGCCTTAAAGCAATGGACTGCCAGGCTCCTAAAGCACCGGACTGCCAGGCCCTGAAACACCGGGCATCTGCCAGGCCCCAAAGCACCAGGTGACTGCCAGACCCTAAACCATCAGGTGTCTGCGAGGCCCTATAAAGCACCACGTGACTGCCTGGCCTTAAACCATCAGGTGTCTGCAAGGCCTAAAGCACCAGGTGACTGACTTCCAGGCCCTGATGCACCATGTGTCTGCCAGGCCCTAAATCATCAGGTGTCTGCCAGGCCCTAACTCATCAGGTGTCTGCCAGGCCCTAAATCATCAGGAGTCTGCCAGGCCCTATAAAGCATCAGGTGTAGCCTGTCCTACAGGGGGGGGGCTCAGGCTTTTAAATGCATACATGAATATGTGGCAAAGTTGAGCACCAACTGTAAAAGAAAAACTAACTGTAAATAGACAGTTTTTTATTTTAATGTTATGCTGGATACAAAGTATATACTCTTTTTGTAACATTTCTCCTTCAATCTTGTTGAGATCATTTCATAAATATTTCAGTCTTGCGTTTTGTAACTTGTAAGGAGAAGAATTAAAATAAACTTAAGCCTAACTTGTCTTTTGCTGAAGAGATATCTTCTATTCTGTTTGTATTTACAAAAGGCCTTATTTTGAAATAAATCTCTCCTTGAAATGAGTATTTGAAATGATTCTCTATTTAGACTGGTTGCACCTTTAGTATGCAGAGAAGCAGTACTGTGTAAGTGTTTATGGAACAATGCAGTTTGGTTCAATCTTAAATCCTAATATATACTCCATAGTATGATGGTGTCGCTTGATAAAAATAATAACAACAGTGTGTGATGGAGTATAAATTAAGCTGTGTCAATATAAATTGTATTTAATGCCCACACCAACAGAGGAAAACACTACAGAAAATACATTTCCATCTTTTCTTTTTAATCAAAAAAGCAGGGCAGGGTATTTGTATAGCACATTTCATACGGAGAAGGCAAATCACAATGCTTTACATGAGGAATAAATAAAGTAAAGTATAAAACGAAATAAAGAATATTAGGAATAAAATAAATAAAAGAGGCATATACGAATGTCAACATGCAAGTATAGTTTTACTTCTTCTACTCTAAGTTGCACACAATCAGAATAAACTCATACTCATCAGGAATATTGCATTATTGTGCAAGAGCATTTCTCCTTCATTCTGGTTTTGTGCTTAAATCACTTATACATTCACAGAACATTTAGGGTCCCAGACCCTGGGGCTTCCAAACCGCTCTCAGTATGGGGTACCCTGGTGGCTCAAAGTGTACTAAAGCACGCACACATCCAAACAATAAAATGCCAGGTGTTGAAGAGAAGAACACATGAAAATAGAAAAATAGTCCACACACTGGATCATGCTCCCATGGACATATATTTCATTACAACCTTTCGAGCATCTAGCTCCTCCTCAGACAAAGAAACATACAGAGAAACATCCTCACCTAGGCCAGATCACCCGAGAGGTCATCTGGCCCTAATATTAGATTAGATATGTACAATATACAATGAATAGATTAATACATACATGGTCAAGTAAAGTCAAGTCAAATATATTTGTATAGCACATTTCATACAACAGATGCACAAACACAAACACAAAGTGATTCAAAAAAATAGACAAAGATCAAACAAAACATATACAGTAAGATAGGAACAAACACAGAACACATTACAATAAAACAAAATTATAAGATAACCATGCTATGAGCTGTTCAGCACCTGTTTTTGCAAGAATTATTGTCAAACCGTAATAGAAATAAGTAATATTCAAGTATGCGGTATAAATAAGAAACGCTATGCAACTTTAATCTGTTGATAGTCTTGTTTACGCTAGTAAAAGTTGAATGGCAGAAGTAGGTTATGTGTGAGCATCTCAATCCTTCTACATGGGGGGGTATTTCTTTCCATTGTCAAATGGGGCCCTTTCATTAAAAGTTTGGGAATCTAAGGCATCTGTTCGGTGCATATAATGTGTGTGTGTGTGTGTGTGTGTGTGTGTGTGTGTGTGTGTGTGTGTGTGTGTGTGTGTGTGTGTGTGTGTGTGTGTGTGTGTGTGTGTGTGTGTGTGTGTGTGCACACGTGCGTCACCAACGTAGGAGGGATCTTAGCCATTCATTGACCAAACAATAAGAAGTACTTTGAAATCAATTCTTTGTTTTGCTGGGAGCCAGTGAAGAGAAGCTAAAACAGGAGTGATGTGTTCACAATTGTATGGTTTTAGTTTACACTGGCTGCAGCATTGTGAACATGCTGGAGTTTATGTAACCGCTGCTTTGTCAGTCCAGCAAAAAGGGCATTACTGTAATCAAGTCTACTGGAAAATAGCATTGTGAGCCAGGCTCTGTCTGGAAATAAAACCAGAATCTGACAGTGTACAAGAGGCATCTACAGCTTTTGTACAGATAGATCCATCATTAAGAAAAAAAACATAACCACAGTGCAAACACGCAAATAATAATAATATACTTAGAGGGTACGAATTTCATGTTTGAAACGCTGAGGAAGGCAGACGTGCCGAAATGCGTCCATTTCTTAACAGACTGCTGCTGCTGTGCAAGCCTATTAATAAAAGAACATAAGAAACTACTCAGTAGACCCAGTTAAGAGACTATTCCTTAAGACTCCCCTTGAGTTGAGCGCGACTTCTCCTGACGGAATTGATCCGGTAGGAGAGTTGCCAGGAACTTCATGGAGGCCATGAAGGCCATGACCACCATGCCTCCTCTGTTTGACATCACTCAAATCTAACGAGGCTCTTTACTGCATGTCTCGCTCTCTCTCTCTCCCACCTTACTGTCTCTCTCACCGTCACTATTACAAATAAAGCCAAAATGCTGGGATGCTGAGAGATGTGCAGTACAAAATTATATAATCAAAACATATATATTATCTTTTTTCTTTTAAAAATGAATCAATAATTGATGCTTGATAAATAGATAGATAGACAAACAGATGGACATGCTGGCTGGCAGACAAACAGGCAGAGGAATCTGTCTGGGGGTGCCCTCACTGCCCTGGTGGCTCAACTAGTAGGGCACATGCCATTGGGGGGCTGGGTCGTCGATGCACCTGGTCTGGGTTCTGGGGCCCCAGGGTCCTTCAGGGCTATGTTTTCTGTCTCGTCTGCATTTCCCGACTCTCTGTTCTCTTTCGCTGTTGAAATGAAGCAGAAAATGTGGGGGGAAATCGTAAAAACTACAAGAAGATAGAATCTGGAACATAGGGGGAATTCTTTCATGTATAACTTGTTTAGTTTATTTTACCGTTTGCTATGTTCTTTATATTTCATTTACATACCTGTGACTGTGAGGAACCGTACATTTTGACCTGTAATGGAAATAAAAGTGTTTTACTAACTAACTATATATCTATCTAACAGGTTCTTTATTCAGTCGTTCAGCATTATTATTAGTACTGTAACTAATACTAATACAATTCTTTTGCATTGAGAGAGAGTAAGGGCATGGTGAGGGAGAGGAAGTGAGGGGGCGGGTGTATGTATGTGTGTGTGTGTGTGTGTGTGTGTGTGTGTGTGTGTGTGTGTGTGTGTGTGGGGGGGGGGGGGGGGGGGGGGGGGTAGTAGATGGAAGCAGCCACTAAAGAAGATATTTACAAGATTCTCACCTTTAAAACAGTACACTACAATCATGGCTACAATCACTACAGTTGAGCCAAAGACAAAAGCCAGGATATAGCCTCCCGGCCCTCCACTGGCAGAGCTTTTTGCCTCCTTTAACTTCTCTTCTAAAAGAGAAAGAGGGTTTTATCATGCAGGTTCAATGCAAAGGTTCATAATCTTGCTGCAGTGTACTTGAGCAAGACATTAAACCCTTTGCTGTTTATAAATTGTACTGCGCTGGATAAAGGTACCAACTGTCAGTTTCACAAAGCCAATAGCAGACCAATGTGTTTATAAATCATATCACAGCTTATATCAATATAATAAGAAAATTGTACCATTAAACTTTTGGTTAACACTGCCAAGAGCTCTACACACTACCAGAGCTATGGACATTCTAGTATCATATCTAATGTCTGTTTCAAAATATAGTCCTATAGTTTTCGCTTTTTTACATTTTATATCAGATATTTTTCAGTCTTATACCATAATTGTCATACATCCTATTTCATATATATCATTACAGTATCATGTCATCGCATCACATCACATCATATATCCCACACACAATCTCTTGTTGCTGTTAATAGTGTATCATATCATCCCATGTCATTCAGCTGTGGTCTTCTTACCCTGACAACGTTTGGTGGTCACAACACTGGAGGTGTTCTGTCCCTCCATGCAGGTGGTGCAGGTGAAATTGACCTCGTTGTTGTCTTGGCCGAAGGAGGCCAATAAATAGGAGATGTTGTTGCTCGATGTCCAAAAAGAAATGTTTGTGGTCGGTGGAGCCTGCCAGGTGAAGACGGCCCCTTTTTCTGGAGATGTGCACTGGAAGGCCACGTGACAGTGTCCTTCATTTATCGCCATACCAAGGAACTCCTGAATGATGGGCTGACTAAGGCGATCTGCAGACAGAATTACAATCGTTATCAACTGAAAAATCCTGAGCATAAATCTAAGGGTGGATGGATAGATATATAGATATGGTATATATAGCCTACAGATAGATGGCCAGGGCAGTGGCCTTGTGGGTATAGTGTCTGCCCTGAGAGTGGGAGGTCGGTTGGTTCCTGTCTTAAAACAATTTATATCCTATCTCTATGGGAGAAAAGTACAGTGGACGCCACTGCTATACCCTATATGCATTGGTCCCATTTTTCAAAGGGTGGTCATCTCACTTGGGAACAGACCTCTCTACCCATTGGTTCATTTTAACAGTGGATGAAGACATAATGAATGTCGTGTAAATAGTTGTGTAGCCGTTACCTTTGATTATGAGCCGGACTTTGTTTGTTGCGGACTTCTTTTCTGTGTTTTTCAGATCTACAGTGTACTCCATGGCATCTTCCCTGGTCAAACCACTGATGCCCAAATCACCTGAGATCAACAATACAAACATTCAATTTGTTATGAGTGTAAACTAAACTAATATGACTGAGGATTAAATAATGATGTCTTCTGTTACCTGAAGAAATGTTAAGTTTCAGCCTTTCTTTGTATCTCCAGAAACGGTTAACATTTGTGTTGCCACTGCGATGGATCGCAATCCAAGTGGTGTTGGTGAGTATGGACCACTCGATCAAAGAGAGGTTCCATGAGGGGTCTACCCCTGATGGCAAAGTAACACTCTCGCCAAAGTAGGCCGAGACTTCCTCTAAATCCTTGGTGAAAAATAACTTCACTGTAAAATAAAGCAACATTTCTGAAAGGTTCAATAAATTGTTCATTATAGGAGTCATTTACACAGGGCAGAGAATCCCACAAGTCATCCTTAAAGGATGACTTCACTCATTTTCAACCTATCTTCGTATGATTGGTCCTCACTAATGCTCATTATAATATGGCACCATTTGTATCTAATTGGTCTGCATCACAGAGAAGGACTGTGGACAGTTCAGAAAACCCGCCTACCAGTGACATCATCGGTAAGCAGGTTTGGTCATTTCTTTTTTTAATGAATGCAAAAACGATGGCTTCTATTATACATGATAACTTTCCAGGAAGAGAAAGCCTGCAGTTTCTATATTAGCTGGGGAATCCCCATCGATGATGGCTTTCTGAACTGTCCACAGCCCTCCTCTGAGAAAAAATTCTACCTTATTATGATGAGTATTAGTGAGGACCAATTATATGAAGATAAGGTTGAAAATGGGTGAAGTGGTCCTTTAAGGCAGTGGTTCTCAACCTTTTCAGGCCGTGACCCCCCAAAATAATCATATTTGAACTAGGGACCCCCCACCCTGAGGAGCACATGGAATGTATAGGAGTTGAGGCATTACATTTTGTTTGACTCGGTTCCACAGATAAATACTGTGAAAATAGCCGATCTAGCTCACAACGCCTTGCGTTGCGAGGTGTTGTGAGCTTGTAGATTGGCTATTTAAAAAAATGTTGCCTCTTTCTTATATTATTTGACAATTTGGCCAATGTTTGACCAGTTGTTATTGTATAGTTTGTTTATTATTCATTATTTTATTATATAATTTTTTTCTTTCTTAGGTATTAAAAAGGTCTTAAAAGTCCTTAAATTGTCACTTCACTGTCGCCCCCCCCCCCCATAAAAATCATGTAGGGACCCCCCTGGGGATCCCGACCCACAGGTTAAATACCACTGCCTTAAGGGAAGTTTTATTTATATTATGAATTATTGATATCCCAGTCTCACACACACACACACACACACACACACACACACACACAGTTTATCATATGCTGTCTTAGTCTACCCACAAAGAAGCACACTTCTCTTTTTTCAGGATCAAGACACGCTTTCTCATTCTTTAAGTTTAAACATCGTACATCATCATTATAATATTCATTATAATCATTATAAATTATGACATAAATGCACATTTATCAAATGCTAGAGTCCTGGCAATGTGCCAACTCATATTGGCAACCATGCAGCTGTGTTACTTTTCCACATGGTAAATTAATGATTTATTAATTCAGCTTGATGGTGTCACATTAATTGTAGTTGATTTAAAAAAATGTCAGTTGATGAAAATGTTAGCCTACCTTGAAGGAGTGGAATCAAGAGAAGTAGAACCCTCATTGTGACCAAAAGGTTAGTTTGTGACTTCCTTGCCTTTCTGTGTTTTGTTAAGCCGTGCCAAATGTGACACAGCCAACCATCAGCTGCTAGCGTAATAGTGACGCACAAAAAAAAGGGAGGCATCAGAACTTTCATAGTTTCATTTCAACATTCATTTATTTAAAAACGTTTCTTTTTTTTTTAAATGAACTCAGTCCTAAATGCATCAAATATGAAAAATAAAATAAAAAAAGAAAAGTCATTGTAACAGCAGTACAATTATGTTTTTACAAGACAACTTTCTTTAGAAAAATGGGTTAGGAACTTGGGATCAGTACAAATAATACTTTAAAAAAGTTTGAATTCAAATGCAGTAAAAGACAAACATGACATATGTGTGTGCAATGCTATTTTGTCAGTGTTTTTAGGGAAATGACAGTCAATTATTATAGAAAAGACATCTTTGTCTATCAGCACGATACATATAAAAGTGCACACACCTGTGCCTACATCACATATCCACACTATCACACGCACGCACGCACACGCACACGCACACACACTCTCTCTCTCTTTCTCAACTATTTAACAAACACCAAAGTCACTTGTGTCAAACAATGCTACCGTAGTTCTTGAGCTGCCAACAAGATGCACACATTGGCCAGACTTGACAATTGCGCTAGAGACCCAAAGATGTCAGTAAGTCCTACTTATATATTTGGATAAGCAAACATATCCACCACCAGTGTCTATGTATGTACAGCAGGTCTCACTATATTGTGGCACATTGGTCATACTTGAGAACTTGTGCTGGAGAGAAGAAGAAGAA
The DNA here is from genome assembly GCF_963280865.1 of Gymnoscopelus braueri. Classification (NCBI taxonomy): domain Eukaryota; kingdom Metazoa; phylum Chordata; class Actinopteri; order Myctophiformes; family Myctophidae; genus Gymnoscopelus; species Gymnoscopelus braueri. The sequence continues at coordinate 20,052,661 of NC_137620.1, forward strand.
AAGGTGTCAGCAATGGGTCCATTTTTACACTCTCAGAGTGTATTTTTTTCTGTGTACAAAGTTTGTGCTTCTCAGCAATGCTGTAATCACAACATTAAATCAAGTCTGCGTTCAAACAGCAAAGTCATATTATCTGCAGTGGCACTGAGAGAATGAGAAGAGGTTCAAAGAAACAAAATAGAATAAGAAACTATTACAATCACTTGTTTACAATAATTGTCCAGGCATCCAGTGTTGGAATTTCTCTGTGGTGTGTCAGTTAAAAAAAAAGTACAGTTGAATTCAGAATTACACGTAACACATTCAAAACCTGAATCATCCTGATGCAAACTTCCCATTTAGGACAATGAAGTGATACGTTTTAGGAAACTAAACTTGAGGAAGTAGTGCTTCTGCATACGTCAGCAATAACGCTATAGACCATTTAAGTGGAACTGCATTGCTAGGGAACAGCTTGGGTCCAAGTCGATACATTTTCAGCTATTGATATTTACAAACACCGCAAGAGGAAATAGACTTGGAGCCATTTATAATGTTTATGTTGAGTGAACAGGTCTATGAGTTCATCTCTATTGATGTTACCAGGGTAACGGTCAGCAGGCCGCTACACAAAACAAAACAGTACCAATAAAAGCAATACAAATTAAGCATATTACGACTGTAATCTATAGCAAACCCACCTGGGGGGAAAAAGGCATCATCCTAAATGGGAGGTAGGCTACATACGTAAGCTTTGATTGAGCAATCAATGCCCAGTGCTATACCGTAGTAGGCTATGTGCTATTTGGAATAGCACTGAGGACATTCTTGGTTACAAGGGGATATTTGAATGACACATTGTAATTGTAACCTCAACAGAGACAGGAGACATTATGCATATTTCAGCTTAAGGGGCCATGTCCACAGAAAGGGTTTTTTATCTGTGTTATTAGCACAAAGAGCCTATATAGCTGAAACAACAGTAAACATGGACTTTTCATGGTTGTGGTAACGATGCAATGTCAGGTCGTAAATGACCCGAGTTGTCAGACACAGCCAGGAGGATTAAATGTGACATTGATGAGCAGCACTCCTCTCCAAAAGCGTAACTGTTTTCAGTTTGAAGCACCCAGGGCGCCCAAATAATTGCTGGACGCCGAAGGCGCTGAAAAGCGATGCTCGGCACTGGGAAGAGGAGCGTGTCTTTACCATAGAAATGCATGGCAAACGAGACGCTTTCTGTGGAAATGGCCCCAAATTCAACCACTAACATTACTTTGACTTATAAGCAGTGCCGAGCTACTCGGGCGGTCCTCCAAAACAGTCTGTTGCAATGCGGGAACTGAAAGCTGCAAGCAGTGCATTGTGGTAAACAGGAGAACCCAACGCTTCAAAGTATCAAAAAAGGCACACAAAAAAAAATGTGGGACATCAGAGTGGTGACACAACAGAATGTCCTCCAGCTTTCCAGCCATGTCTGCTTTCTGTTCCACACAATGGGAGATGCAGACTCACTCACACAGTCTCACACCTGCTTGTAGTTCTTCACATAAAACACACAAACAAACAAACAAACAAACAAACCATGTGTATTTAGATCATCCGTGAACTAAACTGATCTATTTAGTGATTGATTTAGATTGATTTTTGTCCTGATGCCAGCAATGGTTTTACATGTTTGGTCGTCTTCTCTGCTGTGCTGTCCCAACAGACGGTAAAAACTGTTAAGGTTGAATAACTGTGAAAGGCCAACAGGTGTGAAGGGAGCATGGCAGCATCGCAGACGACTCACAAGCACAACCGTTTGGCCTGTGTGTATCTACACCATACCACACTTCCTTCCTCCTGTCCGCCCACGATGCTCATAATCTCAATTCCGCCCCCCTCCTCCTTCTGCTCCTTCTCTCGCCTACACAGAGGTCTCTGACTGCAGCCTCATGACAAACTTGTGGCTCTTGGGGTCGATAAACTCTTCCCCCAGTCGCAGGAAGGGGAGGGGCGTCACCGTGACGACCAGGGAGAAGTCGAGGCGCCTCAGCGAGAAGACCAGGTCCTGGCGCAGGGCGGAGGTGACAGGCTCCTCGCTCACCAGCGTCCACTGTCGCCCCCTGTCGTTCTCCTTCTGGTACTGCAGGGTGGGGCCGGGTGTGAGGTAGCGTTCGAGGAAAGCCTGGGAGGTAATGACACACACACACACACACACGCACACACACACACACACACACACACACACACACACACGTTATTAGATGTGCAACAACCCACCAGTGGAGACGATGATATACTGTATATGATTCATGTGTATTCTAAGTATTCTAAGTCTAAATCAATTTGAGCATCTAAATCTGTTTAACTACTTGAAAACGATACAAATCGACTATTTGAAAATATAAGCTTGTAGATCTGCCATTTTCAAAAAATATTTCTAACAGCACAAATCTTGTGCTCTCATATATAATATGCATATATATTTGTATATTGTTGTCGTTGTTGTTTGTGTAATTTTTTTGGGTGCATTTTATTACTTTGATTTTCTTTTAATATTTATTTTGTTTTATTATTTGTCAAAAGTAAAACTAAAAAAAAATAAAATTTATAATAATAACAACACCACAAATCTTGTATGGGGGTCCCTCCCTGGTACAAAATATTGTCAGATGGGGGCCAATTCAAACACATAGATTTCTCTCCATCTCTCTCCTCACCTTGGGGGCCATGTTGTGGGTGATGCAGAACTGCAGGTGGTTGATGATGCTCTCCATGCTGTGGTAGGGCTGCTGCCTGGTGGTCCTCAGGAACTTCTGCATGGCGCGGGCCATGGGGGCGAAGATGGCCTGGGCCGCCTCCCGCGGGTCCATCGCCTCCCGCGGGTTCTTGGGAGAGGACACGGCCACCTCGTCATCCTGGAGCCGCTTGATGTGGGTGAAGGCCTCCTCTACTGCCACCACCAGTCTGGGAGGAGAAAGGACAGTGTCTATGGGTGTGCCCCTTGCCGGTGGTGCAGCGGATACAGTGGTGGAAACTCAAGTACTGTACTTAAGTACAATTTTGAGGTACTTTTACTTTACTGGAGTATTTCCAATTATCAATACTTTATACTTCTACTTGAATTATTATTACAAAACATACATTAATCACTTCAGCCCTATTTAAACTTTGGATATTTGAAAATAGCCAACGTTTTGTACTCTAAGAGAGTACAAAATGGAAACAAAATGGACTCTCCCAGGTGGTGTGTGTGTGTGTGTGTGTGTGTGTGTGTGTGTGTGTGTGTGTGTGTGTGTGTGTGTGTGTGTGTGTGGTCCCTACCTGGCCTTGCGTTTGCGTACTCTGCGGTCCATCTCAGCCTCCTCATAGTAAAACTCGTTGTGGGAGTTGTCTCTTCTCCGAGCAGCGGCAGCGATCATGGCTCTGGACTGACCGGTGGAGTTGTTGGTGCTGCTCTCTGTAGACAGAAATGTCAAATTGAATTAATGATTAATGAAAAAGGAAAAAAATATTTATTGTCATTTATTTGGTCCACTATAATAGAGAATGTGTAGATGTTTTTGGACAAATCTGTCCCAAGGACAGTGACATTTGTTATTTTGTATTTTTGGTCAGTCATGCACATCCCTGATTGAGAGGATAAATAAAGTGAGAGTAGTAGTATTATTATTAATATTAGAAGGGCTGAAAGCTAAAAAAAAATGCATATCAATTTGGGGGCCCGTGCCACGAAAATGTTTGAGAACCACTGGTTCGAGAGAGGAGAAGTGTAAGAAGAGACAGCATGGCTCACCTTCCCCGAGGTTGTAGACCTTGAAGCCGGTCATCTTCTTTGTGAGGATGGACTTTGGCAGATTGAGCAAGGCAGGGTTGTAGACTGGAAAGTCACTGTAGTACTGGTCCAGGACCCAGACCGCAGCCCGCTGGATGCTGCATGGAACAAACAGAGAACCACATATTGGGTCAACACTAACTCCTTGTTGAACATTAATGCTAGGCATGGTATGCTGGGGTCATGCTTATGTTCCCCCATCCCAAATTAGACCCTATGTTCCCTCAGCTTTATGTTCCCTCAACCCAATGTTCCTTCAGGATCACATATAGCCCTTTGATTGATTGATTGATATCTTTATTGATCATGAAATAAAACATATGTCACATGTAACATACATCTGACCCCCACCATAATCAAAAGGATGACGCAAAAAAAGCTTACAGCTTGTTTCCATTGCAGTCCCTTGCATAATGTGTTGGTGAGGTCACCTGTTTGTTGGGGTCCTCTGAAAGGGGGTGCAATGGTGCGCCTCGCCAGTCCGGATATTACGTTTGTGATGTCGACCCACCATTCACTGTACGCATTAGGCAATTTTAATATAGGATAGGCCACGTCCGATTTTATTTAATTTCGTTGGCTATCCCTTGGCCTTATGACAAGGGATAGACTAAAAATGTGTAGAATAAATAGAATAAGTAGAATAAATATAAAATTATAATAAATAAATTAATACATTTTTGTCAACTAAAATTTGCGTTTATTTTTTGGCAAGTCGCCAGACAGGTGGCTTGTGTAAACAAACCGGCGAGTGATTCCAAATGCAAAAAAATAAAGATAACTGATGGTAGGGGGAATTATGTGAAAAATCATTACACGGTGGATACAGGCATGACATTTGGCACACATGTAAACTGTAAACATAGCAACATCCTTTGGTGCAAATGTGTGTGCATGTCTGTGTATAGGGGACACAGAGAAACTGTCAGAACCTTGCCTAAAACATCCGGGACAACACTCCATATGTCCCAGACTTCCGAACTCCCCTTTGCAGTTAGAACTACAGACTCCCACCCAATTTTCTGAATCTGAAGACACCTCAGACTCCACTTTAGCCTGTAGCACTTGACCTAGCCTTGACGACCATGCAGTCTTATGAAAAGGTTAAAATGTAATTTCCTACAGTTTGAATAGTTTCAATGTACAGATCATTTATTTTTGGATATTGCACTCTTGAATGATGCTCTTGGTTGACCTATGATCCTATTACTGAGGCACTACACTGTCTCTAAGCATTTGATGTGCGTGTTTACCTTGTTTATTGTAAATCACTCTGGAGTCTAAATCTCATTAAATGGTGGTCCGTGGCTCAAATACCGAATAAATAATGGCCCTTGATATGAAAAGGGTTGAAAACCACTGGTATAGATGCTAGGTATGGTATGGATGCTAACTATGGCATGGATAGGTATGTATAGAGTAGACACTATATATGGTAGGTATGGTATACAGTAGATGGTGGTGATTCAGACTTGACACTTCCATTTTTATTTGAACCTTAGAGTAGGGGTGGGCGACATTACCTCAATAAACAAACCACCAGAATTATATCAGAACACACAGTAGTATTGCATTAAAACACAACATGAGACATAATTTTTTATGTTGCTCTATTGCCCACTCCTTTTAAATGGCACTGTCCCAAAGTAGTTCCATGTTACCTTTTGATATCATACCTGGCATTTATACATACCCAGCATCTATACCATACCTAGCATCTACAGTATATATATCAATTCCATACCGGCACTAACGTTATCTTTTATGTATTCACCATCATCCTCATTCTCCCCTCTGCATCATTGCCATAACATGCCCTCTCAACACATTCTGATATCAGATAATGTGCCATATTTCAGCATGTAATGCCATAACGGTCACATAATCAGAAGCACAAACACAAATATTAAAGGGATAGTTCACCCAAAAGATTACCCATTTTCTATCAATTACACACCCCATGAAGCATTGAATTCATTTTCTTTTTTTGTGGCATTCCTGAGACAATCATTTGGAAAGATAATTTAATTAAATTTAATTTCGGAAAGATGCTAATATCTCCGGTAGGAGACTCAAAGTTGACACTTTGAGTCCTACCAGAGCCGCCGCCGCTCATCAAATTATTGGCTTAGGAATGCGACAAAAACTAAACAATCTCCATGAATTCAAGTCTCCATGGGGTGTGTAATCGATAGAAAATCAGTCATTTTGGGGGTGAACTATCCCTTTAAGTATGAGTGTCGTACCTACTAGTACCTACTTTAAAATATCCTAACTGTGTGCAAGTAGGCTACAGAAAGAGATACAGCACTCTCCCTCGCATATACAGTGCAACAGGACTTTGCAGGAAGGAACACACATTTAGACACAGTACTGCACACACTAGACAGCTGGCAGTAATTACTCATCACCATGGCTCACATAATTTCCGATTAAACGTGTGCTGTGAGCACCCTGCACATCAGAAACGACAATGCGGTTGCTCTGTGAACATGTGTGTGCAGGAACTAGCTAACCATCGTAGCATGACCGCAGCTGTGCAGGGTGTGGTCAAGGAGTCAGCTACAGACAGTGAACCAGTGGTGGCTCTGCAGACCAGCAGCAGACAGTGTAGCATAGGCTAAAGTTTCAACTCCACTATACGTTGTTTTTTTGTTCTTTTTTCTTTTCAGAACTAGGCACAAAGACAATAGGGAGATCAGATGACATGAGATGGTCACAAAATGTATGTAACCAAAGCACATAATGGATACCATGTGAATGACCACGTTTCTAAAAATTGCCCTTCAGAACGCCGATAATTCAAAAACATGGCAGGCAGTAAGAAAACATCAACTTAAATTGAAATTAAATACACACGCACGCACGCATGCACGCGCACACACACACACACACACACACACACACACACACACACACACAGTGTGTTGAAGTGTCCCTGAGCAAGACAGTTAACCCCTAACTGCCCCTCCCCCCCCCACCCGAGCCCTCATCATAACCATCTGAGCTGGGTGAAGCTGAAACTGAATTAGTGAGTCCAGTGGTGTACTTGAGTACTTTACAGGAGTGTTTCCAATTTTCAACAAATATTGTACTTTTACTCCACTACAATTATTTGAAAACTTTAGTTAGAAAAGTTACTAGTTACTTTGTGGATTTTGATTATTATTACAAAACATACACTAACCACTTCAGCCCTTTAAAAACTTTGGCTTTTCAAAAATAGCCGATCTATAAGCTCACAATGCGTCGCGAGCTTGTAGATCTGCTATTTTCAATAGATTTTTATAAATTTGAAAACTTATGAACTGGGACATTCTGGACAATGTCTACTTTTACTTTTGGTACTTTAAGTACATTTTGACACCAATACTTTTGAACTTTTACTCAAGTAAATTTTTAATTCCGGACTTTCACTTGTAACAGAGTAATTCTACATTGCAGTATCGATACTTTCACTTAAGTAAAACAGATGCGAGTACTTTTTCCACACCACTGAGTGAGAACTAACAAGGGGGGTCTCTCTCTCCTCTTCAACTGACCTGAGATGGCCCACGTTGTAGAAGCGGCTGACTCCGTCGGTGGTCCTCACCACCTTGAGGCAGAAGGCGGGCTGCAGGTGCCTGACCTCCAGCAGCACCAGGGCCAGGTACTGGATGAACAGCAGCGCGTCCACCAGCGACGCCGCGTACCCCACGATGCCCCGGTAGTCCCGCTCGCGGGGCTCCAGCACGCGCACGCCGTAGAAGAGCCAGTAGGACGCCACGAACAGGAACACCAGCGCCGCCAGCAGGCAGCGGAACACGAAGAAGCGCGGCAGCGTGGCCCTCGGCGGCCGCAGGAACAGCGCCCACGTGGAGATCAGCAGCACGAGGAGCTTGAAGGCCAGCGAGACGTAGAGGCCCTCGCACGGCGTCCCGCAAGGGTCCAGCGTGTCGCGCCACAGGAGCTGCGGGAGGGCCAGGAACGCCAGCGGCGTGACCAGGGCGAAGAGGCCCAGGACGGCGCCCAGCGCCGGGCCGAGGAAGCGCCGGCACTCCAGCGGCGAGGACTCCTCCAGGTCCTTGGAGAGGCGCGTCAGGTCCTCGTTGGAGCAGCTGTCCACCGACGTGCCCGTGACCACCGTGGTGGTCTCGCCCCAGTTGTCATCCTGGAGGGGAGAGATGAAGGGAGAGGGTTTAAGCAGGCGTGCGGCAGAGGAAGGCAAAGGAAGGTTGGAATTTAACATACAGTCCATTAGTTACGTAGTATGTATTGTAAAAGGAAACTTAAAGAGATCAAAGACCTTCCCGTGTGCACAGAGAATTATGTCAGGTTGCGACCATCCAAGAAATAGTAATAATGATTGTTTTTTTTCCATCGTGGTGTGGGGAATAGAAGATTTGTATTCCTGAAAGTCACCGGATTAGCCAACACATCCAGACTTTTTGGTGCGGTTTTCAAACATGTTGATTATTCAGCAAAGAAGCTTTATTCATCATGTGTGACGTGTTTCCATTAACAAAACGTTCTATTCAAATGCCAGCTCTGTGTCTTTCGTTGTACGACGTGCATTTTAAAACCAATGGCTAGCAGCACACAAGGGTGACAGTTGAGAGCAGGATGTTTTTTTGCTCTTTTTCATACACAAGTTATTATGATGGACTAAGAAGGAAATAAAAGCTACAAAGGAAGTGAAGAAAGAGTCAAAAGTAACACTTGTGCCTAGGCAGGAAGTCTATAAAACTAAAAAGGAAACAGCCCCAGAGAAGAGTAGTATGAGGGTAATCTTTGACCCAGTGTTCATTTTGACAGCACATTTTTATTTAGTTTAGTCATAGTCTTTTGAATCAAATTTCATTTAGTTTTAGACGAAATGTACAGTTGATATGGTTGACAAAAAAATATTTTGGCAGGCCTTGATGACGTCGTGATGGCTGATTTTACACTTGGTTGCATGATGAAAATAGCTGATCTACCAGCTCACAACGTGTTGCAGCGCAACGCGTTGTGAGCTTTTCAGCACCCAAACTAAACATAAAATGACTTGTCTTCCAGTTCTACTGGATCTCTTCTGCACTAGGTCCCTCCCTAACATTTTAGTCTAGTTTTTATTTGTTGACGAAATTGTCAATATTATTTAGTCTTAGTTTTAGTCATCATAGCTTAGTTTTTATTTCGTTTTCGAAGGCAGTCGACGAACATTTTTCGTCATAGTTTTAGTCGGCGAAATGAACACTGGTCAAACAGCCCCAAAGAAGAAGAGTAGTGGATGAGGGTAAACTCTGAAACAGCCCCAAAGAAGAAGAGTAGTGGATGAGGGTATAAACTCTGAAACAGCCCCAGAGAAGAGTAGTGGATGAGGGTAAACTCTGTACCCTGTCATCTCCTCGGGTGGACTCCGTGTCCAGCAGGGGCTCCCCGGGGGCCTGGATGGTGACAGACTTGTCCCCTCGCATGCTGCTGCCATCTCGGCTCTTAGAGCGATGCTGCTTGTCCCTCCTCTCCCTGGAGACACACACACACATAATCATACAGTCAAGGGACACGATTATAAGACTCAAACCCTCATTCTTTATTCCAAGGGTCTTCAACGTTTTTCAGGTCACGGACCCCTTAGCTGAGAGAGAGATGAAGCAGGGGCCCCCACAACATATTGAATAAAATTGCGTTGTAGATTAAAACAGGCATGCAAACAGCCCCGAGGTGAAAAAGGTGACAACATGTTGTTTTCTTTCGGGTCAGGTGTCACACAATTGCCCTATTTGGGTTCAAAAAGGTGACTGTAGCTGAAAAGTGACACTTTTGCATGTCTGTTAAAAATGTTCATAGATGTCAGTTAACTTTTTGAACCCTCAATATTTAGTCAACTTGTTGGCTTTTTCTTTTTCCCTCTACACCAACTCTCTGAAAATAGCCGATCCACAAGCTCACAACGCCGTTGTGAGCTTGTGGATCTGCTATTTTCGTCTGATGTTCCCCATCACACAAAGATATTGCGGAGCCCCTGTAGTTACTCTGAGGACCCCCTGTAGGGTCAAGTAAAATGTCGTAGTCGTGACAGCCCTAGTTGTGTGTGTGTGTGTGTGTGTGTGTTTCTCATGCTCTCTTATACCTGTGTTTCCGGGGCCCCCGGGAGTGGGACGACTTGTAGGAGTAGCCGGAGTACGTGGACTCGTTGTCCATGTCGGAGGCTGGCAGGCAGGGTTTGCGGGGCCCTCCTCCTCCTCCGCCCTTCTCTGCGAGCGCGACCCTCAGCTGGCTCTCCTTCTTCTTCTGCTCGATGGACTTGGAGGAGAGTGGCAGCGGGAGGCGCAGCAGCTCCACTTTACTCCTGAAGGAATCTATCTTGGAGGTGCTGGAGTAGTGCCTGTGCAAATCAATAACCCAAACATATTATTATTGAAACCGATATTTAAAACCATTAACCGAATAACCGAGACGCATGTATTATTTTTTTTGTCTTATACTGTATATAACATTGGTTCTCAAAGTGGGGTCCGGGGACCCCCAGGGGTCCTTGAGGGGGTACCAGGGGGTCCCCAGCAAAAATTTGTTAATAAAGCGTCAAAATCATTGTAACCCCTTTATCCATATGTTTTACTTTTTTGGCTATTCAAAAATAGCAGATCTGCTATTTTTGATTTTTTTTTTTAACTCAAATCTTTGCTTCTGGGGGGTCCCTGGAACAAAATATTTTGAGATGGGGGTCCGTGGCCTAATACATATCATTTTGGGGGTCATTGACATGAAAACG
>NC_137620.1:20065695-20113195 GCF_963280865.1 Gymnoscopelus braueri
CAGATGCGTTCCCGGATTGAATGGGTTGTTTGTGTGTGAGTGCCGTTGTGTAATGTGTACAGTAGTACACATGGTCACGTGTTTACGAGTACAGTCGGCCAGCATGTCACTTATCTCAACTGCACTGCAGAAGTCCGCAGGGTGGACCCTGACTTTGATTACATGGATCCTGCTGTCTTTACTGCTGTACGATATATACATGCTATTGCCTGTGTGCAACTCTCAGCAAAGACTATAGCAGGGGTCTTCAGCAGGGGGTCCTCAGAGTTACTACAGGGGGGGCCGCCAAATCTTTGTGTAATAAGATTTTTTTTTTGTTTACATTAACCACTTGAACACTAGCATCCCTATTCTGAGGGGAACATTAGCCAGAAATAGCCGATCTACAAGCTCGCAACGCCGTTGTGAGCTTGTAGATCGGCTATTTCTGGCAAAGGGGTTTGGTCTAGAGGGAAAAAAGAGCAGACCAAGTAATAAAAAAATCTGAAACCCAATTTTATACAATATAGAGGGGGTCCCTGCTTCATCTCTCTCTCTCAGTTAGGGGGTCCTTGGCCTGGACTATAGGAAGGAAGCGAGGTGGCTCACGCCTTAGCTTAGCTACATTAGCTCCAGAAAAAAAATAAACATGTTTAGTTCAGCACTAAGTGTGAAAATTACACGTGATCAGTTGCCAACTACTTAACGAGTATTACATTTGTTGGCAATTTATTTTGAAATAGATTTTTTGGTTAATTGGATGAATCTTTTGCACCCCTAGACCACTATACATTTTTAAAAAAGACCTTTGTGACTGCGCGCGCGCACCCAGACCACGCCCGGCTCTCACAACAGCTTCTTGGCATGTTGTGTTCATTGAGTTTATTTTAATGTTATTTCTGAAATTGGCCACATGCAATGTCCGGAGGCTTAAAAACAAGTCTTGTGCCGGCTGCACCAATGCCAGGCACATTCACAGTATAACATACTCCATTTTAGGTCTCTCAATTGTTACCCTTTGATTCTCCAAACAGGGACAACCCCACACCGAGTGCCGCGCTATGAGCTTGTAGATCTGCAATTTTTTGAAAAATCTTGACAATTTGTATGTTTTTAATGCGTTTAACATTTGTTACTCAAATCTTTGCTTCTGGGGGTCCCTGGAACTAATAACTAAACATTTTGAGATGGGGGTCCGCGGCCAAATACATACAATTTTGGGGGTCCTTGACATGGAAAAGGTTTGAGAACCACTGATACAGCAACATAGGTGTTTCAGAAACCTGTTAGGATTTAGAAGACATTTGTAGATGCGTTCCCAGTTAACTCTGGTCTGAATGAGTTTTTACACAAAAAGCCCAAGATACAAATGATGGACCTAAAGATGTCAAGAAATTGCTTGAGAGGTCAATGGCTGCATTCCCAAGTCGTCGGCAAACTGTTAATTGTCTTATTATAAAGGGAAATTATCCCGATCGGGGAGCCAAAGCTCCCCAGTGTATGATGCAGGAAATTAGCTCTGGTTCATTAGTGTCTCTCTCACAAGACCAATGGCCCACTCTATTATACCAGAGGGAAATGGATGCTGGCAATGTGCCAGTGACTTGTAACTTAGGCTACTGAGGCTGTCAATCACAGAAGAAATGTGCATGTTGATGGCATAATGATTATGCCACTCATTTTCAGAGTCACACATAATGCTGTTCATGGCCTATTGGAACCCTGTCTGAGGTCTTCCTCTTACACACAATGTCCTTACCTAATGTACTACTGTCTATTTTAATGCAAACAAGGGAGTGGACTGTCTAGAAATACATAAAGCTGACAGAAAAGATGGCCAATTTTGTGAGTTTGCTGCCATCTAAAGGTTAAAACTCATCTACAGGGCAGCTAATAAGGTTAATAGTGGGGGTGTTAAATTTAGATATGTATTAAAAACGTATTTTGTAAAGATTAAGAGGGAACCTATAGTGGCGTCACTTGTGTTTTGAGGAATGACAGGCACCATCGTGCAGCTCAGCTCAATACGAATCGCATATCAGCTGCACATATTATCTAGTCATTTAGGCCTGTATGTGACGAAGCTATGGAGTTATGCACTTTTGGAGCAAACATTTAAGTTTCACTTTTTGCAAGGATCTTTCAATGTCTTGTATTGCCATGTCAGATTCCTGTGTTTCCCATCCATCCAACCACCATGATCTTCAGTTAAAGTGATGCAAAATCTTTTGTTTAACAAACTGAAATGTGTTTTCTCTGTTCAATTCTAATAAGCCATGCATAAGCCCTCTCTCTCCTCTGTATCAAATTTGACTCCTCATTTGTGAGGTCAGTTTCTCCTCACCTGTGACTGGAGAAGAGAGATAATCAACTCTGTCAACCAGCTGAACCTCAACCTAAATACAGGACAGATAATAAGGGATATGCTCGCCCCTCTCTCTGTATCCTGTATGACATTCACACAGGAATGGTGTAGGTAGGCTAACTAGACCCGCCTGCATGGGAAAACGTGCTGCCAAAAGAAATGACCCCCCACTGTTTTTCTGTAATTATACTTTTACTGTTCCTAGTATTAATGATTTCTTGTATTGTATTGTATGTCTTGATGAATTGAATACATGGGGCCACAATGGAAACGAGCCCTCAGGGCTTTTAGTGTTATCCTTTTAGCATTATTACTGTACCGCTGTACTTTTTGCAAACTGTTAATAAAGTATTCAACCAATCAATCAATTGATAATGACAGAGGCTTATTGGCTACTAGTAAATACCATATTTATATCAAGGAAAAAGACTAAACTTTTGGGAGTCAGATGTCAATGCAGAGTGGTTGTTGTAGCCTACTTCTCTTTGGTGTGAATATCACAGTTGTCAAAGAACATCAGAAAGGTGTAAATAAACATGAAATCTCGTTGCCTTCCACCATGTGTGTCATGGGGGAGGCAGATAGTGGGAAAACACACACACACACACACACACACACACACACACACACACACACACACACACACACACACACACACACACACACACACACACACACACACACACACACACACACACACACACACACACACACACACACACACACACACACACACACACACACACCCCAGTGTTGCCATGTCTGCTTATTCTAAGCGACATTGGGCTTGTTTTTCCTGTAAAGTTGCTTGTAAATATTGATAGTTGCGGGTTGCGGTTTTTTTTGGGCTTGTTTATAGTGTAGTTGCTTATTTGTTTCCTAATGTTGTTTATAAACCAGTGGTTCTCAAACACTTTCATGTCAAGGACCCCCAAATTAATATGTATTTGCCCCATCTGAAAATAGTTTGTGCCAGGATGAGCGCCCACACAAGATTTGTGTTAACAAAAACAAAAACATAAAAAGAAAATGTCGGCTATTTCCAAATAGCTGATGTAAAGTGGTAAAACTTAGTTGCTTCTTTTGGGCTTGTTTTCATAGACCTAGCCGCTTGTTTCTCTTGCAAAATCTGGCAATGCTGACACACACACACACACACACACACACACACACACACACACACACACACACAACAGTGGCCTGCATTGTGTTTTCCAAGCAGGAGGCCAACAGTGTGGTGCTTTACGGTAGGAGTGGTCATGGGAGTGTGTGTGTGTTGGTGGATATTAAATTTCCTATTATTCTCTCCATTTCCTCTGACCGGCAGGCAGGTCTCAGGGTGGAACTGGAACGCTCCCTCCAGACAAGCTTACATTGTCATACTTGACTTTGTAATCTCCATGTTTACCATCATCTACTGCACTGTATGATGATAAAAACCTAAACACAACACACACATTCACTAACAGCCTTGGATCAAGACTATCATAGATGTATTTGATCAAATCTAACTTTTCCTTCAGTATCTATACAAAAGTAAAAGTCAGACTCCATCAAATCAGTGGTGTAAAGTAACTAAGTACATTTACTCAACTACTGTACTTAAGTACAATTTTGAGGTATCTTTTACTTTACTGGAGTAGCCTATTTCCAATTTTCAGTACTTTTACTTCTACTCCACTACATCTCAGAGGCAAGCTTTGTACTTTTAACTACACTACAATTATTTGAAAACTTAAGCTGTTACATTTCGGCCATTTGAAAATAGCAGATCTACAAGCTCACAATGTGTTGCGTCGTAGATCTGCTATTTTCAAATGGCCTTAATATATATATAGGGCAGAAGTGGTTAGTGTGTTTTGTATTAATAATCAAAATCTACAAAGTAACTAAAGTTCTCAAATAATTGTAGTGGAGTAAAAAGTAGAATATTTTCCTCAGAGATGTATAGTGGACTAAGTAGAAGTACTAGAAATACTCCAGTAAAGTAAAAAAATACCACAACATTGTACTTAAGTGCAATACTTGAGTACATGTACTTTACTTTACACCACTGTTCGCAACTGATTCAATTACACTTCCCTGCATATTCCTTCCTTATGCACTATTATTGGACACGTTATGCGCGTGCGTTCTGAATACGACGCGACCAAAAGTTGTGGGATTTTCACTTTGTTTCCAGGTGATCGTGGACGCTCTTTCACGCACAAACCGGCTCTCCCACGGGCCTCAAAATAAGCCTCGGGGTGGCGGTGGCCCAGTGAGGCGTGGCGAGCGACCCGAGCGGGACTACAGTAGGAAATCGAGACCCGGGCTTTGAGGCCTTTCCAGCGTTGCCAGATTTTGCGAGAGAAACAAGCAACCAGGTCTATGAAAACAAGCCCAAAAGCACTCTAACCCATTGGCTATTTGAAAATAGACGATCTACAAGCTCACAGCACAGAGCTTGTAGATGGGCTATTATTGTAAAAAAAAAAAAAAACGTGAGAAAAAACGTGAATATTTAGGAATATTTTCAAATCCACTAAATATTGTAGGGGGGGTCTCTGGCACACATTTCAGAAGGCTGGGTCTACAAATACATATTCATTTGGGGGTCCTTGACATGTAAATGTCTGAGAAGCACTGTTTTAAACAACATTAAGAAACAAGCCCAAATAAGCAACTACACTTTAGCAACAAGCCCAAAAAAACACAACTACCAATATTTACAAGCAACTTTGCAGAAAAACAAGCCCAAAGTCGCTTATAATAAGCGGACATGGCAACACTGCCTGCTGCCCTCAGCAGACTGTACAGTCTGCAAAATAATGCCTCGATTGCTGCTGAAACGAGACCCGTGTTCATGTTTTAAAACATAGTAGTACACACACACACACAGAGCTGCGCCGGTAGGTTAAGCATTGCAGAGCCAGACAGCAACAGTTTACAGACAGTCTGTATGTATGAATGACTGGTAATATAATGACTGTGTGTGCAATTTGCATTTGTCCCAACTATTCCATTTGGCACACAGTGCGTAAAACACTAAATGAACTGGAGACCCAGTCAAAAGAAAAGAGTAAAGCAACCCGGAGCTGCAATCTCTGCACATTCACCCTGATAAGTAAACTGTAACTTCACAGTCATCTCACATATCCGTCTGGTCCGGCCGGGTCTTCATAACAGTGATAGGCTATCAGATTACTAATGTAAATACACGCGAATCAATCTACTAAAACAAATAAGCGAAATGTAGCACCTGAAAGCCAGCTCAAATGGTAAACTTTGCCATTTGATGTCTGTCCCCCCTCCCCCCCAGAATGTCTAGCTTTCAGACAGACATTCATACTACACTGTTATTACGAGACAAACTCACCTTAAAACGCGCTACCCGACGTGAAGAACATTCAATGGGACCGACCGTCTCTCTCTCTCTCTGAGAGCACAAAGGACCGAACAACAACGCAGAGTGAAATCCAAAACGCTTCCAATCCAAAAGTCTCCTGAATTCACTCTCTCGTTGCGCCCCGGTTCGGGTTGGAGTTTGTCCGCCCCCAGACTATAATAATAGAGTCAATTGCAACTTTGAGTCGTCAGAACAATCTGCTCGTTTTCCCACTTCAACTCCAACAAGGATCAAACCCTACAAAGGCAGTGAGACTGAGACGCATCCTGCATCTGTTGTTAGAGGAGCCCCGCTGCGCTGCGCGGCTCCGCTCTGGAACGCTGCTTTGTGCCCCCCGTTTGGAAACTCCAGTCCGCCCGCCGGGTCTGCGAATTCACAGCGGGGGAACGTTTCAGTTCCACTTGATATACACGGAATTTGGTTCGGGACTCCAATGTTCCTTCTGGCTCTATAAATCCTCAGAAGACGTGCAACAACACGTCGTCGCGTACGCTCGGCACAATAATTATTGGATTGGACCCCCCTCTTCGCCCAAAGAAGAGTGAAATCTGGTTCCTTCTTCCCCCGTCTTTACTTATCCAGGCGCTTAATGTTCCGTTTGGTCCACTTTAGGTCAGACGGTTACGGCTCCGTCGTGTGCTTCCTGGTTGGAAATGTACCGACGGACGCAGGGTTTCCCAAATTCTAAAGAAAATCCCGTCTCTTCACTGTCCCAACTCCAAATGAATGGCCTCACTGTCTGTCTCCCCCATTCGGTGCTCCGCCCCTCACATGAAGCCCCCTCTCTTCTTCCCACCCCTCCTCCAGGTCCCAGCCCTGTTGTTCACACCTTCCCATGGAGGCTACGGTACAAGACATGTGTGGATTCAGACATGAATACTGGGATAGTAGATTCTCTAGCCATGGATCACATGACGGTCGTCTGTCATGACCGTCATGGATGAACTTCAACCTGGTGTTTGCCCTTTCTCCATATCCGACCCGTACATCTACATAAACGTTCAGATATAAAATATAAAGTGCTTACCCCATGGCCACGGATGTTACAATTATGTACAGACCCTCAGAGGTACCTTTATTTTCCATATTGTTCAATAAAAAGCATTTTAAACCAATTGGTGGACATTTTCTCCGAATTTTCTCATGCTTTCAACTACGCGACCCTATTGGTTGGGAGGTGTACTGCACTCTGATACATTGTAACTCTATGAGAAAATGGCCACCAATCGGATTAAAATGTTTTTTTAAATAAACAATACGGAATAAACGGTACTTCTGAGGGCCCGTACATAACTTTAACATCCGCTGTCATGGGGTTAGCACTTTATATTTTAAATCTGAACGTATATGTAGATGTACGGACCGTAAATGAAGAAAGTGCAAACACCAGGTTGAAGTTCATCCATGACGGTCATGTTTCAGAGCTCTAGATTCTCTAGTTTGGCTCAGCTCAGCGACAATCCTCTCATAATGTGACCAACACACACACAGCCACCTTCAAACACCCAGCATCTCAGATTCTAGCAGATGTAAGAGAGACTGGGTGTGGCAGGTTGACCTTAATTGTCGTTGGGATGCCAACAAGTAAAGGTTGTTGGTTTGATCCAAGAGTGTATCCAGATGTACAGTGGTGACTGGAGTGTGGTTGGTCGCCTATATCTACAGGGCCCATCAACTCTGCTAAAGTGCCCTTGCCCTTGCCTTAAAATAAAAAGATAGGACCGCAATGGAAACAAGTCCTCAGGACTTTTTTTGTGTTATCCTTTTAGCCCAAGTGTATGACTGTACCTGTACTGTCTAATAAAGTATTCAATCAATCAATCAAGCCCTTGAGCAAGGCAATGTATTGCATGTATGCATTGGCCTACTGCTGACTCTGTTCTCCAGAGACCTCTCAGATGCAAAGGTGTAGGGCAGGGCAGGCTATGTAGTTGGCGTAGCGATAAACTGTTGTTGCTGACACAGTATGATCACGTCCTGCATCGACATTCACAATCTCTGTTGTTTTTCCTTATTGCACTAATGCGGTCATTGAATATGTGGTTTCAAATACAATTTCTAATCTTATTTACAGATGTCTTTCCCATAGATCTAAATGCAGGTGTGACTTTTGTCACTTTTCCCATTGAAACACTAGCCAGTTGAGCAGCCTTTTGTGACTGAAGCTCCTGCCATCCATGCCCCGGCAACAAACCCTCTTTCATAGTCACTAATATTCTTTCCTCTTATCCACAGTAAATCTTCTCTAGATGGGTGTCTTCTAAATGCCTAAATTGTAAATTGAAGAACATAACCTATGTTCTGTTGCCTACTTGGTTCACTTCACATATTGACATTGTAAGCATTTAGCAGACAGCTAATCCAGAGTGATCTATGACTAATTTATTTGAGTATAAGTGGTTCAAGACAGTATGACAGCATTAATAATTCAGCGTGTCCTTATCCATAGGCACTTACTACATGGACAGAGGTTGTAAGGTTTAAACTATGGCATAACACATGGCAGTTGAAAGTATGTGATATGTTTATGGGACATCAAAATTGCCTACACCAGGCTATGTTCTTACAGGTAGTAGACAAAGATATAAAAAACAAACAGGAATAAACATATTTAATATATATTCTATATTTAAGACATTTTCAGGTTTCAAGTGTAAAATAGTTGAGTCATTACAACCAACACTGTCACTTAGATGTGCACTCATTCAAGTGTACACAAAGTTGAAAAGTCCCATCTACACGGAGCAATTCATTTAAAATCTCTACAACCAAAGCAAGACGTTTTTCACTATTTACACAAAGACAAAAAAACACATGTCAAACATTTTTGTATCCAGTTTTCTTTTTTTAATTTCACAAAACACGTGAATCTGAAACATGAGTTCATTTATCCTTCTGTGCAGCTATCAATCTCACCATTTTTAAAAACAGGAGAAGAAAAATAATTTACACATCTTTTTAAAAATCATATCTACAAAAATAAAATCAAAGATGAAGACTAAAGGCTTTACAGAACAAACAAAATGAAACCAAGAAAACAAATGAACATATATAAAACAGTGGGGGCTGGACTCTATATTACATTAGTGGACAAGATTGTTTTCTCTTTAAAAGAACACAATGAGATGGTGGTTAAAGACATGTGTATGCATACAGTAGTTTGCACTGTGCAGGGGAGGGGATTCTCTGTGCAATATTTTACAACAAAAAAAAGGTATAAAGATGTTATTTAGCTAAGTTATAGCTTCAACTGTCACATCATTTTAGAAGATAAAACTATAGAGAAAAACAAAAGAAAAACACTGATGAGTATAAAGTTAAGCGAAAGAGGTAGAAATTCCACAAATGAAGAATGCTGTAGGAATGAGGAAAATAATGGAAAACAATATATATATATATGAACTATCTCAAAAAAGGATGTTGGTTTCCAACAGAATCTGTGCGTTTCATTATGGATGACACGCATCTTGCATTGAATTTCAACACAATGAGAGTTTGAGACAATGCATATTTAGTCCTTTGTTAAAAAGAAAAACAACCTGACATGACGGAGGAGATGCATGATAATTAGCAGCCTTAGAATTATCCACTGACTGAATTCTCTTCAATTGATTTCTCATTTAGATAAATCTTTATTTATTATTCTAACTTTGTAGTGCATGCAGGTCTAGTGGAGTCCACGAGGGGTCAAGAGCCAATACAGGCTTTTCTATTATTATTATTATTACTTTCATTTGGAAAACCTCCTTTGTAAGTTGTTTGAACCTGCTTGGGTAATGCATATTGTTTAGATGGTCCCTTGTTTTTGTTTTTTCTACCAGCACACATTTTTCTCCAGCTATTCTTTTTTTATTACATCTTAAAGTTTTTTAACCATATAGCATCACAATGTGTGCAAAATGAAACTCACTACAGATCTTGTATGCGCCAACAAGGTATTCAGAAGATAGTGTCAGTACATTTTCCCTCTCCTCTGGGCAAAAACATTTTCTACTCGCGTGAAACATCAGCTGAGTGACTGAATCAGTGATCTGATTAAACTCAGATAAGAGGAGCAGTTGGTTTAGCTTAATTTTGGCAGTAATGTTTCCAGTTTCAAGGTTGGAAAAGAGCCTAGGTTAGTCAATACAGGCGCTCCTTTCCTCTTCAAAATATTTGAAACCAGTTCAAATGCAGAGCGAGATGTCAGTGAGTGTTGGCTCAGTTAGATAAAGACAGTGTGATCCTCAACTTAGGACTTACAGACTAGAACCATGACAAAACCAAAAGCATATAATATAGCCTCGGTCTGTATGATATTGAATCAAAAAGTCAACATTTGAAAGCACACTGGTTGCACAGACCTCAACGAAAAGGCCTACAAGATGAGTTGCACAACGTTCTTCTCAAATACAAAGAAACTGCACATTGTTTTCTGCTCCAGTACACGATACAGCAACGAGTATAATGAAATGGCAATTCAAATAACTGAGCTGCTCCGATACACGATATACAGCACAAGTATAACGAAAAGACACTTCAACCATGTGTGCTGCGGATTAGGACAGAGCCATGCCGTTACTTTCCCACACATACTCTTTCAAATGGAATCTTTCAGACTTATTATCTCTGGACCGATCAGTGCTAAATTTCTTGCGCACGCTACCAGTAGGCCATATGTTTCTTTCATATATTATTAATATTGCTTTACTTTTCAGAACTTTAATTTTATACTGGAAAGTCAATGGAAACTTGTGTGAACTGTTGCTCAATATGGAGATGACTAACGTCATAGTACTGACGTCATAGTACTGATGTAGATAGACTGGCCACATTTCCTAGTGGAGATAGGCGCATGCACATTTCAATGTTTTTCCTTTTCTCCCAATAAATATTAGTTGTTCTGTGCACGAGGGGAAGAGGGATTGCGTTGCTACAATGCTACTTGGTAAATATAACAGTCCCTTCATGGTTTTCAGGCTTGGGGCGAGGTGGTTAGAGGAACATAAAACACTATATCTAAGACAGTTGTGTCCGAACATGTGACATGGAGGGCCGGGTGAATGCAGGTATTCATTCCAACCAATGAAAGGCTACACCAGATAAAAGTCCCAGGTGCTGGACAGTGAAACAGTCCAAAAAAGGACATTTATATATGTATGTATTTATTTATTTTTATGTATTTATTTAGCTGCTAATTCAATTAAAAACAAGTCCCTTGTGGAGCTTGGTCCAGTGTGCAGACTTGATTTCACTAATAGCTCACGTTCAACCAGAGAGGGTGAAACAAACCAAATAGTGAAATGGCCCGGTGTGCGTTGTTCTGGTTGGAATGAAAACCTGCATAGACACCCACCATGTCACATGACTGAATACCACTGATCTATGCTTATTACTCAGAGGGACAGAGGGATGTCTGGTTCACATTTGTTACACTCAATACAGTAAAGACAGGCCTAAGTGAAGCACAGGTAATTTCTAAGACAATGCAGAGATTCTACTTTTGACTTAGTTTTTTTGGCAAGCTGTTTTTTTCTCATGGTAAACCTGCCTCAGAGGGTTCAAGTTTTCAAGTTTTTAATATATATATATATATATATGCCTCCCCCCTTCGGTTTCTAAGCACACTTAAAAATTGCCTGTGTTCCATCTACCTTCTTAACAACAAAACAAAAAAAATGATGCATACAACTATGTATTCACTGAAACTGTTCCTTTGTTGTGGTAATCCCTGTCGGTCTCTAGAACAGCGCTATGGAAGGAGGGCCACACAACAACACAGCTCTTCAGTAGCAAACAGCGCGGTAGTAGCAGTAGTGTTTTCTTCTATAGTCTCTCGAAGTCAGACTGTTGACTCCCACAATGTTCAAATGCTTCCGTCACACGATCCGGGAGTAATAAAGCGGATGGCCCGCCTCCTCCCCCGCTTCTGTTTAGTCTTTGCAGTCGCACAGATTTGTCCTAATGTAAATCAAAAATAATCTAAGCCTATATAGCTTGTTGCTTATCAGAAATGGAAATTTAAAAAATAAAATGTAAAGTTATTTTTAAATATCTTTTCGTGAACGGAAATGACGAACAGATGACAGCTTCCTTTTTTTTCAGTGTTCGGGAGGTGTAGTTCCAGACTATATATACAGTAGCATTTGGAGATTGTGGAATAGTCATCTGGCTACGCGAGACTATCTTTTCTATAACTTAATCTGTGATCAACAGGAGCGGTATAGTGATCCATATGTTGCACTGACTATTGGAGGCGGCCAACGCCGACATGCGTAAAGCGCTGCGTCAACAACGTCAGCGTGTTCCCAAAAATAACACACAAACAACATTTTTTTGTGTCTCTACCACAGTGCTTCTCAAAGTGGGGTCCAAGGACCCTCCTCTGGGGTTCCAAATGGACCCTTACAGGTCTGTAACTTTGAGAGTGTACAAATGGAAACCAAATGTTCCATTTGTACACTCCCAGTCCAAAGGTTTGAGAACCACTGCTCTACTAGTTGTGAGGGAGGAGGAGAGCGGAATGGGGGCCAGGTTGCGTGAATGACACAGACAAACGATGCGTGGGGTGTTATGCTATATTGGCATCCTCAAACGACGACCCAGTGCAAATAACCTGAATTATATACAGACACAGTCCTTCGGCATCAGCGGCAGGTGAATTCAGTGTAAAAGCAACCGGAGATGATGGGGGAGGGGGGGGGCTAGGGATGCATAATTTGTGGGTAAAGTGCTGGGATTGCGGGTCCCTTGGTTTATTTAATTGAACAATTCAACACTTTCCTGCTCCCGTTTCCTTCAACCAGCTCAAAGTACGCAAGTCCTCCATCTTTCAAAATGTCGCCCACGGTTCTCCTTCATGAACCTCCCCCGCACACACCTCCATTGTCCAGTAAGGGTTCTTCCAACTTTTCCCCTTTGTTCTTCAAACAATCTTCCCTTCGCCGTTTCAAACATTTCACTTCTCCTCCTTTCTTTTTAAAAAGTTTTTCCTTCATGTTCTCGACCTGAACTCCCTGCACCGCCAACGAGTGCAGGTGGTCATTGCGATCTCGGTGATCGCACGTGCGAGGGGGGGGGGGGGGTCCCCCGATTGATCAGCCAGACTTCCTGGTATCCCAGCACAACGGAAACGGTGACGTCAGCAGTCCTTCCTGGGGTCGGTTACAGTAGGTGTGCATGCAGAGGCTGAGGGAGGGGGTGCAAAGGGGTGAGGCTGAGGTGCCCGAGTCTGATCGCAAGTACGTACTGTATATGTGCGTGTGTACTTTTCTCTTCACGCCAGCGATCGAGAGAGTGTATCTGTCAGTTCACTGACAGTAAGGTGACGTCAGAATCCAGTGGACTGGATCTTGGGTTCTGCTGGACTTCCCTCCTTGCCTGGATTGGATAAAAAATTTATTAAAAACAACGATTAATCTGTTCCTGTGTCAATTATATCAGCATGTCAGCCCTTCTTTCAGATATATCCATTTAGCCATTCTTTATTTAACCAAAGAGGTTTGTAAAGCAGCATACATAACACTATTTCTTAACACATTAACCGCCAAGGCCGTAGTCCTACGGTCCATTAAATCCAACTGTTAAGCGCCGAGACCGTAGCCCTACGGTCCACGGTCTTTTCGCGTTGAAAATCTTCCAGGTGCACTTTCGGAATTTTTTGATCCATTTCCGGTTCCGGTTTGATGACCGGAAACAGAATTATTTGGGATCCGGTTTTGACGATCACGTCCGCTCCCATTCTAAAGCGCACACTGAAACTCAATTCTCTTCCTGTAGTTTTTTCTCCTCGCATATCACTGTTTAACGTAATCCGCTCTAACTACAATCATGGAGATCCGTTTGACATGCGGTTTTCACTGGGAGATACAGTGACATGTCGCGGATGTAAACAGACCGTGTACTGCTCAATCTTAAGGATTTTAACAAGATCTATGGCAACATGAAAAAAACTAAAAAACAACAATAACACATTGGCACTGGTGAGTACATTATGAGATTAACCTCTGGCGGTCAATGTGTTAAAGACAAGACATAGACAAGTACTTTTGCACACCTACAAGGACAGATGCTTGGGAGAGAACAGCCAAAGTGGAAAACAAAACAAAACACGTCTTCACTTACAAACGTTTATTTATTCCAGAACGTTTCGGTCACTGACCTTCATCAGCTACCTGATGATACCTGTTGAAGGTCAGCGACTGAAACAACACCTAACTACGTACTGTGCCATTCCCAAGTGCAAAATGTACATGTCGCAGAACACCAACGTTATTCATAATCGTTGCGACATTCAAACCAAGCCACAGTGAAGTTTGACCCCAACTCACTCACCGTCCCCTGATCCTCGGTCCAGAGATGGCGTCCTGGAGACAGTTGTCGGGGTACACGGCTGCTCCTCTGACTCCTGATTGGTTGAGGACTCTCTGAGGGTTTTAAGGAGCTCCTGGTGGGCCTTCTCTATATCCTGGGGATGGATGGAGGGATGGACACGGGGATAGTGAGCTTTAGCTCTTGCCAAATTATATACGGTATATCGCTGTCGGGCAGAAACCTCTCATCTCGTATTTTCAAATTTGGGGTGTTTCTTCGTAAATTAACGCCCTACTTGATCATACTACAGCGTCACACAAAAGCAGTCGATCCACAAGCTCGAAACGCGCCGCGAAGCGCCGTGTTTTGAGCTTGTGGATTTGCTACTTTTTTGGGACATATGAGGTTTCCACCCGACAGAGACGATGTATAAATGAAAGAGCATGCTTCTGACCCTCACTACCGTATAGCCAGTCTGCCCTAGTATACACTAGTTAGTACTCACCCTTAGCTGGTGCAACTTGCCCATCAGCACCTCGATGGTGTGGAAGATCTCGTCCACGTTCGTGATGACGTGACTTTGGGGGCCCGCCTGCTCCAAATGGCACAATTCCTCGTCCTGTTCCAGGTGCAAGTGGAGGTCTGACAGGTCGGTTTCTGTAGCGCAGGCGGAACGCGCTTCCTCCTCCTCCTCCTCCCCAGGCTGGCCCCGCGACGACGTCAGCGCCTCCTCTGGGAGCGGAGGGAACGTGTCGGCGGTGGGGGTGGCGGGGTCGTCGAGGTCGTCCGTGACGCTCTCGCCGTGCTCCGTTGGCATCACCAAGTAGAACACGTTCCCTATACGGTACAGACAGGACATTCTCATTATGAAAACACAGCGAGCGGCAGCGGTGTAAAGGAACGGTTTACCGACGAATCTCTGTTGCTACAGTATATCAGTAGTGCTCAAACCTTTTCATGTCAAGGACCCCCAAAATGATATGTATTTGACCGTGGACCCGCATATGAAAATATTTTGATATGGGAAGCCACCAGAAGCAAAGATTTGCGTTAAGAATGTTCGCTTAAAAATATATATTCAAAGATTTGCTAATTTTTCAAGGGGGGTTCCAGTGGCTCCCCAGCAAAAGTAGTTAATGTAGCACCACAATCATTTTAACCACTTCTTCCATGTTGGCTATTCAAAAATAGCAGATCTACAAGCTCAAGCATGCAAGCTTGTACATCTGCTATTTTTGAAAATCTTTTTCAATTCAATTTTGAATACATTTCCCTGGCACACATTATTTTTAGATGTGGGTCCGCGGCCAAATAATATTAAATTGGGGTCCTTGACATGAAAAGGTTTGAGAACCACTGATTTACACAATATACACCCAGTAGAATTAATACAACACTAGAACTAAGGCTGAAAGCGCATAAACATTTTAAATGAAACGCTAACCTTCCTATGGATTTCTTCTGTAGCACGAGGCTGAAGCATGTTTATGACTAAATCGTTGTCTTTGTTTTAACCCGCATGGATTACCAGCAGGGATGGAGTAAGCCGCATCAGGACTATACACACGCAGTGTCAATTTAAGTTGTTATTTTCCAGAAAGAGAACTGACTGCATACTTAAAATAAACTTTCAGATACCTTCCTGTGATAGTCCAAGCTTTCTGAAACTCACTGTATAGTGTATTGTTTAGTGTGTACGCAACATTCAGTGGGCACAAAAGTCGTGCAAAACAAACAAAACCATAATATTTGGAAATACTATTTGATCCCAGTTTGGTAGGAAGTTAAAAAGACTTTCAACAAGGATGTGACTGCATTGAGGTGACTACAGGACCCGCCATTATTGTTTTCGTAAGAGGTGAGACGCGGCTTCTGATTGGCTGCAACGGGGGTAGGGAGCGCTTGGCTGTGTTAACTCGAACCGCTCGCGATGCGGTGTTGACGTCTCGGAGGTGCCGAGACTAGAGGGGGCGATGATTTACGATTCTGTCCCTATATGTCCCCCCGGGACATAACTCGAACGGCGCTGAGACGGCTGAAGCGGACTTCGCAACGTTCGGCACGGTGACTCGCTCGCCTGAGCTCGCTCAGCGGCGTCTCTCGTGGCTCAAGTCCGCTTCAGACGGCGCGCCTCC
Source organism: Gymnoscopelus braueri (assembly GCF_963280865.1). Classification (NCBI taxonomy): domain Eukaryota; kingdom Metazoa; phylum Chordata; class Actinopteri; order Myctophiformes; family Myctophidae; genus Gymnoscopelus; species Gymnoscopelus braueri. Next base: position 20,081,855 of record NC_137620.1, read on the forward strand.
GTCAGGGCTGTCCGAAAACAAGCGCTCCCTTACGTCTCGCCTCCTATGAAAACAATATCAGCCTACAGGACAGTGTCCACTATGACTGGTGATTACCATTACCCCGCTCCGTGGCCTCGCCTCTCGGCTCGGATGATTGGTCGGAGGGGAGGCTGACATCATCAGTGATGTCGTCAGGGATAGAAGGACAGCCCGCAACCACAGCTATGCATAGAGGATAGACGTGAAGAAGAATGGAGTGTGGACGTGTGAGTGTGTGTGTGTGTGTGTGTATGTGCATGTGCGTAGAAACGGTTACAGTATGGGACGTGTTTGTGTGTTGCACAGTAAGTGTGAGGGAGTGAGGAGCAGGCAGAAAAAGAAGTAGCAGAAGAAGTGAATAAGAAATCACCTCAAAAGAATTATTCAGAGTGTGGGCGGAAATCATGCGGAGGAAGCCGGCAATTGAAGAAAGTTTACCCACACCAAAAAGAGTCAGGCGCCAAGTTCATTCAAGACTTAGATTTGACTCGATTCACCTTTAATTCAGTCAATTTAAAATACTATCTAATACACAGAAGTGCAATTAATTGAATGGCAGCGCCTAAGGGTTTGGTTATTTTATCATGTACAGTGAATAATATGTACCAAAAAAATATATATGTTTTGTTGAATTGGCTGAATAGAAAGTGAATGGTCAACCTTGGTGAAGAGACTGGACACTCATTGATTCCTTGATTACTCATGCTGCTTCATGATGATCCTTTACCTTTCCTCATAACCTGAAAACTACGTTGCTCCGCCTCCTCGGGCGGAGCCTCAGGAAGGCAGTTGTCCTCGGGCTCTGCCTCCCATTGGTCAGTGCTGCAGCTGAGGACAGTCTCCAGGGACTCGGGCCTCTGCCTGTCAGTGAACGAGCCGGCCCTGTCATTGGCTGCCTCGTTGGTGGGCGTGTTGTCCGAATCGTGGCTCCAGCTGTCCTCGTCTAGATCTCTGAAGATGAGCTGCCTTAGCGTTTCGACTGTAAACGAGGCCAAAGAAAACATGCATGTAGGAGCAATTAACACAGTGTCGACCCGGAATGGATTGTTGAAAAATGTCATCATCAGATCCTTGAGGTTTTGACAACGGTTTGACAACTGATTCTCTGATTATTCAACTAATCTTCCGATTGCTCAACTATGTCTGACACTGAACGAAATGCGACAACTAGATTTGAAAAGCCCTGGCGATTTAAGTGACTAGATCATTTCTCTGGCATGGTAATTAGTGGTGTTGGTAGAACTTCCAGCACCACCACCAACGGCCCTTCATTCTCACCGTCTTGGAGAGCGGCCTCTGCCACGCCAAGCGCCTGCCCTTCACCGCAGAGGAAGGATCCTGATTGGTCCGTGGTGGGTGTGGTGGGCGTGAGAGCGCCATCGCCATTGGAGGAATCCGTCCCTATGGAAACCGACCGCTCGGTCATAGAGTCATCTGGGAGATGTGGAATAGATTGTGAGTAGAGATGTACCGATACCACTTTTTTTCCTTCCCGATACCGATCCCCATAACTTGCGTATCGGTCGATAGCGGGTACCGATCCCAGTGTGTAATTTAAAAAGAATCTGGGACAAGTGGCTCTCAAAGTGGGGGCCAGGGACTCTCTGGGTTCCTTGAGGGTGTTCCAAATGGACCCTTACAGGTCTGTAACTTTGAGAGTTATGGGGGTCCTTGAAATTAAAAAGTTTGAGAACAACTGATCTAGGAATAATTTTTTTTTTAATGCAGCTACAAGTTTGTAAAACAATAATGTAAATAGTACAGTAAAAGTATAAAACAGTAGTGCAACATCAACTGAAGCATTCAAAATAAATGATGACTGTAAATGACATATGTGGTATTGGAATGGCATTGACTGACATACTCACCGATACCAGCATTTTAGGCAGTATCGGCAACTTTTTCAATACCGGTATCGAAACAACTCTAATTGTGAGTGGAGACTAGGGGTTGTTAAAAACTAAAAACACGTTACTGTTTTCATAAAGAAAGTTAGGATCACATTTTTACTAGTGCTGCTTCAGTGGAGATTAGATACTTGTTGCTGACGACAGTGGTTAGGAATGAAGGGTCGACTGACATACTGTATAAATACTTTTGGTGTTAAAATGTTAGTCATGTCTACTGGTTAATGAAGAGTAAGTCTCACCTGAGGTGAGATGGCTGCTTGGTGATGGTGAGACTGGGGAAGAATTGCCGATGCCAGGGGAACTGTGAGAGACAATAAGACAATCAATGGAAATATCTCATATTTACCAATGCTTATGAGTTCAACAATTGAAAAACAAAACCACCACCAAACAATTAATGACGTGGTCCTCTGCATACACACAAGGACATCTATATCTGCATTCTAGGCAGACATAGCAAGTTACATTTACAGGCCACCTGGGGGCAACAGTGACTTGAAACAAAAATGACATTCTTTGTATTTGATAATGTGTTAATCATTGGAGGCACTCACGATATAGGCGTGATGGATCCGTGATTGGTTAAAGGTGATGAGCCGCCAGCCAGTAAGATGGTCTTTTCAAGTAAGTCTTTCCAACTGGAAAATGGCAAAACCCCAAGACAGGACATGTTATAAGCTCAAGACAGTAGTAGAGTTAGACTTTGCAAAAAGCTGAAAGAGTGACGGTATGTCAGTAATGATCCTCAATAAATACTGTACATTTAAAAATAAATACAAATAATCAAATGAAATAAAATACAATAACAACACAGTGTAGCATCTTTTTTTAATTTGGATCCTCAAAGTATAACAGCAGCGGTCAGCATAAAAGAAAGCTCAAGCAGCCAACTTAAAAAGCTGTTTTGTAGTATCCTGAAAAGTGCTTACGTGTTCTTCTCTGAGGAGGTCCCAGCCACTAGCTCATAGATCTGCCTCTCCATGGTGCTGATAACATAGAGGGCCTTATTGTCTAGGGGATAAAACAAACAAGACACAAAAGAAAATGTATTTCCAAAAATAGCCGATCTACAAGCTTTGCAACGGGTTGTGAGCTTGTAGCTCGTGACACTCACATGACAAAGTATAAAATGTTAGTTGTTAAAACGATGGGTAAACAAAAAACTTAAGGAAAGAAAAAAAAAACAGGAAAAGTACTGGGGATAACATCGGAAAAATCAAAAGTCAAGGAACAGCACACTATTTGTTGATTAACCAACATGAGCAAGGTTGGGTTTTGGGTTAACTGCCCAGCCCTATTACTTGGCATGCCTCAACAAACAGGCCTTACCTGTGGCCACATCGCGAACCAGCAGCGAGTCCAGCTTGATGAGGGGGCTGAAGGAGGTCTTGGAGTCACCGCCTCCGCCTCCACCCCCGCCCATCCAACGGGACGGGCAGCGGAGCAGCAGCCGCTCGTCCGGGCCCCTCTGCAGCAGGACCAAGCAGTCTGATAGCAGCAACGCCTGGATCTCTGCAGGTGGAGGTGGTGATGGAGGGAATAATAATGGAGATGGTTAAGAGATGGTGGGGGGGGGGGGGGGGTCATGGAGATACGAAGGTACATTTTTCTTTAAAACAAACAACGTACAGGGTTTTGTGATGTTATATATTGTCAGAAAGCTAAAAGAGTGACTAAGAGAGCTGTTTCATCATTCAATGGAAGTCGATGAGATGCTATTTTTGGATTATTAATTTCGAATCAACTGTGCAATGAAGCGATACATCTTGTCAATTGGACTAGTAGTTACATTATGACAAGTTAGGTACACAACCCAAACCTCTACCATAGTGTTCTATTGCTTTAACAACTTGTGTTCTGTGTGTATGTTTTTGTGTTTTGTGTATATACGTATGTATGACTCCGTCCGTACCCAACATCTTTTCTTTGTTGACTTTCCAAGTGAGGGGACCCTCGTGGATCATCGTCTTTGCGGTCAAAACCAGACTCTGTTGGAAGCAGCAGTAACACAAAACAACAGTCGATTAGACAGGGGTGTGTCTGGACACACACACACACACGCGCACATACAGTCAAATGGCGGATAAAGTTGCTCACCTTGAACTGAGGGGCGGCGTCCAGCCTGCGCTGGTACTGGTTGAGCCGTTGCCGGTGTTCTGTTATCCGGACGACCTCGTTGACATCCTGCAGTATACCTCGACAATATGCCTGGGCCTGCTGGAGCCAGGGGAGATCTGACGAGCCAGCTGTAGGAAAACCAGAATGTAAGTTGCCCGGGTAGCACGTTATCACATAATCGCAACGATACCCGTGTTGCATGTCTTTCCTAGGCCTGTCACAATTATCACATAATCGTCTAATCGCAATTATTTTTCCATAAATCGTCATAATCGTTTCGTGTTGAAAGATTGTGTTGAAAGATTTTCACACATCAAATATTAAAAAAGCAGAAATAGCAGATCTACAAGCTTACAACACGTCACTTCGTGACGTGTTGTAAGCTTGTAGATCAGCTATTTCTGCATTTTTTATTTTACCTTTTAAAGTAATACTAGGTAACGTTTTCAACAAAACTAAAGTTAAATTGTATATCTTTTGCGAGTGGCAAAAGTTTCACAACACCCACTCCGTGAATTTCACCCCCGGAAGCCTTTTATTTATATATTTTCTATTGAAAGTGGACTGGGGGGACATTCCCGGGGAAATGACGTTCCTGGCCAACGTCATGACGTCGTGGCCGACGTCCCCAGGAACTACCGCAACGGTTTCCTGTTTGGCCAGGAACTACCGCGCTATAACAAAAAGGAACCTCACGCTGATGTTAAGATAATGTAGGATTGGAAGATCGAAAAAGAACAGAAAAAGAAAGCACAGCTCATGGTAACTAATGCTCCACTGGCTAAGAGAAACGATCCGTAGATAGTATAAAACAATTAAAAGATCGCTTTTTGAAACGCTTCCGGCTTCCGGTGAAAACGAATGGAATTCTGGGTAATCGAGGATTACGGAAATTGTATGCAGTGACGGTAGTGACCAGCAGAGGTTGCTAAAAATCGTTATTTGGGATTCTGCATTGTATAACTTTAAAAAAAGAAAATATGTCAATAATAAGTTTGTCATATCTGCCCTGTGCAATTTTTCATTACGAAGCCTAAAAGGCTCCATATGTTCCAATGTCAAACACAATTAAAACGTTAATCGCAATTATTTGAGTGATAATTAATCGTCAACTTAAATTAGTAATTGTGACAGCTCTAGTCTTTCCCCACCTGAGTGCGTGTGTGCGTGTGCGTGCGTGTGTGTGTGTGCTGCCCTCACCTTCTGTGTGTTTGATGATGTTGTCCAGCAGTAGAGGATACTTGGTTAGTCTCTGCATCTCTGACACCAGTAGGTCTTTGAGCTGCAGTCTCCTACAATGGGGGCTGGCTTCACACTCCTATACAAAACAAAGTAACAGACTCTAATATTATCATACATGGTTTCATATTATATGTCATATTAGCTCATCATTATGTCAGATCATAAAGACATTAGGGTAAGTGGGTGTGTTACCTGGATAAGGTGGGCAAAGCGTGGATCTTTTCGCTGTTTGTTTTTGATGAGCTCTAGTGCCTCAGATTGCTGACTGCACAGTTGTGATGCGTGGTCCAAGAACTCTTCTCCTGCCGCACCCTCAAACTGACAGACACACAAACACACACACACACACGTTTATATAGCACATCTATTGCTTCAAACAAGCTTTAACCATAAACAACAATTAACCACTCCAGGTTAATTGTTCGCCTAAAAAAATTAACATGCCCAAAGGGACGGCAAAGTGGAGAGACAAGGTTTAGGGTTATACACAGATACATTAAAAACTTACCCTGGCAAACATAATGTCCCCGATTTTCTCAACGACAGGAGATTCTCGACGCTTCTTCATCGCCTCACAGAGGTTCGCTGCAACATAATACCAAAACAACATTGAGAGAACTGAGAATTACATTTTAGCCGCACTAGTGGCGGGGCACTCTGGATGGCATTGTTCGGTTATGCAGTCCATTCACCACTGTAGTCCCAAACAAGATATCTTGCTAGACTACTGGCTGGACTTCCATTGAATTTCCTATGGCGCTTACTACTACCTACTGATTTTGATGGTGCCATGGCCTTTTCTCTAGCCTCCTTCAATGAATATATAATATATGCCCAACCCAACTTCTGCCTCTAATAACAATTACTTTACTTTCTTTCCCCACATTTAGCTCCACAAGTGAGAAGGTGGAAGGAGCAGCACAGCCTTCATGCTCTTCATGCACAGATTTTAGATGAATACGTAATCTTATTTTACAACAAACCCAGTTCAGGTTAAACTGAAACGTGGCTCAGACCTGACCTGAACTCAGTTTGAACACCAGCCTTGGCAAGTACATGGTGTTAATTTATGAAACCCTGTTTTGCATTGAACATAAAAGCACGATGCAGGTATCAAAGCCTCATGTCTGATACCACCTACTACTGGTAAACGTGGGGAATTACGCTGTTGTGTTTCAAAAGAAGCCAGCTCTCCCCCTTCCCCTTAACCCATTAAAGAGCTGAGGCCGATTCTACAAATGTCTTCTAAAAAAAAGAGTTTTCTGAAAAACTTGTGTTGCTATATCAGTGGTGCTCAAACTATTTCATGTCACAAACCCCCAACATTATAGGTATTAGGTATACAATATTTTGTTCCAGGGACCCCCAAAAGCAAAGATTTGAGTTGAAAATGTTCGCTTTATGGCGTAGTGGTCCAGGCACCTAGGCTCTAAAGTAGCCTGACAGCGCGATGCGGGTTCGAGTCCCAATCCCGACAGCCTTTGCTGCATGTCACCTCCATCTCTCTCCCCATTTCCTGTCAGCCTACTATCCTATCCTATCAATAAAGGCACACACAAAATAAAAATAAAATTTAGCTTTATAAAATATATATATATATTCAAAGATTTCCAAAAATGTTCACAACCTTTCAAAAATAACAGATCTACAAGCTCATGGCGGCGTCACGAAGTGACGCGCTATGAGCTTGTATATCTGCTATTTTTGAATAGCCAAAAAAAAATTGCTATACATATAGCTAAAATCTAAAATGACAGATGCTTTCCCCGTCTTAACCCATTTAGACCTGAGACCGATTCTAAAAACGCCTCCTAAATCCTGACCTTAGTTTTCTGAAAAACGTAAAACATTTATTCAAAAAGTACAACAAATGTATGTTGCTATATACTGTACATAGCAACAGGAACCCCAAAAGGGGTTCCCGTTCTGAAAGGTAGTTACAAATAGGGGTTCCCGCCCAAAATGGGTTAATGGGTTGAAACACAATATCCGTGAAAGCTAGAAACCACCGGTCATTTACATTAAGAGTTGGATAAGCATGTGTACGGGTCGGGAGGGGGTGAGCAGCGAGGGAGGCAACAGGTGTTGCAACAGTTGTGGGAGCAGTGACTTTGGACTACATGCTTTAGTAGTCCAAAGTCACTAGAGTTTCACTAGGTCATATACACTGCAGGCACACCAGCATATCCACACTGGAGAAAAACCTTTCCACTGTCAACAATGTGACAAGAGTTTCAGCGACTCAGGTAACCTGAAGACACACCAGCGTATCCACACTGGAGAAAAACCTTAACTCTGTCAACAATGTGACAACAAGACTTTCAGTAGATTAAATAATCTGAAGACACACCAGCGTAGCCACACTGGAGAAAAACCTTTCCACTGTCAACAATGTGACAAAGGTTTCAGTCAATCACCTCAACCTAAGATACACCAGCATATCCACACTAACTGTTTCAAGCAAGGAACCACTGGCACGTCTGATCAATCAAGCGGCTATTTCCACTATTAATGTTTTTTTTAAGTATAAAGTAATTCAATGTGTATGTTATTTGTCATATCTGCCCTGTGTCCTTTTTTGTCACAACAGAAATGTAATTTCTACTCATAATGTTCAACTACAGAAACGCAATTAAAATCGTTAAGTCGCAATTATTTGAGAGACAATTAATCATCGAGTAAAATTTCATAATCGTGACGACAGCCCTAGCTGGCACAAGCACATGTCACTCAGTATTTTGCCTCAACAAAACCACCAGGCAGCACGTATTATTTTCAGGTGTTGACTATCAAAATGATGCACGATGCAGATTTAACCATCCCTGTGTGCCTCTAGTCTATGTTGGGTCCATTAAATACAATAATCAATGTTGACACAGCTGACCCATGAGCAGAGATTTACTATTACCACACACTGCTCTGAATACATATTTGCTCTGAATACATATTGACTCAAATGACAATTGGTTTCCGTGTACACAAAGCAGAGCAGAGTGTTACTAATGCAGGCATAAGTATGAGGCAGACACTCGCAGTCAAGGACATGCACGCACAGAGACAAACGCACATAACAGTACACAAACGCTTTGTTACTATACTTGTGTGAGGATATTACATTTTTATAAATGTTATTTTTAACCCTGACCCTACAAGCTTGCGGCACCGAGCGCAGCGCTACGAGCTTGTAGATCTGCTATTTAAAAAAAAAAGTTGAACATTTGTGCAATTCTTTGAATACATATATTTTTTCATATATAGGCCTTAACTCCGGTGTCAATCTCTTAGTTAACTCAGTTGCACGCCAGTGAAACACAGAAAACAGCTGATGTACAAGCTCAAACAGACACTGCGAGCTTGTAGAGCTGCTTTTCCAGTTTCACCCATGGCTGCTCTGACCCCTAAACCTAACCTCTAAATGTCTAATCCTAACCCCAACCCGAATCTTGAGAGCCTAACTCAAATAATCTTTTTTAACCCATTAAAACCTAGGCTATTAAAAAATAGCAGATGTATCTCACAGCAAGCTTCAAGCTTGTACATCTGCTATTTTTTTATAAAATTTTACTATACGTCTGGGGACATTTGGTCCTCACAGGTATAGAAATACACACACGCGCACACACACACCATGGAGCTCGTAGACTTGTTGCAGGTTGGGGAAGATGCAGGACAGCTCGTCGGGCCTCAGGACGTCCCTCATTTTCTGGAAGAACACCTGGTCCAGGACCCTCAACGTCCGCAGGTGGGACGCCTCCGTCGTAAACAGCTCTGCGGAGGAGAAGAGTCGGAGGAGAGAGAAAATAAATGAAGGGGAACTCGGTTGTATTTCAAGTCATTTGTTTTAATGGATCTGAGATTTTTCTTTTATATTTGAATGTCTAAAAGAATCAATAATGTCTCATATTATGGCCAAAATACGCCACATGTAATATTTTATTCTCAAAATCTATTACAAAATGGAAGCGATGATGACGATTATGCTAAATTAATTGCGATGATCTCAAATAATTGCGATTAGGCGATTAAGCAATAATTGTGACAGGCCTAGACAGAGATAGGGAAATACATACAGAGATAGGGACAGACAAACCCTGTTCTAGATGGCAAGGCACCCTCAACACCATGCACGTAAAAAGAGGCCATCATCATTATGACGGTGGGTTTTACCGTAGATAACGCCTTGTCTGTCCACCTCCCGCGGGCTGAGAGTGCAGAGGAGCTGAGGAGGCACCGTCTCCTGCCAGTTGTGACCGTCGCTCACCTCCTCCTCCAGGGCCGACACATCTGGGAGCAGGGCCAACGGAGACTCTATGCTCCTGCATGGGCAGGCACACACACACACACACACACACACACACACACACACACACGTTTGTTTGAGGACGCTGAGGGTTGATGTTTGAGGACATCAACATTTTAGGACGACAATTTTATGAATGCTATATTAACTCATTGAGTGCCATTAACGTGTTTCACATGTTTTACCGCTATGGCGCAACGTGCCAATGACGTGTTTGACGTGTTTTTGAAAAAATAGCAATAGTTTTTTATTTTTTGAAAAACATGTTCAGAACCCAAGCTCCATCCACTCCTTGTTTAACTTAGAACTGAAAAAGGCTGTATCTCGCTTCCTAAGCACTTTTTTTTAACTTTGAAAAAAACTCTGGCACTGGGACAACATCATTCTGAAATAATTCTGGCAATTGTGGCACTCAATGAGTTAAAAAAAAATGTTTTACTGTAAGACGAAAAATAGCCGATCTACAAGCACACAACTCGCGCTGTGTGCTTGTAGAGCTCTATTTTCTTTCTGGTGCCTGACACCAGCGCGCAAACTAAGTTTAAATCAGGTATAACTCTAATCCTGTATATGTCTAATCCTACCTCTAATTTTGTTCTAATTTGTAAATGTATCTCTAAAAAAATCTTTAACCATAAAACACCACACTGTTCTTGTGAGGACCAGGAAGATAGTCCTCACAATGTCTATTTCTCATATTCTACTATACATGTGGGAGTATAGTAATACACACACACTCAATTGTTTTTGTCAATAATCATTGCATTTTTTGGAAGCGCTAAGATAAGAAGAAAGTGATATGATTCAGAGCAGACAATCATCGCCGATAATTTTGTCCTCCTTTCAAGTGCTCCTGAATTTTTAAGATTCACATCTTAATCCATTCAATCCGGGAACGCATCTGTGTCATTTTAGATTTGAGCTACAACCATTATTTTATACTTTGGCTATTCAAAGCGTGGCACTCGGTGCCACGCTATGAACATTTGTGCAAATCTATATAGATATATCTTTTTTTAAAGAGAACATTTGTAACTCAAATCTTTGTTTCTGGAGGTCCCTGGAACAAAATATCTTTCAAAATAAATAAATATGTTTGCTCAAAAAAATATATATATTCAAAGATTTGCACACATTTTCACGATAAAAAAAAAATAGCCCAATAAATCAAGAAATGACAGAGAGATGCGTTCCCGGATTCAATGGGTTAACACGCATCTCTCATGGTAAACACCTGTGACAGTTTAACACAATCTAAGAGTTAACAGTATGGACTACAACATTGGTGCTCCATTAGGGAAAAGCACAAAAATAATTTCCTGGCCTTACAACCAAGATTTTTTTTTGCCTGACCAATTAATCAATGAATGCAGGCTGGCATGAACTCACCTGCGTCTGGACCTGGGTGTGTACGGTGGTGTAGCAGTCTCTAGGGACCTGAGCATGAGCAAGAGTGGCGGAATTGGAAGAAGAGATGGAGGGAGAGAGAGAGAGTGTGGGATGAAACACTAAATGTAATGGTTTGGCTGAACGTATCTCTGACCAGAACTAGCGCCAAGTTGGTTTAACCCACTAAGACTTGAGGCAGATTCTAAGAATGCCTTCTAAAATCAGTAGTTCTCATTTTTCAAAAATGTACAAAAATAGCAGATGCAGCGTGGCACGAAGTGAAGCGCTGTGAGCTTGTATATCTGCTATTTTTGAATAGCCGACGCAAAAATCTAAAATGACAAGATGCTTTTCCCGGTTTTATTGGGTAGGCTTCAAAATGATCAGATGAATATCTGAGCCGGTGTCGCGCACCGGGAAATAGCCGATCTACAGTACAAGCTCAGTGAGCTTGTAGTTCTGCAATTTTTCAGCCATTATAAAAATTGTTGATGTCCTCACAAGTATAGTACCGTAATACAAACATGTGTGTGTGCGTGTGTGTGGGCATTCTCACCGTGCGGAGCTGCTGGAGGCTGACGACGAGGCGCTGTGCTGCAGAGGCCTGAGGCCTGGCCCCTCCCTCTCCTCCCCGCCACAGTCCTCCATGTCCACGTCGCTACGGGAACGGGGCACGGACTCCGGCCCGGAGGGCACGCCTCCCCGCCGTCGCCCCTCCCCCTGAGCCTTCAGCGACTCGCTGCGAGCCAGACGCACCGAGATGGTAGGACTGAGAGACAGACACAGACAAAGTGAAAGAGAGAGAAAGAAGAATGATTGTTTTACAAAGTTTGGTATTTGAGAGAGAGTACCGGTATACATTTTATTTCAAGGACCACAATTGAAATGAAGTCTTTGGCTTATTTGGAAAGACACATTTAACTCATTTCAGTGCCAATGACGTGTAACACGTCCATTTTTTCCAAAGCCCAGAGTGCTAATGACGTGTAACACGCCAAAACCGTGTTTTCAGTGTTTACGCTAGATAGCGCTGTTCGCCAACTTATGAGTGATCCTAAGACTTCTGGAGAAGAAATAACCCGGAAATAATGTGATCACAACAAACCCAGCCGGTCCGATCTAATTAGAAAGTGTATTTTTTGAACAAGCTATATTCAACAGGCAATAACTAAAGAAAGGAGGGTCGCAGTGGCACGTTTCCCCCCCCCCGATGGAAGCAGACACACCTCCGTCTTTTGCGACACTCTGTGTGTCGATCGTCTGTGGCTCTTGAAAGGTTAGCAAAAATGCTCAAAAACGCTGGCACTGGCTGACTTAATAAATTAATTCTGCCACTCAATGAGTTAATACCACACTCAAAGCCCACCTTTCCAGACCCTACCTATCCCCCCTTTTTAACCTTTACTTCTATAGTTTTTAACCTTTTAACTAGTTCTCTCTAATAAAGTTGTTTTCATCTTGTTTCGGTTTTGTAAAGCAACTGAGTACTTAGAAAAGCGCCATATAAATTGTATGTATTATTATTATTATGTATTTGGTTGAAATACTAATCAAAACTAAGATGGGATGCGTAATATTGGCTCAGTAAGAAATTGCATTCAGGAAAAATTGTCTTTGGTCTGCACACACACAGCTCTCACAACTCCCTACACCAACGCACATAATATGAACACACAAATGCAGCCACAAACAAGCCACCCCCCAGGCAGTAGCAGGCAGTCACCTTTCCATGCCGTCCTCCCCCAGGCTGCTGGTAGACAGTCTCTGGGTGTCGGGGTCCCCCTCCTCCCCCGGGTCCTCTGTGTGGTTCTCAAACTGCTGAATGATGTTCCTCACATTGCCCGAACGCACTACAACACAACAAACATAAGTTAAAAAATATATAAAGTTGATCCTTGATTGAAAAAAACCCACATAAAACCATGATGAAGAGCATGAATACCCACTCATGTACACGCACACCCAAACATGTGTGCGCGAACACACACACACACACACACACACACACACACACACACACACACACACACACACAAACACACACACACACACACACACACACACACACACCTCAAGAGTTTTGATGAACAAAATCAATCAATCAACAAAAACAAAACAAAACTCAAACAAGTGTAAGATACATGGAGAAACTAAGCAACAAGCGAGGGGAAAAAGAGGAATGTGTACCTTCAGTGGGAGACAGCGGGACATGGAATGCTGGGAGACCAAAACCAACCGAGAACAACAACAAAAAAATACAATGAAATTAAAATAATGGGAAACCAATGAAACATTCACCAATACAAAAATCAGTCAAGCCAAACACATGAGATGGGATGGGAAAAAATTATGGGGAAATCTATATTGTTGATTGAAATCAATGAATGAGTGCATCAGGAATTTATGAGGAATAGAGGGCATGTTTATGCTGCGAGTAGTGGACAAGGAGGTTACCGTCCCTAATCCGTGCCATTTACAGGTCATCATCTATAAATGACTGAATGGCTGTGAAAAAGCAGTTGGGTTTCTGTGTTTGTTAGCCTGGCAGGACTCTTGGCCATGGTTCATTTAGGAATGTTTAGTACGATTCTATGTGTTTTGGTCTCACTCATATGACTGGATTATATGTCGTTTTGAATTTCTGATCAACTTCATTGTATCAGAAACGGCTGCTATATTTGGAATATTTTTTTTCAGAGAGAGATTGTAACAAAAAAAAATTCATTACGTTACAAAGTAACAAATAATAATTTGTTACTTTGTAACGTAATGAATTACTGCTCCCAGCCGGAAGTTTCCTTTTGAAATGAGTAACAAGTAAAGAGGAATACAGTATATTCTCTGAGTAAACATAGTGGTCAATCAATCCAGAAATTAAATATGGAGCCTAATCCCAGACCAAATGTATGTTCAAAGGCGTCATTGCGTGAATGTGATATTATTATGCATTGTGTGTGTGTGTGTGTGTGTGTGTGTGTGTGTAATTACTGGACTGCGAGGTGCTCCGTGGTTTGCCAATGTATTTCAGTATGGGGTTTCTCTTCTTATCCTCTCCATCCTTCTCTTTTTTGGTACCACTCAGCTACAAAGAGAGCAAAACGATGAGTCAGTTTATCCAAAGGCAGCTGAACCAATTAAGGCCGATATACTTCTTAAAACGAATAGCAAAAATAGCCATTTTGTCGTATTGCAGAATATAAATCAAGCATAAACATTGAGAGGTCAAGTACAGCGCATGCATCAAACCCCCATTACCTTCTTGGTCTTGGGGAAGAAGGCCAACCACTTCTCCCTCTCTGTGCTGAGTCCTGGGAAAACCTTGGAGTCCCTCAGCTTGATGCCGGCGTGACGGAGATACAACAACACCACCGAGGCCAGAGGAGAACTGTGGAGAGGAGAGGATAGGAGAGAGGAGAACACGGGGGTGGAGAGGCGATAGGAGGAGAAGGGGAGGGAAAAGAGGAGTGGAGGAGAGGAGAGGAGTGGAGAGGAGAGAAAACGAGGCAAGAGCAGGGGCAGTGACACGAGAGGCAGAGAGAAAGAGAAAGTAAAAATAAAGAGGATCGATAAAGATCGAAAGACAAGATGGCGAAGGAGGGATGTGGTAAAATGGTGTGCAAAAAAAAGAAGACAAATGAACAAGTGATGAGTTGGAGGAGCGGAGGATAATTCACGTGTTGTGAAAGAGTTTGAAAATCCATGTTACTGTGTAAAAATGGGGTTTGGGCGAGAGATGTCTTACCTTCTGTCCTCCTCGTGTTTCGAGCTGCGGTGGGAAGAGGAAGAGAAGAGAGAGACGAGAAAGAAAGAAAAGGTCATTAAATCCCTCCGCGGTAAAAAACAGGCTCTGACATAGAACGCTGGATCAATTCGGTCTCCAGTTTATCCCAGTTACCTGCAGTTGATTCAGACACCACTGTGGAAAAACCGAGACTGGCTGGGAGGGTGTCAGTCATGTGATGGGAGTCGATCGGTGTGTGTGTGTGTGTGTGTGTGTGTGTGTGTGTGTGTGTGTGTGTGTGTGTGTGTGTGTGTGTGTGTGTGTGTGTGTGTGTGTGTGTGTGTGTACAGTAGAAATGTCATGTGTTGTGTGCCGCTGTGACCTTTGGTACTCTCCCTGGTTCTTGGCAATAACTTTTAATAAGCCTGCTTATATATTTGGGCCTGTTGCTTGGCAACCCTGTCTCACTAACCTGAACGCATGTGAGAGTTCTGTTTAGCCGACATAGCGCTAGTTTGTGTCATGATGGATTTGAATTAGCCGAATAAGTGGCTTCAAAACGGGACTGTAGAAACCAATGGGTCAAGTGACGGATCCCATCGTCCATATTTTCTATGGTCTGATCGTGAACTCTGCTCAACTCTTTCCTCTCCTTTGTAAAATCAGATACAGCCAGCGATGCAGCAACGGTACGTTTGTCCACCACTGGTAAGACTCTTGCTCAACGTACGCCGTCTGCCTGAAACATTGGAGAACTTTGAAAGATTGGTTTTGAAAAGAGTTGAAAATAAAGTTAGAGATGCATGTTTTGCAAATACTAATTTTGCCGATATCCGATAATGTGCAGGGTAATACTGATGTATTACTTATTATATATTATATTTAGCTCATGGCTGAATTTCAAAGCCATTAACGGTCACATTATTATTGCACCAATATCTGTGAAATATCGGTGAAATATCGATGAAATATCAGTCAATATCGGTGAAAAAATATCGAAATTATTTTGACAACAGTTTGATACCGATATTGCATTTTTATGAAATATCGGCCGATATGGATATGCTACCGATAATATCGTGCATCACTACCTCAAGTCCTTGGTTTTAGAATGCAGTGGAGGTTCTCTCACTGAAGCGCTTTCTATGTTACCCCTTATCGTATAGTAAAATAAACAATTGGTGCTTTAAGGTCAGGTAAACTTTGTGTATTGGTATACCTTTTTAAAAATGCTCTCACAATTTCGTCGTTATGCCAATTCCCCCATATAGTCCGTGTCACTGCTGACCCCTAGTGTTTGGTCTTGTGGAGGGTGTCCTCCAATACACATGGCGTCGCCAGCCGCTTCTTTTGACTTTGACATTGAGGAATTTCACTGGGAAGGAGTAACGTACAGAGGAACACACTATCCTCCCCAGTCCCACTCCATGCGGCGCAGCTGCCTGAACAAGCTGTATGAGTCGATAGTGTAGCAACAGAGACCGCCCTCCCCATCCGCGAACTGCAGGCAATTGTGTTTGTTAAAGTGCCTGGCCAAGCTGGAGGCACCGTGGATGAAATGAAACCCATCTGTATCTATAACCAATACTTCAGTGGACAGACAGTGGCACAGGCGAGCAGAAAATCATGTGAACACACACACACACACACACACACACACGTTTATGTCTTCCAAACCCTGTCACACACTTGCATGCACACGCAAAACCGCTGTCACTCTCTCCCATCTCACACACCAATCCTCACCCCCCCACGCCCCCCGTATGGTTTAAAAGCAGTAGACTCACAGTATCTCCCAGAGGGCAGTGACTTGTCTGTCCACCACCTGTCTCTCTTTAGCTGGGTCTCCATCAAGCTGTAGCAGGTCTCCCTCTCCAAACAGAGAACCCAGGCCCATCATCTGCTTGTTCCTAGGAGACAAACATTTTTACTTAAAAAAAGGGGGGTGGCATACAGCCAACCAGTTGAAGAAATTGCAGATTGATGCTAAAGTCGGCCATACAAGCATTGACAAAAAAGGAGGGTTCTTTTGTATTTTAAAGCAAAAAGCTTTAAATCTGAGATTTGGACTTTATGGAAGATTGAACATGCAGTCTATTGCTTATACAAGCTTACAACGCGTCGCAGCGCGACCTGTTGCAAGCTTGTATTTCTAGCCTATTTTCGGGGCGCATGGCACGCTTCCATAGAAGACATGCTGACTTCTATGGAATCCAAATGACTGAAATCAGTTGTGGTTACTGAGAACTTTAATCCATGTAGACAGCCACGATTACACCACATGAATGCAATTAACTTCCTGGTAGGACGGGAACAACCCCGCTATACCCATGGACTTGGGAACCATGATGTACACACTTAACCGATTAAGACCATGAAAGCATCTGTGTCATTTTAGATTTGAGCTAAAAAAGCATAATTCTTTTATTACTGTCCAACTTTCTTTCAACCCATTAAGACCTGAGGCAGATAAAAAAAAATCGTCTCCAAAAACAGTTTCTGAAATTTTATGTTGCTATATCAGTGTTTCTCAAACTTTTTCATGTCAAGGACCCCCAGAAGCAAAGATTTGAGTTAAAAATGTTACTAGAACACCAATCATAAAAAATATATTCATCGTCTCGGACTGACTACCGCTTTTTGCCCTGCATCTGTCATTTGATTTGAACCCACAAATAAATCCACCAGAGATTGGGAGTCACAGCCCAGAAAGAGGATGGTACCTGTAGTCCTGTATCTGATCCTGGATGTCAGGGAGAACCTGCTGCTGGAGCTCAGAAAGCGGCCCTCGGATGTCCTCCTGGGCATGGAGACGGCTCTCTGGATGGAAAAGGGACACACACAGTTAGTAGGACTACATGATAAATGACAATAATACAGTCATAAAATAGACTACAATTACAGGACTACAAATTTTAGTTACTGCTGAAATTGCAAGAATAGAGAAGAGTGGAGCAGAGGAGGACAGAATAATTTGCTTTTGGGCCTTACTACAAAAGGATTAAAAAGAAAAAGAAATTGACAACAAGCCAGCAACAACATAACAGATACCACTACCAGTACTTTGTTCATTCCAGAAGAAGAAGAAGAAGCAGGCGTCTATAGGAAGTCTTACCTATATCTGTGAGGTACTCCTCTCTTACTTTGATTTTCAAAGGCTGAAGGCAGAAAAAAGATACACAGAAATTAGTCAGAGGAATTGTAGACTGGAAGAAATAAATGAGACACTGCAAAAGAAGAACAGGTTCATAGCATTTTCATGTCATAATTATACTGGCTAAAATAATTGCAATTGACTAATAATAATAATACAAATATGATATAAATATATAATAAATTATAAGCCCTAACCCCTACATACATAAAATAATACATTATAAGGTTGCATATTTGAAGAATAACAAATAATTGTGGCAAATCTGGAAATCCAGACACTCATGTGAGGATATTCACGATTATCCTGTTTTTTTTATTGCAATAAAATATAAAATCTTTTAACCTAGGAAACCTACGACAGACCCTCAAACACAACAATACCCACAAACATTATAGAGATAAACAGCTATAGTCATTTGTACACGCATACAGTATGTAAAACCAATACGTACTGCGTCAGGGTCCAGGAAGTGGGAGCAAATCTGAGGGGCAAGAGCGCGAGCGTCTTTGGGACTGGAACCTAGGTAGGCCTCCACAGACAAGTAGAACAACTGTCTCACACACACACACACACACACACACACACAAACGTACGTACGTCAATGTATGGCAAGGCTCAAATAATAACACTAAACATTGCTAGATAAAGCAATGACAGGTATATCATATGAATGGAACAGACAGACACTGACCAGTGGATTGGGGTCCAGTAGCTGAGTGAAGACATATCTCATGAACACCGTCATGTGGGCCGGCCGAGACTTTAATAGCTCTATGTCCTGGAACGGACCGTCCATCTGAAGGGGGGATTTAAGAGGGAGAGAGAGTGCGACAGTGAGAGAAAGACAGAAATTGGGGGTTGGACAGGAAGGAGAGCAAATGGGACGAGGAAGACGAGAGACAAGAGATGGAGGAGTGGATAATGATGTTGAGCGAGGAATTATGCAGTAAAGGGGCTCGCTCATGACGGGGGTGGGGTGGGAGGGGATGTTACCTCATTGAAGGCATAGCCATCATCCTCTTCCTCCTCTTCCTCAGGGCCAATGATCTGTGCTTTCCCACCCTTCAGATAAACACACATAAAATGACTGATGTCAGGAGCTGCGATTGTCATATGAAGTGAAGGACAGTAGCTCTGCAAGTTCCTTCCACTGCTCGTGTCTGCATGCATGATGTGAGTCAGGAGGGTATTCAAAGTGTTAACTTATGTTGCTCCTCTATCGTGCACTTTACGGTACTACCCACACTGGGGTTAAACGCACGCGCAGTGAGCGCTGTTGTTGAGATGAAAATATGGAGGGAACGGGTGTTGTTGTTCTACTGCCTGTACACTGTGAACAAAGTGAGTTAAAAGGAATAAACGTTGTGTTTATTAAGTCGAAGTCAGCACAAAGTGTCTGCTGTGCGTATATGTGCGCCAGAGAGACAGAGGCAGGAGACACCAAGAGAGAGACACTATGAGAATTATGAAGAACAAAGGGAAAACGGAAAGCCACAGAGACGAGACACAAAGACAAAACAGTGGCCGGCGATGTCAGTCTCACCGGATCAGAGGTCATGTGTGTGTCGGAGCCCTGTCGCCTGTGTTGGGGGGTCCTGAAGGAGGTGGAGGTGGATGAACAGGGGGAGGAGTGGGGGCTCTCACAGGCCTGGGGAGGAGCAGGGGAGGGGGGTGGGGGGTTGTAATGATTGGGAATGTCACATATGTGCCAGGGCTGCACAGTCCATCAATGAGCATGATCTTAACGGCAAAGGACGACTTCAGTTGTCATGGGTTACAATTAACGCATTCCATTTGGTACCCCCCCGCTGTGTCAAAATCAAGCTTACAAACTGTGCTAAATCAGCAGGTGAGCATCGTTACCAATCATAGACATGCAACATCCACAGAGTGCACTGACGAATCAGAGGCCAACTGGTAGTGCCAAACATGAAACGCGAACCGGACATTATTTCATACAGTTAGGCTATCTGATCCCTGTAAAAACAGATACACTTGCTTTGTTTTGCAAAAGATGTCTGACCTGACCCCGCTTGTATTTTATTTATCACACAATAAGGAAAATGATCACAATCATCATTCTGATCATAATTGTGCAACCCTAGCAACATTACAAACACACGAGTGTCGAGTGTCATTTCGTTGCAGCTTACCTCCATGTCTCCTTCACTGGAGTCCACTGACAATCGACCTGCAAAAAAGACAACATACTTTTTACAACCAGTGCCCAGTTCAATCCCCCATGCTTTACAGTAACACAAATACATCATTAATATCTGGATTAAACCCCCCTACAGTAAGTTTTACATCCTGGTTTCCCCCAAAATGTTCTCACCAAACAACATAAACACACTGTAAATGAAGAATAACATAACAGGATTACCAACCTTCTCCTGCAATGAGATAGTTGGTCACAGATTCTGACCGGGTTCCCTCCTTCAGAAACAGAGGAGGATTCAGTTAAAGGATGTTGAAAGGCGTCTATCCATGCATTTGCTTACATTTTGGTATGCTTTAACACTAACAGCATAGAGTAGTGGTCCTTTTCAGGCGGTGAACCCCCAAAATAATCATATTTGAACTGAACCCCCACCCTGATAAGTATTTGGAATTGTAGGAGTTGAGGCATGACATTTAGTTTGACTCTGTTCCACAGATAAAGTCAAAATAGCCGATCTACAAGCTCACAACGCCTCACAACGTGAGGCGTTGCGAGCTTGTACAGTAGATCTAATATTTTCAAAATTTCTGCCTCTTTCTTATATAAATTTGACAATTTGGCCAATGTTTGACCAATTTTTATAGTAGAGTTTGTTTAATTAATTAATTTTGATACAGTAATTTTTTTCTTATTAACTCTTTGACTGCCAGAGTATTTTCATAAAGTACTCCCCCAGTGCCAGCAATTTGTGTTTTTTTATTTTTATATTTTGAAATTTTTCATGAAAATAATTTATCAGAGTGAATTTTAAAGACACAGCACAAATCCGCCACTAGAGAGCAGCACATGACAGCTTGATCAGGTCGTTGGCTCACTGACACCCTTCTTGAGAGATTAAACAGTGAAATACATCAAAACGGATGTGACGTGGTCTCAGATTGTCCGATCGGCCAAAATTACGATGTGATACACGACGGCGATGACTGATCGTCACCCAGACCATAGATTATAGAAGAGAACATGTCCGTTCGTTTGATATACCGTGTGAAAAAACGTTTGTTTACCTATTCTGGACGAAAATGACCGGGGGGAAAAAAAACTAAAACCGGAAACGGAACCCAGGTCATGAAACCGGATGCAGATGTGGGTGAAGTAAGTGGAACTCGAAAATAACATTGAATATTAAGCAGCATAGCGCAATCAGAGATTAAACAATGAACGCGCATCCAACGCGTCAAACGCGTCGACGGCGTGGGTGGATTAAGTAGTAATTGACGCGTTTTCGCTTTACTGTCATCTAGGGACTCCCCCAAAATCATGTGGGGACCCCCCTGGGGGTCCTGGCCCACAGATTGAGAACCACTGGCATAGAGTACAAGACAATCAACATTGTAGATTGTAGATTAATTAAAAACACATTGACAACAAGTCCTCCTCACCAGATCCTGCTGAATCTTGACCCGCACTTGGTGAGCCCGCCTCTTGGCACTTGTGATTCTCTCCTCCAGCGATGGAGAGGGGTTCCGAGACAACTCCTCCATCAAGTCCTGTTGATAGGTCAGGGATATGTGATTATTAGTCATGACTGGCCATGAAAAGCCCCAGTAGGTCAACATATGTCAACTTTGATGCTAATTGGTTGAAGCAAAGAGTGAATTAATCGATTAACTCGATTAATTTTAGGCCCTGTTAAGGTTGTTCAGCTTTATCTAGAACACTATTACAGCGTGTGTGTGTGTGTGTGTGTGTGTGTGTGTGTGTGTGTGTGTGTGTGTGTGTGTGGTACCTGGAGCTCCGCCTCTCCCTGCTGCAACATTTTCCTGAGGATCTCACTGGCCTGTTTCTGTACCTGCGGGTCCTAAACGATACATTTACAAGATTTATGAGGAAAACTGTTCAACACTTTTGTTTCAATGTGTATGTGTGTGGGTGCCTCAGAATCACCTGTAGTGGTTTGGGTCCAGTGATTCTTTGGGAAGGGGTGCTGCTCAGCCCGGAGGGCAGCGGCGGAGGAGGAGGGGGCGGGGCCTCCCCGCCCAGAGAGGTCCTCTGATTGGGTAAGAGATCAGTGGGGAGGGGCTCTAGGGGCAGGGCAGCAGCCGAAGGGGGCGGCCCTTGTAGTGTGAGAGCGACATAAGTCCCAGCTGGAGGATGACATGGAGAAATATGTTTTAAAAAATGCAGTAATGACATTATTGGCCACCATAGTAAAGAATAGGAGGGAAAGGGGCTAGGCTGTGTAATACTAAAAAGATCCAAAATGTCAAGTACTTATGAAGTTGTAACAACACAGTAGCGTGTACCAAAGTCTTAGCTTGTACTGACATTATGGTTTAGGCTTTTGAATTACAAGCATTTTGTTGCCATTTCACAGTTGTCTGTACTCACATTTGATGAGCTTCACCACCTCTTGATGAGACATGGAGGACACCAGAGAGCCGTTCACCTGATTGAGAGACAGAGAGATGAAGAAAGTGTGCAGGAAATTAAATTATCCCAACAACTAAGCCTTCTACTGTAAGGCTCAGTATATATGCAAGCAGTCTAGGCTAGGCGCAGGGGTGAGCTCTAGGGGGTGCTGCTCAGGGGGTCGGCGACCCCCTAGCTCTGGCACTATGGGGGCTCGCGCGAGCAAGCACCGTCAGCGGCGGTCTTTAACACCTTAAAGTTTAAACAATAGCCTCTCAAGGTTCGCGCCGTCAGCGGCGAGCCGTTCTCAATAGCCTCTACCTGGCTGCTTTGCATAACATTAGGCTACTCGAGAAAAGCCATGGACTTGAATTGAATGTGTTACATTCCTCTCACAATGAGAGACACCAGTCTCTGCACTGTAGAGTGTGAAGTTCTCTGAGACAAGACAAAGACAAGTTGTCTGATTATTTTAACTACTTATGTGTGGGTGAGTCTATGTAAAGGGCTTTTATATAAAACTAAAAGGAAAATAAAATAATTAATTAATTGAAACAAAAATAAAAACAACAAATTAACAATGCAACTAAATAATAAGAGATATAATTACATTAAAAATCACATGTTGAATACAGTATTTCAACTATAGCACTGAGCTGATCGGCTATGTGCACATGCGTGCACGTGACGTCATAAAATAGAGCCCCCATAGCTCAAAAATTCACTGCTCACCACTAGCTAGGGGTTCACAAACTTTTCCATGCTAAAGACCCTCAAATAGCCATAGCCTCTGGCTGTGGCCAGTCTGGCCACCCTATCTGGAAATAGCTTCCAATACACTTTATTTATAGAGCACATTTAAAACAACAGTGTTGAACTAAAGTACTGTACACTCAGTAACGAAATACTAAAATAAAGAAGAGCAAAAAACAACACACAATAAACAGGACAACATTTGACACAATGCCTGGAGGCTTTAAAAAATAAAATAAAAGGTAAAACTATACTTGGCTTCCCTATGTTTAAATTCCCAATTGTTTTTTAAATGTTTGACAATAACAAAATTACATTTATGAATATTCTTTATGTTTTGATTTATTTTTCTCTCCTTTCTAGGGGTGTGCCGATACACTAATTTCACCAAACGACATACGATACGGTATTTGGCTCACAACTTCGATACGATACGATACGCACTTTTTTATTATGAAAAATATATGGGGGAGAAAAAAAGCAAATGCAAACAAATAATTCTGTTTTTGCATTATTCAGACTTTGCATTATTCAGATTCAGATTTTTTATTATGAAAAATATATGGGGGAGAAAAAAAGCAAATGCAAACAAATAATTCTGTTTTTGCATTATTCAGACTTTGCATTATTCAGATTCAGATTTTCAGCTACAATAGCCGTTTAGAATCCAAATAGGGCAATAGTGTGACACCTGACCCGAAAAAAAAACAACATGTTGTCACCCTTTTCAACCGGGGCTGTTTTGCATGCCTGATTATTATTATATAAAAAAGAAAAAAGAAAAGAAAAAAGAATCGTATCGATTATATCGATATATCGCGGGACGATATATCGGCACACCCCTACTCCTTTCCAATTCTGAAAACCTGTGGTGTTTATTTTTATGTGTTTATATTATTGATATAATGCTAAGCATTTAAGCTGTAACTGCTGTAACAAACCAAGCATGTTGAAACAAACAAAAAAGAATTACCTTTATGATTCGATCCCCTTCGTGGACTCCTGCCTTGACCGCTGCTCCGCCTGTAAGGAAAGTCAGAGTTACAACAAGGTGAGGCTCAGAAGAAAGAGTCCCAAGAAGAAGACCAAAAGAATGAATAAGAAATGCAACGGACCTGGGCGGACGTTTTGAACCAGCTTGATCCTCTCTCCACACACGGTGAAGCCGAAGCCAAGCTGGTCCTTCTGAACCACCACACATCTCTGGATGAGACCCGGACCTGGGGGGGCGAGGAGAGGGGGGGGGGGGCATGACATGTTAGCCAAGCAGACCCAACTCTAAAGTCTACATTGTATAAGGAACTGAACTGAACAGTTCAGTGCATGAAAAATGACATGATTAGTTCAGGTACTATATAGTTGATGAGTGTAGTTATTTGCAGTGTTACACAGAGGTGGAGCAACGACAAAAACAACAGAGTTGATGAGGGGATTATGGGGAAAATAAACAATAATTTAATCAAATAAAAAACATAACCAGCAATGACACAGCTGAGGTGGAGGAACGAGATGACGCCAAACAACCCAAAAATTGTAACTAGCTTGTAGATCTGCTATTTTCAGCAAAGATATTTAATGTAGGGCGACAACAGAGAATACACCAGCATAGAGCCTTGAGGGACTCCGCTCAACCATATGGGGTTTTTAAGTGGTTAAACTTGAAGCCCTACCAGTGCTCTCAAATGGGATGTCAGCTGTTGTCTCCCTCTGCTGGGTGCCAGAGGACTTGCGCTCCGAGTCCCCAATGGTCAGGCTGCTTAACCTGTGAAAGGAGGGGACAAGAGGAGACACAATCTCAGTATGGATGGACCGGCTGAGGAAAAAAGTAACTAGGAGAGAGAAGGAAAGAGGTGTAAGAGTTCAGAACAGAGATGGGAGTGTCATGGGATTTAGCATATGGTCAGATGTACAGAGTACAAGAGGGAGGGAGGGAAAGGAAGGGAGAAAACAGAAAAGTGAAAGTGCCGAGATGAAGGAGTGAGTGAGTGAGAGACTGCAAAAAACAGAGACTAGAAATGAGGATGGAACAGGTGCACAAAACAGAGAAACAGACATGGGAGCTGGAATGGGGGGGTGGGTATTATGGAAAACGTCTAGTCCAGGTATGGTTAATAGAACGTTGGTGATAAATTAATGTCGTCTAAGCCTATCACTTTTGATTGCCCCTAATGTGTTCAACCTTTTAATCCAATCATAAACAAAGAAATATGATGTAACTCAAATAAAAATGAAGCAGCAGGAAATGCAGCTCAGGTCTTTTTAGCAAGGTCAACAAGTAAGATCTACCGTGGTTCTCAAACTTTTTGGGCTCAGGGCACCCCAATACATCCTTTACTACTTTGACATTTAGCATCAACTGTACTGTAACCCTACTATAACCATTTGTGTCTTTGTAATGACTATTATTATAAGATGATGATGGTGACCACAACATGCAAATGACCGTGCACAGTTGAAAGGAGGCTGCGTCTCCTGTCCATGGTGCTAATTTGTTGATGTTTTTGTTTATTGTTATTGGACTTAACACTGTTCTTGCATTGTTATCCAGGGCGACTGTGGCCTATTTATGCATTCATTCAGTAGCAGCCTTGGCAGTTGTATGTATTTTATTCGCTGCCGGGCTACATTGTTAAAGTCACTCAGCTAGATGAGAGTATCAATGTCACGTTTCTGTCCTAATTAAAACATTGTAGGAACACAATTCATCTCCATCTACACTGTAAGTATAGTGCAGTCAGTGTTGCTTAAAATGCTTTCTTATAGCTTTCCAATTAGATCTTTCCTTTGTATCCCCCCCACAACAGGTATATATGGTACAATCTGTCGCTGATGTAAACATTATGACTGAAAGAGTGAGATAGCAAAAGAATGAACGTGTGAGAGGCAGAGCGACAAAAACAGACAGAGAGATAAGGTGGACACAGAGCAGTGGTGAAACACTAGACATGGCGCTGACACAGTTACAAGCAATACTACTTGGCCTTTCATAAAGAGGCATTTAGAGCAGTAAGGAAAGCAGTCAGTCAGACTCACCAAGCAGCGAAAGGGCTGAAAGCGAGGCATGGGCAGAAAAAGTTGGGGGCAGGGAGAGAATGAGAGAAAGAAAGGAAGAAGGAAAAAACACACACACACACACACACACACACACACAAAGAAGAAGAAAGCAGACATTAAGTATGAGGTGCAGTCTAGAAGAAGCAGAACAGTGAGAGCATGCACAAATATAAAAAAGGTCAAAAGATGTCCTTTACATCCCACTAGGGCTGCACAATTAATCCAAAATAACAGAAAATTTGTGATTTTAGTTTTTTCAATCGTGAAACTTGTCAATTAGGCAAATTCACAATGTTATTTGGTCAGCTGCTGCAGTGCACTGTGCCCTTTTCTCCTTACCCTTACGCAAAGATTAATAACCAGTACTACATTGTACAACCCATCTTCCCATCCATCAGGCTCACAGAGGTACAATGAAAATACAGAAGACATTGGATATTTCACCGAATATGACACAGAAGCACAATGAGCAACAAAAGCATTTTCCACCAAAATAATCTACATTAATAATTGTGATTATTAATTGTGATTACAATATTCAGCAAAAATAATAGGGATTATCTTTTTAATCATAATCGTGCAGCCCTGCATAGTACCACACGCATCTTCTATAGGCTTAATGATTGTCAACACAGACGACATTTACATGGACTGCAATGATCTGACTGGGCTTATCTTAAATATAAGACAATATTTTGATTAATAAGCTGTGCTTATAAAACTATCCCACTCATTTTCCTTTTTACATGCCAAAGAGTATTGCCCGGTTGATGACTGAAGATGACCCCCTGAACAGCACGATAGCAACTGCTTTTTAGAGCCAGATGATGCATCGGTCTGCCAATATTGACTTATTGCAGATATATTGCTATGGGCATATAATGCATGTTGTTCGATTTACAATACTATACCCAGCCAGCACGCAATAGCACATCACAGCTGAGTGTTGACTTGAATGACTTGCCAATGGGTTTGTGAAATACATGGAACGTCAATGAACAATGGCCCCATCATTTTCTGTTTTCAATATAAACCCTGTCAACTGTCATGTGACTCATGCTTATTACACTTACTTGCTGTGTTAGTTACTGTAGCTAGTTGATTTGATTAAATCTTTGTGCAAATATGGGCCTGGTATCGATATCAGATTTTTTTCCCTCCAAATATCAATATTGGCCACATTAATTCATTAGTGGTAGAGGTGTAAATTTTTTCATCTTCCAGTGGTTGCAAACTTATTCAGACACACACACCCTTTTATAACCCTCTTCCTTCATGAAAATATCCCCATTATAAAATTTGAACCCATCCAAAAACTTCACAATATCCCCTTTCCCTCAAAATCCTGCACATGGTCTTGTCTGGTCTTTTTCATTTCTAAACAAGTGCACAACCGTTGGAAGGCAGAGCATGCAGCACAAGGCAGTATGTGAAATGCTGAAATGCTGCAAAACATCTGACACAGAGTCATAGTTTGATTAAGGTGCAGACCTTATATTGAGACAAATTTGATTACTCCACATTACTCCACACACTTAATTGAATTATGCCTAGTCTGACCATGCCCTTATTTGGGTTAAGGTCATCACAAAATACTGTTCACAAGGCAATTTCCTACTCAGACCATTGTCTTAATCTGGTTAATATTGAATATTGCAGTCCTTGTAACGGTAGTCACTCTGGCTTGCCCATGTTACGTATTCAATATTCAATTAGTACTTCCCGGTCCCCCCACTGTTTTCATGCAGCAGGGGTGGTATTTTAGTGTCCACTCCATTCCACTTACAGTTTAATTATTTTACTGTAGGTTGAAAAGCTAATTATATTATTAAACATACATCTGTATACGCAGGTGTTTTTTTTGTTCTTTTAATTTGTAGCTGTGGTGCCACACCACTGCAGAATGAAAGCAGAGGAAATGTGTTAATGTTCTCAGTACCGACACCCCTATCATTCCATGACGAGGACTCCCACTGGACAGCTGTCCTACCTGAGCAGGTGGGAGGGTTTCGTATTGGCTGGCCCACTGTTACATAACATACACAGACACAGGAAGTAGTGTAGGAAGGAGACAACAAGACAATTGACAGCAAGACAAACAGCAAAAGAGACATCCTTCCAACACAGCAGGACAGATGATCACAGCCACAGTTGGGGCTAATGTTGGTCAGTCACCAACAGCAAACAAGCTAAACGAGCAAGATCACCACAAACAGATCTACGCACAGAGCAACTAAACAGACAAACGGAATACTTTGCACTCATAGATGAACACTGAACACCAATGAATAATGGGACCTCAACAATATTGCCAATGCAATTCTCTCATCTCTTTCTCCCTCTGTCTCACTGACTCCGTTTCTCTGCCTTGATATTGAAGGGAGCAGCTTTCTGTTGCTTTCTCTCTTTATGCAAAAGAGGGCAGTTTTAGCAACTCTCAGAAGCGGGCTTGCCCGACTTGTTCTTCCCAAAAGGAGCCTGGCCGACTGACAGCGACTCACAAAGATGAAAGAAATTGTAAATTGGTTGAGCTGGGAGAGCTGCATTTTTGGGGGCAAGGTGGTAAAAGTACCGTTATGCCCAGAAACCCAACAGTAATAAAACAAACACAAGAGACTGAAGGCTAGTCTAGCACTACAGAATCAGATTAGCATATCCCTTCAAAGAATGAGACCAATACGCATCTATGGGTAAATGGTATCATAGCTTTAAAGATTAGCCACAAGTAACTGTGCCAAAAGTTTCATTTTTTTGTCAAGTGTTAGTGGAACAATATCTGGAGTTTACAGTATGTCCCTTTACAAATCTGAAAGTACAATATCCTCTCCAGTCTCCATCAGCTGCAACCTAAAAACTGATAGACAGTAAGGTTCCACATCAGCAACAGCACTTTGACTGTGTGCCTTTCTTTCATTCTGGGGTCTTATTTTAACATTCTACCCAACACTCCTCTCTCAAATGGTCAATATACCATCTATTAACTGCTGCTGGGCATTGTGGCTTTGAGCCCAGCACTCCTCCTTACTCTAAATGTTCTTTGGAATATTTGCCAAACAAAAAAACCTCAGCTCAGTCATTCAAATTTGCTCTGGATAAAACCATCAGCCTAAATGTCCCACCAACATTATGCTGCTTGTACATGTATGAGTGAGAAATGTCTAAACATTTAAAGGGACAAACACATATGGTTGGCTGGGGAGGGATCATGCCAAATCCAAGCCCAAACAGCCTTTTTACCTGTCCAGTGTGGAGGTGGGCTGGCGAAGACTCATGTCTGCAGCTTGAGATGGTCGTCCACTCTCAGGTATGACTGACTGAGAGATATCCACAGGCCCAGCTCTGTCACTGGATGACTGGCATCACCATCACTTTCCTCTTCAAGTTTATATCAGTCCACGCTACAGGGGTTCTCCACTGGGCTTCAAACTGGAGTTTAGTGTCCAAAATCTCCCACGCTGTGTGCGTCAGCTAGTGGGAAGGTGGTCTGATTCACTGACTGCTCTGAAGATGCTCTTCATGGTTTCATCCAGTCTAGTGATTCAGGTTTGCAGCAACTGGCAGTTTGGCCAAGGTGCTGCCAGTTAACAAAGTGCCACATCTATCACAGGATGACAGTCAACAAAACACAAGTCCAATATAAGTCCAAGGTCTAATCCTTTCGTCCCCTTACTCTCCTTTTTAATTAGATTGTGCTGGTGCAAATGAATCTAATTCATCAAAGATGGATGAATTCATGAGCAAGTGTGTTGACGGCTTAATGTAAGGTTTCCCTTGTAGTCTCAACTGAAAAAAGAAGAGCTCGGTTCTTCAGAGGTCATCAATTATGAATTACTGGGGGAAGTCTCACTGTGTTGAGAGGTCAACAACTCCCAGGCCATTTGCTGTCTACACGCTTAAACCAAACACAGTTAACACACATTCAGCTGAGCGTACATTGCAGATGTGCAATTCTAAAAATCACCCAAACAGTAGCTTGCGTATAGTCTGTGATGTTATAGTTAAGTTAGCATGTAGGACTATCGTAGTGCAAGTTACTGGCTAATGTGTCCCTGATATCTATCTATTTAACAAACACCTTTACTTATGTGGCTTTGGATAGCGACAGTGGAGACCTAATGGCCCTGAACCTAATGGTTCATTTATTTCGTCAGTTATACCCTTGCATGGCTAACATTGGGCTGGTATTCAGATTCACAAATCAAATATCACAATAGCTTTCTAGTCTCACATGATGGTATCAATATTATATTGATACAGCTGATAAAGTAACTACATCGGTAATACTACTGAGCCTAGAATACATTATATAACAATATAGTAGCAGATAAACGCAGTCCAGTGCTATAGCCACTAGGTCTGATCACCCAATGTAAACAGTGCCAGTGTGTTGGCTCGCATAACTGTAAACAAGCCTCTAATGTTACACTGTGGGGTAATAACATCAGATCCTGCGATTTGTAAAAACCTGTAAGCTTAGCTACGGGACTCGTCTAAAAAACGGAGGCCTTCAAAAGTCATGCACACGATATTTACACAAAACATTAGTTACCCAGAAAACATCAACGACCATCTATAACGAGGCCTGCCGAGCTGCTGGGCCACTGTTGGCAATCCCCGGAGTCGCGTCGGGACCGAGGCCGACCAAGGGCGCTGTCGGTCGGCGTCGACGTGCGCCACCGTGTCGGTCGGTGGTGCGGAACGGCTAACTAGCCAGATAGCTAGCTAGCTCGGCATGCAAAGGCAATGGAAGCCAGCTGCAGCAGCGACGTTGCTTTCCGGCTGCATACGAGCGGTTTATGTGTGATTATCGCAGCATTTGAGATGATTGGAATTTGAGTCCATTGAAATGCTCCCAATGGTTGACATTAAATCCAGTGTCTTGTTGTTTTCCCGTTGCAATGTCTTCTTCTTCTTCTTCTACCACCAACACTGCTTCTTCTTCGTGTCGTTTTAATGAGGATGGGGCATCCGACGTTGTGGCGGAGTACCGCCACCTGCTGCTGCCCTGGAGTGTGAGGATCAGAATTCGACACACAATCACAGTGGTGGAAAAAGTACTCCATTTTTTTTAAACTAAAGTAAAAGTATCAATACTGCAAAGTAGAA